>NW_028145634.1:602500-750000 GCF_977016875.1 Pavona decussata | reverse complement strand
CCTTCACAAGAAGCATAGAATGTTACCAGTCACCAGCATTTTACAGATTTTAAGCATTTTAAATTGGTGGCTGCCTCTGATAATATCTTTATGGTAACAGATCACTGGTATTTGAGCCAATAATAAGTTTGTATGTGTTAGTAAGGTATACCTGTATAAAATATCAGGGTTAGTTTGAGTCAACCCTGATCAGGAAGAGGGAAACTGCTTAAGTTGTAAAGAAACAACTCTGTGAACCAATCTTGGCCCTAGGGTCCACCCTTCCTACACCTGGGGCAATTCTTAGACATAGTCTCCACTTTTTTAGTATTTTGACTGAGTTCAGTCAGAGGGTGAAACATGTTGAGATCATGAAGGGGAATGAGTTGGGCTGCTTCAAACACCTGGATTATCAGCTGTCAAATGCAAGAGGCTTAGTCTTTTGAATTACCAGAGTGACTGACATCTGATTTCTGCCAACAGAAGTCACTAGTTGTCGAGCAGACAGGTGATGAAAGTAACAGAAAGTATCAACTAGGGAATTTTTTGCGAGGTACCATCAAATTCTGTCAACTTAAACTGAACAAATGTGTGGAAGTAAGTAAGTAAGGAGATTTTGAAACGTTTTGGAATTGACTCTCAAGGGGAAGTTGTTGGTTGCAAAGGGGTGAAGTGGTGTAAATAAAACAATTAAAAGTAAAAACATATCCTTTGCAAGGAAAATGGGTTAGTTATTGAGTGCTCAGTAAAAAGGCTCAATTACCAGCTGCTCTTCCCCTCTCTCCCCCTCCCCTCACGTTCAGGCTAATCCTTCGGAATTAGCAATGTTTGAAAACGAAATTGGCTGATTTCCCGCAGGTGGGAAAATGCACTTGCTGTTCAAAAGGAAGTTCCTTCGTTTCTAGAATTGTCTACATACTACAAAGCGAAGAGAACTCTTATCTCTCGATTGTTTCAATTTATACCCTGCTTAGAGATAGTGGCAAATTTCTTGTCGTTGTTTGATGGATTTGCTCTGAATTGAAGCCACGGTTTTTGTGAGAGCCATTTTAGTTCGGCTGTGAAATGCCCTGGGGTAGGTTAATAATGCCCATCTCTGGGACAGATTGGAAAATTTATTCACCAATGCCAGGGACGGAGGGGGGAGGGGACGGGACTGCTGGAATCCACCGTATTGAAGAAAATGGCGACTGGTACATTTACCCATAATACTTAGCGAACGAAAACCCTAAAAAAAACACTCAAAAAAACGCACAGAAAAGTTTTCAAATGTTCAAACCCAGCGTACACAATGCTGTTAGTACAGGGACGAACTTCTGGAGACATGGTTTTCTATGTGCCTATTGGCTGTGTTAGGTTCGCAAGGTACTGTGGTAAAATCTACAGCCGCCATGTCTTTCCATCTGTCCTGGGGATTGATCAGGAATTGACTGATGCATAAAGGTGGGGAAAGGTTGTTAGGGGCATACAAACATCCCAGGGTTGCGACGGACGAAGACGGTACAAAGTTTTCTATTAAGTTTCTATTATTTAATTTTTTTATTATTATTATTTGAAGTGTTGGTGAGACACAGAATAAATTATTGTTTGGTACCTGTAGGGTAACGTTTCTAATGAATGTAGTAGAATATACAAAAAGACTTACCGGGGCAGGACGGGAAGACGCGCGTAAACGAGGATACAATTGGTTTGACCTTTTCTCCTGATTGGCTGAGAAGGACCGAGCACTGCTGCTGTGATTGGTTAGGAAACTGGTTTGAGTCGATAGAGGGTTTTTATTTTACAACCAATCAGCAAAAGGAAAGCAATCACACTTTGTCGTCGATCAAAAATGGCTGTAATATCTGCAAATAGGTTTTTGGGATTTATAGCCCACAAAATCTTGGTTGTAAAAAATATGGCTAATCTAAATGGCTTTGTTTCACGAATTCTTTTTCGCGGTTCTGAAGCGCTTAATCTGTTGCCTTCACAAACTTTGTGGTATCTTCTTGTAGTAAGGTGATGTGAAATCAGGGAATCCCTCGGGTACTAGGGTGGCCAATTGATGAGGTGTATACACGCTAAATATTGGATACCAAGGGTCCGGTTTGCTTAGGGGAGGTGGGGGGGGGGGGGGCGATTCCTGGGGGAAACGGAAATACTCTCTTCTTTCAGTGATCTGTATATTTATTCGGTAATAAATATCTCGGATTCTTCTTAAGAGTAAATCATTCTCTTCGTGTTATTAATGACTCGGGTCGTATTTGTTTCATAAATCACCGAAGCCCTATCAAAGCTACCAGAATGTGACGTCACCAGCTGAACTGGACTAGACTTGATCACCACGTTTGTGAAGGTGCTGTGAATTGAGCAAGTGTTCGTGATAAAGAAATAAACATAAGAAGTGGTTTGTGATGGGTGTATTGAATGCCTACAGTGAAGTTTGATCGATAATGTTTGCAGGATGAGAGTTCCATTCGTTGAAACTGGCAAAAATCACGCTCCAGCGGATAGAATGCCCTTGGAGTACATTTGATCCGCTGGATAGCGATTTATCCACTGGAGTTCACAACCGGATCCAGGAGAAAAGGGAAAGTATGAACATGTGTAATCTTCTATGTATTTCTCGTTGGGAGAAATTCTTTAATCCCTAACAGTGATCAGCATTAAATTTCTCCTTGTAATATCAATGCTTATTCAACCGTTGAGGTCATGAGAATTAAGGATATGATCATGCAAGGTACATTTTCTTGACATTTTAACAACTTCTCCCCAATACCTTTATAAGAAAAGCATGGGGACAAAAAAGGAGAATTTGCTCTTTGACATCAGGGGTTAAAGGGTTAACTATCAGGACATTTCGAGCGATCATTTCCTTTTTTTTTTCTCATAACCTGTGTCAACGAGTAGTGATACTAAAAGTAGATGCTCGTCACTACTCGGGCTTTCAAGGCTTAATCTGAAGCCGATCAATTCAAACCTTCAACATCCTGGGAGTGGGGAATTTGGACCGGGTTTTTCTTTTGGTCTAGCGAAATCCGTGAGTGGGTTTTACCTGGTTTTGGGAGATTTTGAGGAGTTTTTCCAGGGCAGGATTTTGCCTTTGTGAGCGAAAAGCTCACTCAAAACGGCTGCAAAATAGTTTTTGAAGGTTTCAATAATATATCACTGCAGTGATGGATTGAAGTCAAGGAGAGGCTTTGGAGCACTGAAGGGTAGGACATGCGCATTTGAACGGGTTTTTGGACCCAAGAGGCGCGAATTTCAAAAGTTCAAATGCCCCCACCAACCCCCCCCCCCCCCCCGGCTCCGCTCGCCCCAAAACCGGGGGAGATGTTAAAGTTTCGAATTAATAGGCGCAAAAAGCGCAGGGAATTTCTTTTAAACAAGGGAAACATATCCTTACGTTATATTCCAACACAAGCCAAATTATCCTGGACGTACTTTTATTTCCTTACGGGAGCACTGAATATTTGGCTATGGTTTAACGAAAGTTAAAAGAACAACGAATGACTAACCGAAAGAAATAGAAATTGGACCAAACAGCGCGTAGAGACAATGTTATATCAAGAAAAACTACAACTTCGTGTTGATACTCGGCTCCTAATCAAACTTCTAACAGTTTGTTTACCAGCTGAGCAAGAAATTAACCACGTAAAATAAAAACAACGAAAGAAAAAAAAAAAAGGTGAATGCCGAACAAAACAACTCCTGGAATAACGAATGTTGTCGATACTGTGATTTTGTTGGCGGGATTCCACGCCGCCGAGTTATTTTCAAAGATTGTTTCAGGAAAATTATTTTGTTAGATTCCTAGATGTACGCACTTTTTCCTATCAAGAAAATTCGCTGATTACTATTCCCGTCTAGGGAATTCGAGGTTAATGTTTCTCCCTGTTGGGAATGTGAGTCAGAAACGTTCGTTATACCAGGGTATAATAATAATATCATTGTATTTTTTTGAAAGGAAAGTTTATACTGATAGAGCGGTTTTCTTACGACTCCCGTAAAACCAGCACCGTAAAATCACAGCAGACGCAGTCAACCAATCAGCGCCATGCGCGCCCGTTAACCCGTGGAAAGCGCGGGAAATACATAACAAAACGCCAAACGCGGTAAAACACGTAAACGATACTGAGCGCGGGAAAACATACAACCGATAGAAAATGAGGGGAAAAGACTGGTACCTTCCACGTAATTGTTCTGTGATTGGTTGAAGAAAGTCACTTAAACCGGTTAAACGAGATTTTTTTCCACCAGTTACAAAGTTTAAACGCAAGGCGCATTTTTCGACCAGCCGTTAGAAAACCGCTGTGATCAATTGAATATTGTGTTAATCGTTTTTACGTTACTGCTAAAAATTCGAGTATAAAGATATAAAGAAATTAATCTAAAATTATACTATTCAATGATATTTGAGTCGAGTATGTATTCCAAGAACTCCATGGTCACAATAATTTAACCAACAAAAACGACTTACAAAGAGGATCCTTTTAAGAATTGCCATATAGACGAAAGTAGTAAATGCAACCGACATACGCTTCTTAGAATTACGTGTAATAAATAACCGTAAATTGATGGCTAGCGAAAAGAAAACCTGAACAACTCTTTGTTCAGATAACACAGCATCTCGCCGTCTTAAAAATCCGCCTGAAAAACTTTTAAGTCGATCCACGCAAACGCAAGTTTGCAAATAAGAATCTGACAATAATTTTCCTTAAAAATAATTCTATGAAGGGTGTCAAAAACGAAAATTAACATAAAATAATTATCTGGATTATTTTATCTGTCAATTTATGCTAGTAATCGTAAGAAGACGGCCGCAATTGAACGTTTTCTCAAAATTTGACGAGCCTTTTGGAGAATACTTATTTCAAAGAATTTCTAGTTTCACGATTACTTCACACTATTAAAAAACTGGGTACAAACAATTTGGAGACTTAAACAAGATGCACTCAGTTAAATACAGGTTCGGCCAGTCAAACGAGTTATATTTTTAGTCACATGATAAGAGAAAAATCCAAAAAGCCACGCATTCTTCGCATTGTGACGTCATTTTCTGAAATCTTTCTCACTTTTGTGTGTTTGGAAAGCAATTTGTTAAATTTTAAATTGATTTGATTTTTTTGTTTTTACTATTCGTAACTAGCACACAGTATTTTCAGCTCAATTTCGAATGTTGCGTTTACACGGTTCGACTTCCTAAGCGAGGCAGGCATAAAAGGCAATAAAACTGAACATTGAAATAAAATTTAAAATTCTAGAGATCACTTAGGCGTAAGCTCGACTTCCATTAAAAAAAATGCGTGGATGATCAGCTGCGTTCAAAAAGAAAGAATCTGCAAAATTAATGCATTTCTGAAACGTTCAATTCATTTCTTCTTTTTTTTCTTTTCAAAATCAAATATTATTTACTTTTGATTGAAGTCTGACTTCGCTTTTTACTTACAAAGCACACATTTGTATTAATCTGTTTTTTCCCCCGCGTTTGTGACAGTATCCTACGAGGCCGTCATCCAGGCTGTCACGTGTTCCCTTCTCCAGAAAGTGTGAGGAGACTGGCACGAGTGATGGGTTGAACATGGAACTGTTGTAAATGGCAGTGGTAGTCTTTTGTGAAGGAAAAGTTTTAGATAAAGCAGATTTAACACGAGCTACGATGCAGGCCGTGAAAACACCTAAAAATGCAGTGTTTGTCGTTGAGATAGCATTCTGCCTACCCTACCATGAGATCAGGCGTCTTCCCCACCCCCCCGGGATAAGATGTAGGAAGGGAGGGTATGTCCGCAGCAATCGTCCACCCAAACGATCCCACAATCCATCACTCGTGCCAGCCTCTCTCCCCATATTTTCGGAAGTGAGGGATCAGTCACGTTGCGTGACAGCCATATAATACCCCGTTTGTGACAGTCACGATTAAGCTCAACACAACAAGCAAGGCTAAAAACACTTGACAATAGCTATTTTTGGCGCGTTACGATCACGACTATTTAAAATCTAAAAAATACACGGTTGATCACGTTCTAAAAAGATAAAATTTTCATTTTGGAATAAAATTTTCTTCAGCTCTTCTCGTTTTTTGTTCAACTATGTACAGTGTAAAGTTAAGCAGCCATTAAACTAGGTTATCGCTCACAAATTGTGCATTGACGAAACTGAAGTCCTTGAATTCATCCTGGTTTATGTTCGCGATGACGTTCTTGTCTGTCGGAGTTAGTTTCGCTTCTTCCTTTGTGAAATCCGTGTCGAAGTTTCTAACATCTGTTTTTGAACGCTGTGAAAAAAAAAATTAAAAGAAAAAAAAGACCGTTTATAAAAACGAAAAAAAATTTGACGTATTAAGTCTTATTTAGCATTAGCTAGTCACTGACGATCAAATCCGAAGGTCGCGGCTTCAATTCCCGCCGAAGTCAAAGATTTTTTTCTTCGTGCGATCTCCCATTTCCTTACTAGGACTAACGCTGAGAGGGAAATTCAAAGATTCACTTTAACATACACTGCAGAGTAAATTCTCTGCAAACTCCCCAATTGATAGGCTACGCATGGGAGGGGCGGGGGGCGGAGGGCATGGGATGGATAAAATCGAGACCGGACACTCGTAGTTCGAGAACTTTACATTCCAGTCCGAGGGTTTGGATGGAGAAAGAGTGCGCGCGCGCGTGAACCAGTGTCATTTTGGCGGGAAAACGAGATAGCCGCCGTCATTTCACTACCAGTTTGTGTAACAACGGCGTCGTGGCGAAAACAAGTCCTCGAAAACGTAGGTGATGTCGTCTGTTTGGAATCACGAAAGGGCTTAAATAACAACTAGGATTTATCTCTTCTTATTACTTCGCTAAAGACTTGAAGTCAACTCTCGTTTTCGCTGTTATACTCCATTATCAGGGGCAGCGTTTTCCGTCTCGAAACGCGGTCTTCGTCGGCAAATGTCTTTCGACACACAAGTGTTCCAACTTCACGACTGCTGCGTAGCAACATCGTTATACCTTCTATGAAAACATGATGACGTTTTCGCCGAGACCTATGTCTAGAATTCTTCCCATGACCAATTGCTCTGTGACGCAACAGTCAATTTATTTCGTGCGCATAAAATTTCTCTCAGTTCCTCGCGAGGCAACCACAGAAACAAAGAGGTACGTTAAACTCAACAGCCGGTTAAAATGAACAGAAACAAAAGATACAGTATCATAGACAGCAATCCGATGAACAGGCGGTTCAGTTCACTGGACGGCACTCCATTAAACCCGCAAGATCTGGAGGGAGTCCCCTCACACAGATGCTTGATTTTGGATCAGAGCTTCGAGGCACTCAAATCTGCGCGTTCGTCGACCGAAGCCATGATAAGGGTACAACAGGAAATGGAGAAAGTTGTGAGCACAGAGGGTGAGAAAAACGACCAGTATATAAGCACAGCTATGGAGTATGCAAGCTTCTCTCAAGAAATCGACAGCACCAACCACGGGATGGAATCTATGACTAACATTTCTAAAGGGAATGAAAACTCTGCGCAAACAAAGATGAACCAAGATGGAGGACAAATCGCGAATAGTAAAAATGAAAAAGAGGATACATGACGAATTCGATAATTTGACTTTCCGTTAGTTTAGTTTTCAGTCATGTTTGCATATCAAATTTTAACCCACCGGTCATCGCTGTGTACAAGCCGAACTTACGTACTCAGGAAAGTAAACAATTAAAAGGCAGCATAAGATACCACTGTAAACCAAACCGAGACTAATGATAAATTAATCCCTGGTCTTTTTAATACTCAGTGTTCTCAAATCCTGCGTTTACGAACTGCGCGCGCATGACAGTAAGACCGAGGGAGCCTGGACGTACGTGACTTGACAAGCGTCCTGAAGCCCGTTTCCCAAAACTCACGCAGAGTTTTCGCGCTTGGAAAGCATTTTTCAACTCCGTTTTCTATCGACCGGTGGTAGTTTTTCGTGCAAACTAGCTCAACGTGTTCCTGGTAAACTCTTCAACGTTTTAGCTTTCCGCCAGAATCAACAGTACGTTTTCCTGCTGATAAGGCGCGCATAACGCAATGACACAATTACAGGGTTTGTTGTTGTATACAACGGCTTATGGCTTCTGAGCCAGGGGGACCCAGTTGTAGCTGTCAGAGGGCCTCTGTTCATGAAGGGGGCCACACATGTTCCAACTTTTCACGCACAATAGTAGATTAAATTTGATGTGGTACCACAAACAAAATTAGAGAAAAAAACTACTGGATCCTTGGCAAATGATGTTCGAAATCAAATTTCTCTGCTTCACTGCAGTGAAAACAGTGGCTGCCTCGGAATATAAATTTTTTTCGGATCAAACCCTAAAAAAGGAAGGACTAACTAACAGCATTAATTTTTAACTTTTTTTTTGTGGGGGGGGGGGGGGGGGAGGGTGTCACTACCTTTACGTGTGTCTGCTGACAGCTCATTTAGCTTGTCAGTGATAATTAAAACCATTTCTTAAGATTACTTTCAGCATTTTCTTCATCTAAGAAAGAGAACCGAGGTACCTCCAAGCACAGTTCGGGGTTTAGACGTTTTCCTGATCAAGGAAGTGAAAACGATATCTTCCACTTACTATTGTTGGTTTGAATGGCGGCACAATCTGCCTCGCTTCTAACTTAGTCCAGTCCATTTCCCTAAAAAACGGATGATCCAAAATGCTTTGCTCTCCACTGGTTGTACAGCCGAGCCTTTTCGTGCAATTTTTCGTCATAAACTGCAAAGAGATGGAGCAGAGTTACATTGAAAGTTATTAAAAACTGCATCATTATGTACAATACAATTCCAGGGATTTGATTGGCTTAGTGGCCACGGGATATGAGCCACTATACCATGCCCGAGAAATAGCGACCATTAAATTGTCTTCTGGTTGTTCTTGCAAAAGCAAAATCAGCGAGATATAGCAATATTTCTTGATTGTTTTTAATAAAACAATTATTCCACTCACGCGCTACACGCCTCGTTGGCTATCTATCATCTCATATCCAACGCGCGCTCGTCAAATAAATTGTTAATTATAAAAGTGAAAAATGAGATAAAGATGTGTTAGGATATCTTATCATGATTCTTACCCCTTTTAATATTGAAACAGCTTCCTTGGACAGCCAGACTGGGTACAACACATCATCGTGCTTAATGGATTCAAACAAGTCATCTTCATTATCGGCTTCAAATGGAGGCTATTAAAAGAAATAAAGATATTTAATATGCAGTTCGCATATGTGATTGTCCATTTATTTACCATATGAACTCCCCCGGCTTGAATGCTCAGTCGCTAGAGCACTGCACAGGTAACGTGAACGCAATGATGACACGTTCCTTTAAAGAATTGAGTTGATTTCTTTCCTCTTGTTACTCTGGAATTATTTGCAGCTGATTGAAGGTCATTTTTAACAAAAGATACCAAAACCCCATGATACTTTCCCTTTAAGACGTTCAACTGTAGACAGTAAAAATAAAGCCTGTTTCTACTGACCTGTCCCGCCATCATTTCGTACATGAGAACTCCCAGAGCCCACCAGTCCACAGAGAAGCCATAAGGTTTTTCTTGAAGAATCTAAATAAAGTGAAAAAAAGGTTTACAACTTGATGGACAGAAACGGCTTTACCTGGTCAGCTTTATATGACCCTCAAGTGCCAGAAAAACATAAATTTGTCAAACACAAGAATAGGAAAAATAGGTTCACAACTGGAGAACTCATCGAAAATTCTCTGCAATGTTAAGTGTATACGATACAAATGTAAAAAATTACACAGCTTGTTACAAGTTTCCCCTGTGGCTCAGTGATTACAGTAACCAGCTGAAGGCTGTGCTGAATACACAGATTTTTCTTAGTCACATGTGATGCTGAATAAATCTTCCTATAACATTGTGAAGGTTCCTTTTGTTGGGCACCAACAAATTTAAGAGCAAGTTCAACAGAGCTTTTGCAGTCACTGATGTATGGCCTCATTTTGGTGATGAGGCTACAGGGTTACCACCTGCTTCCAATCTAAAGAGTGATCTTGCACCCTCATCACCAAAATGAGGCTGCACATCAGAGACTGTATCATTGAAAAGGAACTTGGATGGGTTCCTAAAGCTCTGTTGAACTTTCTCTTAAAGTTGATGGTGACTAAATAATATTTTCTGTTAGGGAAGTGGTCAAAACTACTATATTTGAGCAGGTCCCACCAAACCACAAAATAGATGGTGGTTTCTACCTGCAGCCCCCTTCTTCAACCTCAAAAGATGGTGTCTTTATTGCAAAGCCACCCCTCTGTGCAGCAGTTAAAGATGACAATGAGATTGAAACCTCAGTTTTCTTGTTTATCTAGCAATGCTGACTCTTGCTAGCCCAACATTTCTGTGTCAACTCAAATTTTGAAGACAAAATTTTGTCGGTAATGTTCATGAGATAGGTGTCTTCAATAACTGCCCTACCCCAGACAAGGTGGATCCTCTTTGAACAAACTTGTTATGACCAGTTCCCTTACTAAATCTTTCTAAATTGGATTTTGTGTGCCACGTTTTCTCGTGGATGACAAAATCAATGGAAGTATTTTTTTTTTTTTCCATCATTTTGACGTATGGTTAATTCTGCAAACTCACCTCAGGTGCAATGTAGTCTGGTGTTCCACAGAATGTGTTTGTGTATCCTCCAGGAGTCATTCCTTCTTTGCACATTCCAAAGTCTGCCAGCTTGATGTGACCATCTTTGTCTAAGAGTACATTATCCAATTTTAAATCCCTGTTGAAATAATCAGAATGTAGGTAGATCTTTAGATGGAATTGAACTTGATAGAAAAAAAATTCCTGTTTTTCTGAGAAAACAAGCAACAGTGTTCATCCTTTTAAAACAAAAATACCAAGCAGTTCATGGAAGCAGTTCATAAGTTAGTGTAAAAGTTTTATTCGACTGGCCACAGCAGCATGTAAATGCAGTATAGAGTCCTAAAGTGATGACTCACAAAAACTAAATTTTTTAAATTACAAGATTTGTTAGTATATTCGGAAAGAACATGATGAAAAATGCCTACTTGCCAAAAACCAGCATCTTATTGCAATTTGTGGGCGAGATATTAGCACTGTTATGCCCTGATGACTCCATACAAATTTAGTTTTTGTGATGTCACACTTTAGGACTCTATACAAGTAACTGTTTGTCCCACAATTCTTTCAGTTTCAGAGATTCAAGCATCCTGACATAAAACTCATTTATTCAACTGTGGCCTAAAAGATTCATCTTATACCAGAATGAAAAATACACTGATGTCATGTAAGCCCAACCTCACAAATGTTTTGTAAAACTAAACTGAAATTAGACTAATGGATAAGGAGGTTAATAAATTTCTAAAGAAACTACGGTGCTGCATTGGTAAGGAGTAGAAACAAATGTTTGGTTGGTAAAGAGATTTGAGTACTGACGCTCTTCATCAGAGCAACTATGAATCTCTTTACAGTACCCAATTTATCTTTAGCTATCAACTCTGTTGATAAACCAAACATTTGTAATATTAAACTAGAATTATAGCATCGAACTTTAGCAAAGAGCTAACCTTTTAAAGACAATGAAATATTGTCAGCCAATCAGTCAGTCTTATAAATTCACATCGACTGTAACTTAACGCACAACTAACAATGATTGCAGTACAATAGAGATATCAAAATAATGTTCAATCAATCAATTACCATCTTCCTCTGATTAATATAGAAAAAAGAATGAGGATATTAAATAAATATTCCTTACCTATAAATAACACCATGCCGATGGAGGTACTGAAGTGCAAGCACAACCTCTGCAGCATAAAACCTAAAAATAAAAGGAAGAACTTTATTATAAACATGATGTAACAAAAGTGCAAGGAAACGGACTGTGGCATAAAACCTAAAATTTCAATAACAAAGCATTAAAACTCGAGACACTCTAGAATGCAGGGCCACTTTTGAAACCACACATATGGCTTGTTTGGATACAACGTAGGTTGTGGATGAAAGAATGATGAACAATATATAATTTAACACTTTTTAAATGAAATTTGGCTCTAGATATTGTGTAGCTTGTTTGTTTTGGCAGTAGATGGAGCAAATAAGCTATTGATGAACTGGTTCATTGCTGGAAGGTTAAAAGTGGTCCACACTCTGAAGTTTGGTCTGTAAAAAAAGACTTCCACCTCCCATGGTCAGAAAAAGAGAGAAAAGAGATATCATTAATGTTATGCACCTAGATCTCTCTTCATTAAATTTTCTTGCTTTTTGAATCTGGAACATCAAGTCTCCTCCATTAACGTATTCCATCACAAGAAAAAGGCGATCCTGAAGAGAAAAAAAAGGCATGCACATGTTAAGACCCTTAATAAATTACACATTACAACGTTTTTATGAATAAATCAGTCAGTCAGTCAGTCCATCAATCCATCTATCAGTCAGTCAGTCATTCCATCAATCCGTCTATCAGTCAGTCCATTTATCAAGTCAGTCAGACTGACAATCCGTCCGTCAGTCCATCAATCCATCTATCAGTCAGTCCACCAGTCTGTCTATCAGTCAGTCAGTCCGACAATCCTTCTATCTTCTGGTGTTGATCTGGTATCAAAAACATGTATGATTTTAATTAGTTTACCTCTGTTTGGAAGCTGCAATAAAGTGCTGTAAGATAAGGGTGACCGGCTGATATAGTTAACACTCGTCTTTCGATCAGTGTGCATTCTACATCATCATCCTGAAGAACTGTCTCCTTCTTTAAGATTTTAACTGCATAAATTTCATCAGACCCTTTTCTCTCTGCTAGCAGGACCTAGTGAAGAACAGAACAATGATTTGTGCAAAAGTGAGGTAAAAGTCAAAGGAAGCCACAATTTTTAAAAGAATACACAAGCTTGAGTTCTTTGGAACTCTCAAATTCATTTGAGCTGAAGCTTCCATGCACTTTTGTCAATAATTGACAGAATTGACATTGTCATTCACTGTCACCAGTTATCATTTGTTGAGTTTTTGCTTGTTTGACTGGTTTTATTTATTTATTTATTTATTTATTTATTTATTTATTTATTCACCACGACATACAAACATAGAAAGTTACAATGAATAATAGACTAGGATTACAAGTACATAAGTTTAGAGTAAATAAAAATAGTAAAAGAAGTAAGAAGTGGCGAGGAGACCTCAAGAAACCCCCGGGCAGTCAGCTTTCATTCTCAATTATAAAACAGTTGCTGAAAGTTGAATGAAGTAGTAACAAAACTCTCTTGTTTGCTTTGTCAACTAGTGTCAATTTCATTGAGGCAAAGAATTGTAGGTACAGACAGACCACAGAATTGCAGTTACAGTTGAACCTCTCTTTTTACGGAAAACCTCTAGAGACTAAAGTTCACATAAAATTCACCTCTTTAATACAGATACAGCTGCATTTCAATAATATAGTGAGGACATTATAAACTGTGTCAAATAGGTGGTCAAGAGCTTTGATTGTATCGTCAAAAATGTTGCATATGTTGTTTTACTTACGATAGGCAAATTACAAGGCAAACTGTTTTCGGTTCAGCAATCATACTGGAAATTGTTCAGCTAAGCTGTGTAATGTTGGCAAGTTTAAATTGTTTTTGGGACTTCCGGAATAATTCTGCACTAAGGTTTGGATGATATAACTATCTGTGCCCCTAAAACTACCACAGACCAATGAATCCAACATTAGACCCCCGTGGTCTGACCTCTTGTACGCAACCACTCCCTGCAAGTGACCACCAAACCTTGGGTGGTTGCTTACAGGGGGTTCAATGTTACTGTATTTGGACTCAAAAACGTTCACTGACCTTGCCAAAGCTTCCTTTTCCTAGCACTTTGATAAAGTTAAAATCAGACAGGCCAAACTTCTTCTGTCGCCGTCGCACTCCAGGTGAAGTTTCCAAATTACCCGGTGTGATTGGCAGTGGGTCAAGGCAGTTGGCTTTCTTTTCAATTGTCATGTTGGATCCGTTATATTGAATTGATGGCTGTGAAATAACAACAACAACAACAAAAAGAACATTTTTAGTTACTGTTGTCTTAAAAATAAAAATAAATAGGTTCTCATTTCTGTAAGCATGTCAATGGAAAGGATCTTCATCCACTGTTTCCTGGAATTTGGAAATGCAAGTTTTTGAGGAGGAGGGAAAACAGAGGACCCAAAACAAAACATTAAGGCCCTGTTCAGACTAGGTCCTTGTGCAAGGGCCCTGTGCCTGGGTACTGAAAAGGACGTTGTTCAGACTCCTTGGTGCCCAAGGAGCAATGATGTTCTCGTTTGTCAATTTAGCACCTGCCATTTTGTTCACTGTTTCATAGGGAGGCATGAGGAAAAAGCGCAGGAACTGACAAAATCCCGTTCATACCAGTACCTGTGTACAGGAACGGTGTTTGAGTACTACCCTTGGAGATAGTGCCGTGCCTGGACACGGTGCCCAGATTATTGCTCAAGCACCGACAAAAAGTTAATGTTCAGACTATTCCCCATGGTTGAGAACTGCACACGGGCACTAGTCTTAACAGGGCCTAAGAGAACTGCGTTTACCAACCTTTTTGACTCTCATTGATTCTGTCAACTTGTTTCCTGTGAGACCCATGTCCTTTAGAATGAGCGCCATCTCTTTGGCGTTCACACCACAGTTGTTGGCTACATTCCTGTGACATCTGATATGGACATTCATTTTGCATGCTGACGCAGAAAACAACAAGACAACATTTTATTTGAGTATGTTAATAAAAATAATTTTCTGCTTGTGAAGACAGGTAGCAGGAAGATGCCAATTTTGTTGCTGAAACTTTAAACTGTCTCTTTAATATGTTGTCAATGGATTTCAGGTTTATAAAAGGAGTGAAAACATTAACCATTTTTAACTTCTAAAGACAAACAGTTATGTACAGCAGTTACATTGTTACTCATAATTTTTTTTTAGCAGAACCATAGCTAATAAGTAATTTATTGTCTCTTCTTATAATAGCTGTTATGTGCAATTGATCATTAGTATGTTAATTGTACAAAATAAAAAATAATATGATATTAAAAATAAATATATAAACTTGCCCCCCCCCCCCAAAAAAAAGAAAGTTTGCATGAAAGCTTCTTACCGTTAACTATATTCTGTACCTTGCCCATGTATGTTCTTCGAATTTTATAAAACAGAAATTCTAGAAAACACATCTCATTTTGTCAATTTTGTGATTTTTCCACTCCCAGATTGACCTACCTGAACACTGCATTCCTTGGCGGAAAAGACCATAGAGAAGAGAACCACAGTGGTCGCAGAATGTTGGTCTCTTGTAATTGTGTTCTGTAAATCTGTGTGGCATGTTGAGTTTGAAACGCAATGAGCCTGTGCTTGATCTTCCAAATGCACTCTGAAATTCACAAAAAAATGAAATGGTGAAGGGAAGGACTCAGACTCAGTGATGCCAAAGGAGCGAGATTTGGGGCTGTTTCCATCATTTGTAATACTAGTAATAATCAAAAATTAGGGAGTGCGTTCGATGATCTCGATCCCATGCTCTCTCTTTCTCCTTTGCCAAGTTGGTGACGATGTCATCTGCCGCTGCAGATACACATCCCACGACCCATTAATTCATTCATTGATCGATTGATTGTCCCATACAATCTCGCCTCCAAACCCAATAAGGAGTGCATTCTTTCTACATTGAATGCAATTACATATGATGACCTCTTTTATCCACAGATTTATATTTTACAAAACCAAACATATACCAAACTAAATATGGCCATTTTCTTGTGACTTACGGGAACGACCTTTAGCTTGTTTTGGTTGGTATAATTATAGCTACACTTGTATCTACATGTGGGTATGAACTGACCCAAAAGTGGTTGTTATCCCAAGACTTAGGGAAGTGGTCAAAATTACTATATTCGAATAGGACCCACCAAACCAAGAAGCAGATGGTGGTCTCTGCCTACACTCCCCTTGCTCAAACTCAAAAGGTGGTGTCTTTATTGTATATTCAAAAACTCATTAACAATTCATAAGCCCATTGACCTATCAAATGGTCAATAAAATATCATGTGCAATGGTTTTACAACCCGATAAAACCTCCTTCTTACTACACTGTAGAATGCAGTGTTTTTCTTGTATGCTAATTTCCAACGTTCACAAAACCATCATTGTTATGAACTCTCTTGACACACGCTTTTCCAGGAATGTTTTTGAAGCCATTCAAAAAATAGCAGCACATGTTTTGTCACGTCTAAAACCCTCGTCTTTTAAACATTATGTAGCCTCTCTATCCAGTATTAGTATAAATGTGCTAGCGTTCTATCAGGAATGCTGTTCTATTATTGGCTACACTACTAGCTATTCTGTTTTAGTATAAATCTACTAGTGTTCTATCACGAATGCCGTTCTCTGATTGGCTACGCTACTCGCTATCTATTCTGTGATAGATAGTGAGTAGCGGTTTTCAACAAAATGGCGGCCGCTTCGTTGCGTTTTCGAAGTGCCTGCGATGAAGATATAGATAATTTACTTGTTTAGTTTTGAACGACTAGTAGATTTATACTAAAACAATTAGATTATTCGCTCTCGATTTCTATGCATGATAGCTGATTCGGGCTGCGCCCTCATCAGCTATCACGCGATAGAAATCTCGAGCTCATAATCTAATTGTTAAGTAGATAGTGAGTAGAGCAAGTAGCGTGTGGCGTGACCTATTTATAACATTAATGGAACCTATCTTGTTGTTAAGTTTTCAACGAAAACTAGATTTATACTAAAACAATTAGATTATTCGCTCTTGACTTCTATGCGTGATAGCTGATTAGGGCTTTGCCCTCATAAACTATCATGCGATAGAATTTCGAGCTCATAATCTAATTGTTAAGTAAAAAATGACCATGAGATTCAAACCTCACTTTTCTTGTTTATTGAGCAATGCTGATTTTTGCAAGCTGAATATTTCTGTTTCAACTCAAATTTTAAAGCCAAAAAAGTTTGTTAGATAGGAAAGTGGTGTCTTCAACAACCCCCCTACCCCAGACAAGGTGAGTCCTCTTCAAACAAACTTGCTATAACCAGCTCCCTTATTGGCCTCATTTTGGTTGGGTCATATCTAGACACTAAGCCAAGAGCGGCAATCATCCCATTAATAATTGGCCAATTTTCCATGGTCCATTATTGCTGGATTCAAAGAGATCCACGGCATATTTTGTGACATATGTCAAAATACCTTTTCATCATTAGGAAAAGCTTCTGGGATCTCTTGCTTTACTCCCGGGCACTGAGAGACCACTTCTAAATGACACCGTTTGTGAACGACACAGGTGCATACTGCAGATAGAATAAAAAAGGCAAAATAATCATTGATCATGACAAAACCAACTGGCTCATTCTTCATGCGTAAAGTCAGCCTCCTTGTTGGTTCGCAATAATACAATCCACTATTGCCTTTTATGTAGCTATCAATCTCCTAAAGTGGGAATCAACAGAGCTACATGTAATCGTCGGATTTCAACCTATTTTGTTGTTCTTTCCTTTTATAAGCCTGTGTGGATTGTCGTCTTACATGGAGGAGGTCCTGATGGTGTCAGCTTACAAAACATTCTGGATCAACCACCCACAAATACACAAAAATTGATACTGGGATTAACTGCTAATGAAAATAGTTTTTGCCTGAAGTTAAGTTCTATATAGCTGTCAGACCCTGGACACTAGATGTGAACAATAAGCATAACTCTACTTTGTCGTTCTACTGGTGGACGGCACATGAATGATGATAACTCGAAAAAGTCGGGAGAAACAAAAACTGGTTGCATTATGATGTCAGTTGACTGTCTGGGTTAAATATCTGAAAATCTTTGCCAAGGTTAGATATTGCTGAGTGTATGACTAGATTTCTTGGAACAATATAAAAATACTGTTATTGTCTGACTCACCTTGGCATTGGTATCCTTGTTTGTTAAATACACCCCTAACAAAATAAAATAAAAGAGTCAGTTACCATGCCATATATAAATGAAACATTGGATCAATCGTTTTTGCTGTGGAACCTGTATGAGTTAAGGATAAGTAAGAAAACAACTTGGATGGATCAATCAATGAATGTTATATGGCCTTGCTCATCACCAGATGAGTTTATTTTGACTTGAGAATGCTTATTCATTGGTTCATTTGTCTAAGTCCTCAACTCACTTTTTTCACTTCAATGTTGACAGATTTGAGTCTCGCTGTTCAGCAGGACATGTGTCACACATTTACAGTCAATTCACGTCATGCGTGACCTGTATTTCTGAGAATGAAATGAACATTCAAATTTCTCTTTGTATTAAATGTCCGACATGTGAATAAAATGTTAAACATTTCTCTGGAAATCTTTCCGAAAAGGACACATTAACAGAAAAAAAAAAACATTCAAAATACTTGGGAAACAATTTTTTTATCTTGAAATACTTAATGCTGTCATGTAAAGAAAAATTCATAGCCTTATACCATCAATAAACTAGGCAAATTTCTACAGGAACTCTGAAATCTCATTGGCGATGTTCAAAACTGACATGTAAATTTCAAAACTCTGTTCAAATTTCAAAAATACCAGTCACATGTGACCTGAATTGACTGTAAATGGAGTTAAATGCAGTTTAACTAAGTTAACAACAAGGAACAGTTAGTGGTCAGTGATCGATGTCATTGGTGCATTGTCATGTGGGTCATGCAGTCACATTGTAGCAGACATTCTGGAGCTTTGTCAGCCAGATTGTAAGCCCCTGGACATCCATGGCACCCAACTTGTACTTAGCGATGCAGTTGTTAAACCTAGTTAGTAATACATAGCCTAGCTTATCACAAGTCACCCATACGGCAGCTCAGTGGTAGAGTATCCAACAAGCACTCGGAAGGTCATCAGTTCGACTCTTGCTGGAAGGACTCAGAATTTTTTTCTTTTTAGTTTAGTTTGACTTGAGAATGCTTATTCATTAACTCTGAACCGATAAAAGCAACATTTCACAGCATGGGTGATGCATCCTTTTGACATACAATTTAATTTTTATATCAGCATGTATTGAGAACTGCATGTCAAGTAACCTCTTTATCACTTCACAATGGTCAAACACAGAATCCTAAGTTCTTATTATAAATAAATCCAGTTTCTAAAGTCTTTGAACTTGCATTGATCAATGCAAACCTTTAAAAGCAAGAATTTGGTATGAAAACAACACAAAATACTCAATTACGCAATCTCTCTACAAAGCTTAAACAACATATCTGGTAAAACTACTATATCCATTTATGATTGCTTCAAGCATCCATCATGCTAATAGTCATTGTAGTTTCATAAATTTTACTGATATTGTCATCCCAACTTGACTGGAACATTCAAACCTAATTCCATAATCCTTTTAGTCTCTTTTCATACCTCTGCACAAAATTCTATTTCACATTTTTTTTTTAATTTGTAATTCTAACTTATGGGGTGAATAAACTGGGACTTTGAAATACTGGAGCAACCAAATTTTTGTCAATTAAATTGGTGGCAGATGGCTACATACACCCCAATATCTACTTGACATTAATAACTTATATGTGAGTTTTATGTTTTAAGAACCTTTTTTTTACACCTAGGGTGAAAAATTCCATGTTTATTAGTCTGTATCTGGCTTCTAAAATTGTGGTGGGAATTGTGCACTTGTCAACCACCAGACTACTGTAAACATTTGTAAAGAACACCTCTGCTCATAGACATTCAACATTAATAACTGTAAGTGGACACTGCTTCAATCTCTGTTTTGTGGTGGTAAAGAATATTCTTATGAACCATAACTTGCTATTATAATAGTTTATTTTCTCATTTGTGATCTACACACTAAAAATTTCCTATCTGTATTATCATTCTGTAAAATAAAAGAAATTAGTTTTCAATTTGTCATGAATAGTGATTTGGAGGTCTCAACCTCATTAGTACACACGACAAACCGGGTAAACAAAACCTGTGAAAATATAAGCTTGGTCTTGGCATTTTCAAGAAACTAATGAATACAGTGTTACAAGAAATTAGCTGCTGATCACATTCAGGGCTTAAAAAAGGTTATTAGACTGAAACGACTCAGTCATTCCATAAAATTAATTTATAATCAATTAACTTGATAAAACTATATTTACACAGCTGTTTACCTAACAAATTGCAATATTCACTTTGTAATTAGAGATAGCAGTGTAAAGCATCCGTGTATATAGGTAAAAGCCAAATGGAAGCAACAGAAATTTCATTTTTAAAATAGTTAAACTAGAGTCTAAACAAAGTCAAGCCAGATACTAAAGAAAATTTCCAAGCAGCTCAGAGCTATGGTACTAAGATCTCACATCAAATATTTTGTGGACAAACATTACATTATGCACCCACAACAAGTCCTTGGATGTCCTGTGCTATCATACTCTTGTCTAGCCTCAGGAAGAAGACCATACAAACATATTTAAACAACTGTTTTACAGAGCAAATTTCAATCAGCTGTCAAAAGCAAAAACTAACACAACATTGGAGTGGGATTAAGTAGAAGCCACTGTTCAGTCTACAGTATAGTCTCACCCTAGTTTGAAAAAAAGATAGTCATAAGAATCAAAAGTATGTTTGAGAAAGTGGGAGTAGAGATAGCCATTAGTAATTCTAAACAAATTAATGTAAACAGTATCCATATATAGGGGAGAAGTTTCTGTCCAAGGCAGTGAGTGTAAAAGATGGTGGAAGTCTACTGCAGTTAAAATTTTTTTGCTATATTTGAAGATTATATCTAAATGACATTTGAAGTTCTGTAAACTTCCATATATAAGCCCCCCACAAAATGTATTAAGACCAGAAATCTTACACGTAAACATCCTTACCATAATAAGCTCCCCCTGAATATAAGTCCATATGGACCTATATTTGGGATTAGCCTTTTCAGACCTTAATTTTGAATGATGTAATTTGTCAGGTAGGCAAATGCAACAGAAATTATAATGCAAATTTATCTCCTCTTTGGCAATGACTTGTACACCACAAAATTTATTTGGGTTTTCATAATCTGATGACTGTATAGAATTTTTTTTCTATCCATGCCATTGAGGTTTAGTGAAAGCACGTTGTGTTCACTCAGTATTGCAAGAAAGCTTGTTACCGTTTTAATTGTCAGTTGAAAGATTTCAGACGCAAAATGCCATTCAATTGAAGGGGTTTAGGCAAGGGACGCATAAACAACTTTTTTACCTTAAAATCAAAATTGCTCCAAATAAGGTTGTTATGCAAGGAAAACTTAGTTACGTTTTTAATCTTTGAGCAAAATGTTAACTAAACAACAGATACTTTACTTCTTTCCTAGAAAATGCTAGAGACTTACAAGAAAGAGACATTGATGCTTGCTGAACAAAGTCAAGCAAGGCATTAGTGGTTGTGTAGGCTCATTACTAAACCCAGTCAGCTCTTTTGGATTGTGCAGCTTTCTTTGAAATTTTGGCCAGTAATGAGATGCAAAATGAAACCCAAGACATCCATTCAGTAATTATTTTCCCAGCACAAGAAAGTGTAAATTACCTTGTAATCAGTATAAGGTGTAATAGTGAAGAAACAAAAAAAAATTAAATTCAAATGCAAAAGTAAGAATTTAAATAAAATAGAAAGACTTTTCCTTATTCACTCCAGGATTACATGTACCACGCAACAAATTTTCATATAATTTATGCAAAAATAGCTGGTAAACTAATACATTTATTTCTATTTATTTACACTGTTGTTGCAGAAATTATTTAAAATAAAATACCAAACATTAATATAAATTTATTAGCAATATCTTATTAAATCCTGTGAGGCTGTAACACACGGATGTCGTTTCTGAGTGATTTATTTCATGACAACAACATTTTAAATAATTAAATATTATTCAAATGGTTTGTAATAAGAATAAAAATTGCTTGTCAGAAATATTGGCAACAACTATTCTATTAATGGTGATATCTACGGCTGCTGAACAGTTCAGCATCTTATCTCCTCTATGAATACTCTCAGATTCTGTAGAATGATGTACAAAACAAACACACACTTTCTAGAGCTAATTCCCAACCATTAATAGTTCCGTACCATACATTTAAAAAAAGGAATTTACCTCATAAACAATAAACAAATTAAAGCAACTTGATTATAAATATGCAAAATTATTTCCCAATCCTACATATTTTTTTGAAAAAAATTATTAATTCTATGGAAACAAAGAATTGGCATTGACACTTAATTACAAGTTTTAATTAATTTGCAACTGTCCAAGCATTATATTGGAGGTGAAGTCAAAATTATTGAAACAATATTTTAATATTTTCTTGCTAATTTGAGTTGTCGTCAGTGGATCCTTGCAATTTGGAAGGACGAATAAGTGAGGCCATTCTCTTCCGCTGCTCCAAATCTCTGAAACAAGCTGCCTCGATTCTCTACCTACATGTAGATTCAAGTGCAATCTAAGAAATACCTTTGTAGACATGCTTTTAATTTCACTATCTAAGTTTATTTTTACTATGCTTGTAAATTTTGCATAAATTTAAGTACCATTTTAATTCATTTCTTTTTATCTTTGTAAAGCGCATCTGATCATGTGCATGTAATTTGTGTTATAAAAATTTTAATTATTATTATAATTATTATTGAAGCACTTGGTCCAAAACCAGCTATGCAAAGTAGGAATTTCTTTTTCATATTCAAATAATTATTGCTCTAAATAAGTCCTATAGTTTCGTATATTAATCATCAGATGTGAAGCACAGTTCTATTTATGTTACATCTTCATTTTTGAAGTTTAAATTTCAAGAATAAGCCCGTAATTTTTTTACAATTGAATAAGAATGGTAAAGGCTGCCAAAAAATCATCAAATTTGCACCACCATGTTGTCTTAATTACTCATTTTTCAGACGATTCATTTTCCCTGGCTAATATCTAGGAATAAAAACACATGGAGAATTAAAATTCTAGAGTGTTTGACAAGTATTTTGCTTTCTCTTTAAATTAATTAAAGCGCTATTAATTTAGGGTGAAACAGCTCAATTTTGTGGCTTTGAGTCATGTTTACAAGTGCAGCAATGCACAAAAAGTACTTATTGTGTTGAAAATTCCTCTCTCTGCTAAAAAGTAATGCATTGCAAAAATTCTACACTTAAAACAAAGCTAAAGATTGCTCTACGAGAATACTGAGTAATTCTTTCTGTACTGTTCAGTATTGTTACATATTTGAAAAAGGCTCAAGTTATCATTCTTATCAATCAGACAAATCCAACACTTGTAAAGTAAAGAGGCCTGGGTACTGCTAACAAACGTCGTACCTCCAAGAAGAAATCTCAAAGTCAAGTCTCAGGACAGAATAAGGATGGCTGCCATGAGCAGGCAGCAATTAATAATGTGTAGAGAAAACTGGTGATTTGTCTCACCCATGAATTTCAAACTTACAGCTTATATAGCAGCTGAACAGTTTTGCAAAAACTATTTACCGCTTTTGTTGCTAAGCAATATTAGAAACATCTAACTTTACTGTGACAGAATTTAGATCGCTTTCAATCGACCATATTCCGGAATAAGCATAAGCGGAAGAGCTGTTACATTTCTCTCTTTTTAGGTACATTTGGGAAGACGTTTCTACAACCTTTCTGAGATACAAAAACCTATCATGAGGGATTTCTAGAAATCATTGCATGTTTTCCTATTCTGGAATAGGGCCAATCGAATGCACCCTTAGTCTGCCTCAAGGTCCATCACTTTGAGCATTTTGTTAAAACAGCATATCATTAAAGGAATTTCAAGTGTTGTGGGCTCAAGTAGGGTTCAAACCCTTCTTCCATAGCACATGCATGCATAATCATGACATGAACATAATAACAAAACATGAAGGCAATCCTTGACTCATTGCCTACTGACCCAAGTAATCATTATTATAGGTGGTTCTGAAAAATGAGGCATTCATATTCCACATTCGTTCTTGAAAATTTTAAATACATGTAACCTGACAGCTGTAGTTGCCCAAAACTGATAGGGGTACAGTAAATATGGAGCTAAACCATTTATGCCTAACTGAAGGATCCCTTTGGTTTGTGGAAATTACCATTTTACTGTCTATAAACCTACTGGTAGAAAAAGTTATAAGTTCCAATCCTGCCTTACTAATATGGTATGCACACCTTGTCCTTATATTAATATGGCCTATTGATAATATTTTGGTCAATTTTTGATAAATATTTCATGTCTTTGGAAACTCTCTGATGGCTGTTCCATTTTGATCAATAAGGAAGTTCAAGAATACAAAAGCTGTCAAAAAACCATAAAATCCATCAAACAGCCACGGTAAAACAGCACACCCTCACCCAAAGGGTGTTTAAGGAGTCTATGCATCATAAGGCACTGCTTGTCTTACAATGTACATTAATTAATAATAATTTATTGTGTTAGCCTGGAAGCAAAATCAACAGCCTCCAGGATAACTGCCATGATTTTTTCATCGTACATTTAAAATGAAAATAGTTATGTCTAGCGAAAAAAAAGGAATGATGAAAATCAGGATCGTAATGTAGACAAGAAAATTGTGCAATGACAGTTTGAAAATTGCCACCTGTATACTAGCAACTTAACTGAGACAGTAATCTATTTAGCATATAAATCATAGTGTATACTGTTAAAGAACCAACCAGTTACAAGAGTACAAAGCTTTTAACCACTTTAAACTACCAGAAGACTGACAGCTGAATTTATAATCCTTTCCACAATAAACATCAGCCTAGTGTGAAAGTCCTCTGTAATCTACATTGAATTAGTATTTGGCTCTCACTGGGGGATAAGAGAACCTGACAAAAACCTTAAAAAGCAAGTTAGACCAACTTCCTGAATGTCATGCGACATCCTTCTTAGGTCTCCATAAGCATAAAATTTTAATGCCAGATAATCCCGAAAAAGTAGACAATAATCAATTGTCTATACTTTAATTTACAACACGAGGTGAAAGTTTCAGAGAAAGCTTGAACTGATCTTAAACTGCTACACACCCCGTTTAATGAACAAATCTGAACAAAAAGCAGTAAAAACAGGAAAATGACAAGGAACGCAAAGACCTGTAAAATTATAGTATTATTTTCAAGTGTGAAACATAATTACAGCCTTTAACAGCTCTGAGTACAGCATAAAACTTTAGCCAACATTATAAGTGCATGACAAAAAGACTTGAAATAAAACCGCTCTTACATTGTTTACTTCCACAAATGAGGAAGTTGGCTACTTTTGTAAAACCCAGAACATTCCAAGAGAAATCTATGTACATTGAATAATAAAACAGAAATAATTGGGAGAGGTTTTGTGTTTTCAAATTATGCTTCACATTTCAATGAATGTACATTTAACAAAAGTCCGCTGCAAAAAAATTGTAAAATCCACTTGGCAGTTAAGGCATTTCTTCTTCAAAAGCTGGTGCCTTAACTTACAAGGAAAGGAACTTCATGAAAGATTTAAATATTATTGAAAATGCATTGGGCTTTTATTAATGCAGTATGTCATTTTGCGTGAAAAAGAGATTGCATGCGTTGTCGATTAACAAATAAACCAACCCCCTTTTCAACAATACCACATCCATTAGAGCAAAAATGAAAAAAAAAATTACAGAAAATTGGTTATTTAAATTTCTTTTGTTTGCTGCAAATGTAGGCACACTAAATTAAAGCAGGATTAATTTTTTTTCAATTTTCTTTGCGTTATTGAAATCACCACGGCATCCAACACACACATTTGTTGTTCCCTATCTCATTTTTTAGTGAATTCAAAAAAGTGCTATGTCTAGAGTAAATACATATTCATACTCTATCTAACCTCACGTCAAAACACTGAAATAGAATGAAATAGAGCTGTGCATTTTTAATTGTTCTTTATTTCAATACCATGCTTTTGTATTTTTTGTTATGAAGTTCACAAGAAAAGAGGCCTTAGACCAACGTGTACAAAAACTGAAAGCTGATCTCAAAGAATAAGTTCATGTTTGTGGGCAGTCGCTGTGGAAGCGATTGGCAAAACACAAATAAACACATGATTTCAACATTTTCAAAACAAAGTTCTTTTCCAACTACAAAAATTAGAAGCGAGTTCAATCACTGAAAACAGCTCTGAAGTGTCACGACGCTAGAATATCAACACGAATTTTAAACGTAAAACTGGGTTGTTATTTATTAATATTTAATATGTTTAATCCCATTCGATTTATTGCCGATGTTCCATTCTTTTCTTTGAGCTGTGATGTTTGGTTCAAAGCCCATAATTTTGTCACGACGACAATGTGAGAATTCGCGTGTCGGAACTTACAAAAAAAAGTCACCTGGCCAGTTTCGGTCCTAGCGCTAAACGATCGAAAGCACAACGACAAAACGTATGGACAAGAAATGATTAATACACCACAAAAAAGGTGTTACGATATTGCTAGGTAAACAAATACACTCGAAGGCTAGAGAAGAAATGTCAAACGTGCCTACATGGTGACTCACGATGGCTTGTCACTCAAACACCATATTGTAGTCAGCAGTTTTACGTTAAGTAAGCTTACTTTGGGTAAAAGAACTTTTTAGGACATACTTGTTCGCAAAAGATGCCCTGCAGAAAATATTTAAAATGCAAAACGCGATTAATCGACGCCAAACCAGCTGAAATGAAAATTGTCGAGTTGCATTAGCTTTGCATAAATACTGTAGTTGTAAAATACGATGGGCTTGTGTAGCTAGTCACACAACCAAACAGCGTAAAATCATTTTTACGCAAAGCCAGACACAAAGAAATATAGTGCAACAAACGAAACACCAAAAAAAATTTACTCACCAAATAAAATCCCTGCAGTGGCAGCAGTATGTTGGTTGTCTGAGCCAAACCGCCATAAATTTATGCCCGCTTATCTGGTGGACTCGACGTCGCATGGCCCCTCGCCTTCCCTTAATCCCGCTCTCCCTTTCCTTAAAAACTCTCCTTTCCCTATCTGTAGGTTAACAACAAAAGACACTGTAACTGCACTTGACCCAAAACGAGAATTGCTTAAATTTATGTCCATTATCACCCCTAGATTCGACACTTTTCCGATCTGTGACAATTTCACAGCTTCTGCATGAGTGGAGCACACGCGAAGTTGTCGCCGCGTACGACGTTTCCTCGAACTTAATACCGTTTCCATTTGCAAATAGCGAGCAATCTACAATAAAGTAAAACTTCAGGTCACCTGTCGACGGGAAAGCAACAGAAAACCTATTAAATAAATCTTTATCTAGCGGCAATCGGTTCGAGACTCGACTACTGTAGCTCACCTTGTATGGCTGGTTTGAGTTCTATGTAGAGGTGTAATTTTCCTTCGGGTTCAAGAGGTATCTGCAGATATCAGAAAATGGCATTAGAAAAGCCAACCTTGAGACTAATTAAGTCCCTTTAATGAAAGAGAAATTCAAATAAATTGTCTTTTCCGTCTCTACCCAGATATCGGAGACTCCTTTTACACCCCAGTTCATGATTTCCTCGAAAGGCACCGATTTATTTGCTACGAATGGATCGGGCGGCATAATAGCATTGTGAAATACGGTTATTCCAAGAGTTTCTCCATTTTCTATCTCGCTTTCAAACTCTTCGTTCCAAATTGGCGTTGATGTCTTTTGCTTGGACGTTGTCTGTGCTATATGCCTATCGTCTACGTTCACCGATACGTAGGGGTCGATCGATTTAAGTCCACCAAACGTTCTTCTTTGAGCCAAGATCGCAGGCTTCAGATCAGTGGCTGCGATCACCTTCAGCTTCACAGAGCCCGTAAAACCCACCATGTTGCCCTTCAACCACGTTCCGCTCTTACAAAGGTGCAAAAACACTTCTACAATCTACGGAAAGCTCGGCATTGCCCAGTTCGGCCACAAAAACCGAATCAACCAATATTCTACTCAGGTTAGTGAATGACAACAATATTCTCATACAGCAGCGGAAGAAGGCAAGAATTTCCCAGCATTCACAGTCTCCTTTTTTAGTGTCGGAAATCTACGAGAACTTTCCGGAAAATATTCGGTTATTTTCGGCAACTTACGAGGCTCCTTTTGCCTGGGCGCGGCAAGTTTTCTGCTCGGTAAAAACAGCTAAAGGCTTGCTGGAAATTTACGACGGAACATATTGCTTCAAACTGGTCACAATAGTAAAAATAACGGAGGAGTGGATTTTAAGCGATAAGTCGGGCTACGCATCAAAAATTTTTTTTAAAAAAAGAAAGAACTTAAGATATTTCGCTTTTGATGGAAAATTGGATTACTGCATTAAAAACATGGGATTAAAGGGAAAAACAATAATTACCGCTGTATTTGATTGGTTTTCAAATTCCATTCGATCCATTTGTGGTAAACACATTCATCGATGAATAAAAGAAACACATTTCAGGCGTGAAGCAGTAAGGTTCGAAGCTTCTCTATTTAACACCAAAACAGATCTAACCTGTTGGGGCTTACGGTTGGTTTTGAACAGACAGCACAGAGTTTAATTAATACTTGATGGGCAGCTGGTCAATCGAGGGAAATTTTTAGGCAGGATTTTTCAACAACGTTTTCTTCGAGTCGGAATTGTAACAAGTTTTTTTTAAGTTTTAGAGCGATCAACAAAGAATTAGTGGGTAAGGAACAGACGGTTGTTTAACAAAGATTTTGAACAGAAGATATCGACAGGATGTTGTAGTAATTTTTGGATTCAGGATTGTAACGATTTTCTCAGTTCATGTTTCAGTACTATATAAAGCGATAATTAGGAGATTAATGAAATTAGCCGCCACAGCGAACATGAGCCACAAGATCACCCATCAGGTGACCTCAATTTAGCTACATGTATTTTGATTTTGCAAAGTACTGAAAAAATAATACAACTGGAGACTGAACTGGGTTGAAATACATTTGTGAGAGGAGTAACCAGTTTATCGAGGAAATGAATTTAAGACATTGATTAATTAAGCGGTTTGGCGCGCAATCCCGGGAAGTTCTAAGACCAAGCAAAACAAGGAAGCAACGTAAAATTAGACATATTATTCCGCTTTAGAGACAGGTGAGGATAGTACTGAATACAATGTCTTTAAACAACAGCTTCCGTAAAATTTGATTTGTCTGATTTGTGAAATCGATGGGTGGTAATAAACCGTACTTGTTCCCTGCACCAATCGGCGTTCTGCGATCTGGTTTGTTTCGAGTCGCCTCGGTCGGCTCTCTCAAATGGTCTGTTTTTGACTTCTTTCGCATTAAAAATATTTTAAGAGAAAAGTGTTCCGTGACTCGGCTTGAGAAGTGGGTTTATCAAGTGAAGGAAGTTCGAACTTTTTTTCCTGTTTTGTTCTCACTTTCCAAACATCACATGCCCACGCATGCTTACTCCGACCACGCAAAGTCCTGTAGAGTTGTCACGCAATCCTTAAAAGGCCGAGAAGCCGCCCAATGACAAAGCATTTCTTTAGGATAAGAATCCGTGTTTCGTTCACTCAAGACTCAAGAGAAAGGATGGTTAGCGGTGCTATAGTTTGGCTTTTCAAATTTTTTGCAACGTCTTGCATGGTTGGTCGAGAGTGAATATGAGCGAACAACAGAAAAATGTTCCCAGCCCTAAAAAATCGACAGGGTCAAGTGAAAATAGAGCTTTTGAAAGGTGCAGGTGTACTGCAGTAACAACCGGTAATTGACTGTGTTTACAAGGAACCTCGCGACAAAATAAAAGTACCGGATCCTGTAGTAAGGGATCTAACCAGCAAAAACAAAAATAAAAAAAAATGTAAAACAAATAAACTAAAAAAGGGCAAGGCTGATTTCACATTTTCCCAATGTTTCGAAAGGCACGGCCTTTCTTCTTCAGGGTATGTTTGAGACAAAGAAGAAAGGCCGAGCTTTTCGAGATGTTGGTAGAATATACTTCCCTGACCGAGAAATCAGCCTTGCTCTATTTTAGGCAGCGTTTACACGAACGCGGTTTCATTTGCAACCGCATCACTTTCGATGTGGTTACACCTTCCGTTAACACGCGCCGGTCGAGACCGTTACCGAAACCGGGTCGATTTTAAAACGCTGACAATAGTGGAGCGTTTAAAAAACGATACGGTTTTATCTGTCGTGTAAACGGCAAAACCGCATCGATTTGAACACGGTTACTATTTTGGCGCGAAATTTCACTTGGGCGCGAAGATCTCGCACGGAGTGCAGCGCTGACTCATACAATCAGCCAGGAATCAGCACTTTAATTTCTGGCTTAAGTTCCCTTTTTCAGTTCTTGTGTATTAGGGTTAGAGTTAGGCGCTATTTTTTGCCATATTGACACTGAAAAACAAAATGGCGGCGTAAAAATAGAACCCAGATCCTCTTCCTCAAAAATGAGTGCCTGGGAATGAGACCGGCATAACGTAAGCACTTGAAAACGGTGATATTAGCACCGTGTAAACGCTTTGAAACCGTATCGTTTTCGATGCTGTTTCAAGCTAGGGCATGAAACCGTGACGATTTGAAACCGCGTTCGTGTAAACACTGCCTTAGTTTATCAGGTCTACTACAAATTTTTTCAACAGGAACTCGTTAGGGGTCCCCAATGGTTTGCTTCGATGAAATATCTGTTCTCGCCTCAGAAATTCCGAGTTGTGAAGAAAACTAGCACTTTCTTTAGAAAAGGGTTATCTCAAACCTTTGCAATGCTGAAAAACTAATCCATATTGTTTTCCGAGCGGCAAACACGTCGTTAAAACTGCGAAGAAAGGCCAGCTTGCATTTTTGGAGAGCCAAAGGCAGCTCGTAAATTCGGAGAAGAAGTTTACGCTCCGTAAAATGTTCGGCAATTTAAAATTTTGAGCTAAAGAATCCGAACAGGTCAAACCGTGTTAGTTTACACAAATTTGACTTTTAAAAGGCCCTGCAATGGTGTTGGAATGCAGGAAATACCATTTGAACTATTTTGTTTTCATGTTCCCGTTGGCTGGCCTAGCTCCTGTTTCCAAAGATTTTGCAAATTGCAAAAACAGGTTAATTAGCTCAGTGCTTTTGGGTTGGGTTTTTCTTTTTGCCTTTTTAGGCTCGAATAGGTTTATTTCATAGTTCTTCCCAAAGTAAGTATTTAAAACGAAGCTAAACGGAAACTGATGCGAAGGAGTCGTCAGTGTAATGGAATGCATACAAGAGAAGGAGTGGAGGGCCGGAAGCCTGTCCAAATATGGAGGAAGAAACGTTTAGTATAAAACAACGTGGGCGGCACTTAAGGGGGGATTTCACCTAAACGCCATTTTTCCGCCACTTGACATGGCTTTAATGGAAATATCTCGTTCACGTTTCAAGCAATCCAAAACCTCTATCATCATCCCGTGAATCTGTGTTGTGGGGTGTTTTGTAAATTTTTGGGTGATTTTGGGTATATTTGGGAGGAGATAACTTTTCTAGAAGGATTAGTAAAATTATAAGAGAAATGAGAAATATTGAAGATTTAGTGAAGTTTTAAAATTAGAATTTGTAGTTACTAATTGTAGACGGACACCAAGTCAGTCCACTAGCAACCTGGGGTGCTCTTGCGTTGGTGTCTTTCTTCTATCCCTTCTTAAAACCTCTTCAAGTTTCATTCAAATTTAGGTGATCCCCCCTTAATTGTTCCGAAATGAACTAAGAAGTAAAAAAAAAAAAAAAAAAAAAAAAAAAATGGGCTCTAAGATAACAGGTAAAAGATCAGTTTTGTCAACAAAAATTCAAAGATATGTAACAGTGCGAGGAAGGGTGTGACCAAAATTCAGTTACAGAGGAAGCAAATGTTTTGAAAACATCACCGCAAATTTTCCGAAGGCTACGTGTAACGAGCTGTCACCCCCTCCGTTTCGCGATCATGTATTCCTTTCGCTTCACTTCCCCGTGGCCTCTGTCTGCTTTTTGCGATGAAGATCCGTACTTATAAAAACGGACCTAAATCCATATCTTCCCAGTTGTTCAAAGAGCGGATAACTTTATCCAGCGGATATATCGCAATCCAGCAGATAAAATGTATTCGTTGGCGTAAATAGAGGATGAGTTCATCCTTAGCTACGGCTTGTTGGCGTATATTTTATCTGCTGGATACAGTCATCCGATCTTTAAACAACCGACGCCAGAAAAGAGACAAGTTAAATCTTCTAGCAATCGCGTTGTGGTATTCGAGAATTGTGGTATTTATTCGGTGGGTAACGAATTTAGTCGAATGTCAGCAACTCAGACATTTTCCAACTTGCTGCTTTGTAAGTTTCGAAGTTTTAAACTTATTTTTCTAAATTCAAAGGGAGATTGCCAAACGTTCCAAAGTTTTTGGGTCAAAAATACGGAAAAGCCGATTTGGTTTTAGAAATTTTTTTTGGATTTTTATGTGTTTCGCCTTTTTAAATGTTTAAAATAGAGTGATCTCACCCTTGCGTGAGCTGTAAAAGCGTGGTTAAGGTGATTCCGTCGAAGTAAAAGTTTTCATACAATTCACTCAAACTTTTCCAGATTGCTTACAATATGCATTATTTCAAAAAATGCAATGAAAAGGATAGGTCACCGTACCCGCGAAAGAGCTGCGGTCCACTCAAGTTACCTCATAAGTACTTACAACTGAATATGTATTCACTTTCAAATATGAGTCTATTTGATCAGTTCTTGAAATGTCTCATGGAAACAGGAATTACACAGATAAAGCAGAGCGTAAAAAACTCAGTGGCATACATAGAATGCATGAAGCATAAGCAGCAATTAAAGATAAATTTCTTGGCAGGTAAGCAAAAAATGAAGTTGTATTGACCCAAAACGTTTCTTGCGTGCGTGTTCTCAGTATCACTATATCTGTACCGAGAGTCGGTTGGCAAGCTCGTTTTTCCTTTTGATGGCCCGGGGTTTTTTTTGTCGAAAATTAATTTAATAATAATAATAATAATAATAATAATAATAATAATAATAATAATAATAATAATAATAATAATAATATTAATAACTTTATTAACGTGTCAAGAAATGTAGCTGAGGGGAGAAGTCCCCTCTACTAATAGTGGACACCTGACTAAATTCTAGAAATATAAAAAGGATAATAACTAAGTTTTAAAAAAACACGAATAAAAGATGGGTAATCGTGCTCGTTTTGGAGAAAATAACCATTTATGATTAGTAATTGGCTGAGCTCATCTTCAAGAAAAACCTGCCGCGTCTTCAAAGCGCGCGCTCATGACACAAGAAATTTTGCGCAGAAAGAATGTAAACTTTTGAAAATAAGGTGTTTTCTCACCTTCTTGTTGGTCTGAATCCTGTTGCTTTCTACTTTCGGTCTTGGAATAGAGGTTCTAGCGTGAGTAGACGGGCAGAGCTCCATAATTTGTTCAGTCTTTGTTTCTTCCATGGGCGAATCACGAAGGAATCATAGAGCAGCGCAGGAATCCTTTTTGCAAAGGTCGTCAATCTGCTGCGTTATGTTTTCAAAGGGATCCGCTCCATAGTGCTGACGCCACATAAACTCCTATTGGTACCAAGTCCGGTCTGATCAAAGAGTTTTTAGAATGTTCCTGTACGGGAAAAACTTCCATTCACTTCTCTCTCGTCACTACGTATTTTCAACGCTCCTCGTGTCAAGCTGAGCGCATTGCTTCACCCAACTGCAACGAATCTTAAACAGCTTAAAAAAGTCGATTGAAGGCATGACGCAATGGACACAGAACAGTGATGTAACAGGCAAAGAAAAGTGGCGAGGACGTAGGACAAATGAGGGACGAAAACAGCGACGGACACAAATGCATGACAAAAACGTGAAAACAGATAGTTTGGAACACGAGAAGAACCAGTTAACGTTGGATGACGTGGTTATGGGCAGCGGACTGTGACTGGAGAAAGGAGCAAGCAGAATATATCTTTATTTGCATGAATTTATCAATCATGGAAAAAATGACGCATTTTTTCACGAAAATTAATGCTAAAAGCATTGTAACAGGTGCAATACACGTATGTTACCGGTATCCAATTTATACACCTGGGCGAAGAGAGACAATGTGGCGCAAAGTTTACTGTGTGAGGGAACAATAGGACGGCAGATGCATATTTTCTTGGACGTTGTTATGTAGATTCTTAATTGGTAACTTTAGTATTAACGTTGTCGGATCAAAGTTTAAAGCTTAAAGACACCTTTAAAGAGGCTGCCACCTCATCCATTTGATATCCGTAACATTTCTTTCATCCAAACTGGCTCCCTATCGTATATCTTCACTGGACGGACGAGGCATAGCTGATTTTGAGGAACTTGTTCATAAAAAAATCCCCAGAATCTTGAGGTCTTGTCTTATAGCTTTATACCTTAATCCGACAACGTTAATTGAAATAGCCTTATACTGGTTGCTAATGAAACTGAATTTCGCTAGAATTTCACTTTATTCTTTCACAGGGGACATGGAGAATTGGTTTTACAAATCTTAAGCTCTCGCCTAAGTTGAGCTTGCTACAGTCATAGAAGTCAGCCGCACAGGAGTACTAAATATCTGTTTGATATAACACGTTCTTCAACAACTAAATAAACAAGTAAAACAGCCAGGTAAACAGTGCCTTATACTCTCCCCTCCTTTATAGTGCAGATCCTCACCTTGTATGAAAGATTGTGTTGGATCAAGAGGAGGGGCCCTGGGTGCCTGGTCCCTCTTTTTTTTTTAAAAGAAAATATGGCCTTTTCAGTAAGACAAACATCAAAATACAAAACAATGTTGTGGAGATCACTGTTGTTTGTTAGAGCGGTTTTCAATTGAGTGTCAACACGAGTTTTCCCGCGCTTGGCGCCAGTTGCATGTATTTGCTTCGAATTCTGATTGGCTCGTTGTGTTGTTTACATCTGTTGCGATTGGCCAGAGTAATTACTTTGGTTTTCGACACTCAATTGGAAACCGCTCTATTACAAAACAATGCTATGCATTTGTACCTTCAGACCTTCAGAGAATATCACAATGACTTCCAAATGCTTATTTTATTATATCTATGCTAAAATTGCACCATCGACACTGTTCTTGCATTTGCTCTGTAATGTCTACCCTTGTATTGTATAAGCGATCTATACCTTTCTTGCTTTTCTACATGTTATATTAATATCTTAATGGCTACCTTTCGTTTTATGTTCTTTTATTTTGTTTAAATTTGACAGGCTGTTATGACAACCTTCTCCGCTTCTGCTGCTTCTCGTCTCGACTAGCCAATGCTATTTACGGGAAGCGACCATTTGTATTTTCTTTTGTCAAGTATGGAAGCCAAATAGTAAAGGTGTTGCAAATAATCACAAATTAGCAACAAAAATGAAAAGTAAGTGCAAATAGTTGCTCAAAATTATTACCCATTTCCATATATTTCTACTAATGATGATTCAGAAAATCATTATTCATTTCATAAAAGTTTTCATAAAAGTAACATTTTTTTTCATAAAAGTAACAGTGGTTTGGCCTTACGTAAAAACCTTCAGACCCGTGAGCAAAGTTCCCTTGTCTGGGAAGATCCGTTTACTAATGAGCAGTACTAATCATCATATACCACCAACTATCGCCTTTTTAATTTTTTTAATAGTGATAACTGTCTTACATATTGTAATTAGTAATTTAGCAAAGGGGATAGTATTAGTCACACTAGGTGTGCCCTTCCCCTGTCCTTGCACTTGATACTTAAAATCTACTGCATTAGATTGGAGAAATATTGAAATGAATTGAAAACTGAGGGGACTCTGCTCACATGGTATGTCCTCCAGTCATAACCTAAGGGCCTGTTTACATCAAAGCTTATCTTGTATATAGCCGTTTCGACGAAGGTTGTCCAAAAAAAGCGTAAAAGCGTACGCGACACTGCCGAAAGGTAGTCTAAATACCTGATAAATTTCAATGAAAACTCAGAATCCATAATGCCTCGACCGTACAGGGAAGACTTGAGATGGTGGACAATATGGATTCTGAGCTTTTATTGAAAATTATTGGGTATTTGGGGATGTATTTGCATTTGGGTATTTATTGGGTATTTCCCAGACTGCCTTTCGGCATTGTCGCGTACGCTTTTACGCTTATTTTGGACAACCTTTGTCGAAACAGCTGTATACTGTTTGGGCCGTCAATCTTCATGATAACACTCTTAAAAAATAATTGTATCTGTTCCAAAAGGTATAAAAATAAACTAAATTTTCGGGCTTCCTTCGTCAGAGTAAAATGGCGACATAGGGATATTGGAGAGAGCAAAAGGTCGTTCAACTCCCGCAGGGTGGGGGGGGGGGGGGTGGCAGAGCACATGCCTGCTACTAGAAGCAACAATGACTCGCCAATTACACAATTAAACAACACGGGAAGACGACGGGGCATGCCATTCATCCAAGCTATGTGGAGATATTAGAACGTCGAGAGTTCAATCGACAAAAACACTTGTTTTTGGCATCTTTACATTCCACTCTTTTCAACAACGCTGTGAACGAACGCCAGCCTTTCCCTAAGGCTTACTTGCCTTTTGTTGCATCATCCCTCAGGGACCTAAAATCGTGGACAAAACTTCTTTAAAAAACAGGACACTAACAGAAAACAAAACAACTTCTTTACATACCTCCCTAATTAATTCTATCACAGTTACTTCTACCCTCCCCTCCCTTATGGAATGATGATTTTACACTGCAAGCAGTCTCTTCTTCTTCTAAGTTCTGTCCCGCGCGCACGATTTCTAGCGAGCGGCGGGCAGCGAAAGAAAACAACATTGAGTCGGGGAAGGAGGGGGGGAGGGGGGGGGGGGTTAACATATGGTCGCTTGCTTGTTTACGAGTGAAATCGCTTCGAAGGGTAATTTTCTTAAGAGTTTTGTGCACGATAGTAAACAAGTCTTAAGAAAATCTTTAATTATTCATACTCGTCGTACTCTGACGAAGGCAACAGAAGGGCTGCCGAAAATTAGGCTATTCGAGGATATCTTGTAATTAGAACAAATCTTCACTGAAAAGAGAAGCGAATAACCCTACAACAGGCTCCATTTCAATAAAGACTAAGATGCAAGGAACCGCAAACGAAAATACTGCAGGTATACACAGGATCTGTTAGGCTCTATTTAGGCCCATCCGGAATCATCCATCACCACGTGCATTCGGAGGACAACTGACTCGCGTTGGTTGTTCTACTTTTTGCTGTGCTACACCGTGCTGACGAGAGCCAACCAGCTCGAAACAACTGTCCACGGCTGCATGTTTTGATTCTCGGTCTGGTCTCTATCATGTCGCTGTCGTGTTAAGTTCAGTCTATGATCTACGCAGTCAGATCAGCCTTGCAGTTATTTGAGCTTTTCTTACAATCTTGGTGGGGGGAGGGGGGAAAGATAAAATGAGAAATTAACCCCCCTCCAACATCAATGATGAATTCGTAAGCAAACCTGAAAACGCGGCATTTTTTGATCATTGAAGTGGGAGTAGGGGTTGTCTTAACCAACACCGATCCCCTCCCTTACAATCAACGATGAATTTGCGCGCAAACCAAAAACGCGCCATTTTTCCATCATGTAAATGGGTGTGGGAGGGGTGGTCTTTATTGTAGGGACGTGTCTCCTTTTCCTACTGCGCATACGTTCTGCGCATGTCGGGATGGTCCAAGAAACCTCCAATTTCTTGAGGACGATGCCTACTTATACAAAGATGTTTTTTGCGCTGTCTATGACTATACAGAAAAAAACAGCTCTTAGTAAGGGTTATTGAAATCCAAATAGAGAATTAGGGGTAACCACACATGTTAATTAAGCTTCAATTTGGAAACTTAATTAAATGTTATGTATTTTAAGGACGGTGCCTACTAATAGCGAAGTATTTTTGCGCAGTTTATCACTATGCGGGAAAAGCAGATCTTAGTTGCGGCTATTGAAATCCGAAAAGAAAATTGGGGGTAACCACGCATTTTTTAGAGATAACTAAGCAACAATTATTCTAAAAAGCAGAAAAATACAAAAGCAATGTATGGCGCTTTTCTCCAAATTGAAGCTTTATTATCTCTGAAAAGTGCATGGCTACCACCAATTTTCTTCTTGGATACCAAAATCACTTGCTAAGTTCTGCTTTCTCCGCATAGTTTTAAGGCCGGCAAAAAAATCCCTGTATTAGGAAACCCGAGTATCTCGAGATGCGCAGAACGTATGCGCAGTAACAATAGTAGGCACTGTCCTTAAAGCATTTTAGAATAACTGTTTCTTAAAAATGGGCAGTGTCACCTATTTTGAATAGCCAGATAAACATACTTGAATCGATGGAATCGTCCCAATAATGGTTCAGTTTTGTTAACAATAACCCTACTAATGCACAGAAAATAGTATCAATTATGTTTGGCTGCGGATGGCTAGGATGGAAATGGATGACAACTTGAAAAAATTGGCCACTTGTGTACGTGTATTGTGGAGAAGTCGCATAAAATTGCTTATAGCTTGTTCTTCCCTGGCTAAATACCTTAATATTTTCTTCCCGGCGCTCTAACAGCAATTTCATGTAAGGAAAAGGGTTCTTTGTCAAATATTTTAGCAGTTTAATTTTGACCAAAATAGAGCAAAATTGCCGTGACAGTGCAACTTTAAATATCTCTAAAAATGTGTGGTTACCCCCAATTATTTTTTTGGATTCCAGTAGCCCTTGCTAAAATCCGCTTTTCTTTCAAAGTTATAAGCTGCCCCAAAACACCTATATTAGGAGGCATCATTCCATAATGTCCAAGACCGTAAAAAGCCATTTTCAAGTTGCTTTAAACCCCAGTGTCAAAGCGAGGCTAAGTGGAAAGTTTTTATTATGCAAACCGTAAATACTCGATTATCTAGATTTTATTTAAACAATATTTGAACACGACATTTGCTCTAAGAGCAAGTAAGCGCCCCCCTCTCGACCCAGAAAATTAAATAAGCGCCCCGGGCGCTAATTTGATCATATTCGGTAGTTTTCATTCATATGCAAACAAAACTAATTTTCATATGAAAAGCTTCACATTTAGCCTCGCCTTTATAATGAGGTTCACAGCAACTCGGAAATGGCCTAATTTGGTTTCACGCGCGGGTCGTCGCGGCAAGCAGGAGACACTCAGTCTAACAAGCAATTAACAAGACAAGTCCCTCCTGTCCGGGTGCAAATATATATTTATTATTTTTTCGTTTCTATATATTAAATTTCTCTTCAAACGACCTCCAGCCTCTGCTGAGGATTTCTAGAAAACTGTCTGGCGAATTATATAAAAATTTACAAAAATATATATCTATAAAACCTACCCCGTTTGAAATGCTACGTATTTCGCGTAAATGACTACAGCGAAAACAAGCTACAACGCACCAGACATTCTAAAGTAACTTAACCAAACAGCATAGGAGAACTATTCAATGAGGACAATTTCTGATGCAAAATACCTTATTACATTAAGTTCCTAAAAGGTGTACAACTGAACTGTGTCACGTAAAAAAAGCCAGAGGAGGCAAAAAAATACAATAAAGAAGCCAGAACTGCTTAATTCTTAATTCTGAAAAGGGAAAAACTTTCTCCCGGAAACGTTAACGAGCCTGTTTTACCGATTGTTCGGCGAATTGTCCGGCATCGCTCGGGAAGGTTGAATTGTTTTCTGATTGGACAAAAAGAATCGGGAGATCTTCGGATAGACATTTTGTTCCTTCTGCGGTAAATATAAAAAAACAATCAAAGGCAAAAAAATCTGGAGACATTTGAGCGAATTCCGATCAATTCAAACAACTTAAATGATTATTTAAATAAGGAGCAGTACCCCCAAAAAGGCTGAAAAGATTTGTACATGCTATTAACAGACAAACCGCCAAATCAAACATACTGAATTAAGGAGTTTTAGAGCGAAGGAGTCACAGGCAGGCCAAAACGAAACTCATTTCTAACCTTGCAAAATCAAAGAAAAACGGTCAAATTAACATGCCAAAGATTGCCTCAAATAACGTTCCAGTTGTTGCTGCTGTACAATTTTCAATAAACACTGGCCTTAGAGTGATTAAATACCAAAGAAGGTGACAAAGGACATGTTACACTCTGGGATAAATTCGGTCACTGAACTTTAAGCGGCCTTACAAGGACTGTCGCAAGATTAAAACCAAAGAAACAATATAGCACCAATCACCAATCGACGCATATAGTGCAATGAACCAATCAAAAATCGAAAGAAAATACGTCACCAGCGCGGGAAAACAGAACCGGTGCCAAGCGCGCGGGAAAATGGACTAAGCGCGTACTAACTGCTCCTGATTGGCTGAGTACAAATACTTAACGCGCTCATTGGTTGGGGCACTTTGTGGAAATGTTACAAGCTTATCAGCAGCTTCAACGGATACGGAATTACAAAGAAACGACCTACGACAGTCCATGAAAACATGCTCAAACGTTCGAAGCAATTAAAGATAACTAAGGCGACGAAGAGTTTAAAAGTCGGCCACAGGCTCTTACTCTAACTCCTTACGAAGTTCTAACATAGTATTAATAATTCTTACAAATTTGGCTATATATTATGTCCCTACCACTCTCGTAAAATGCGGTTTATAAATAACAGCCTTATTAATTTTTCTGTAGTCGGAAAATTTACACTCTGGGCTGGACTCGCGGAAAGCAAATGCTCTTCAAACGGCAATGGAGTCGGATACAAACCTCGAAATTAACCATGCCAACATAATGTCCAAGTTCCTTGCTGTTCTGATTATTGCATCAAAACATAATTTGCAATTTTTTCTCGCAGCAAATTTCATTTCCATTGCACGTTGGAGGACAAAAGCAAGTCTTGCTCGCATTGTTCATAATATTGCAAAACAGGTAAACGCAGTTACGGTATCTTTATAACCTCGCAGAAGGCCAAGTTACGGATAAATTGTTTCATTTTTCATATACACATTGTTCGTTAAAAGAATGAAAATATATATACAAGGCAGAAACAAGGGAACATTAAGTCAAAAACCCGGGACCAAAACATTACTCTGCAAGGTAGACTAAGATTTTTTGTAATTTGAACTGTTTAGAAGGAGAGCATTTGTTTCATCAGCAACTGTCACGACTCTACTGTACCTCGGTGTTTAGAGCATCGAATATTTGATGTTATCAACTGACTTGATAAAGTAATTTTCCCACCGTAAAGAAAATTCGAGAGCTGTCGTTTCGAGCGTTATCCCTTCGAGGGATTCGCTCTGACGAAGGTTTAACGATGGAAACGTCAGGTCTCAAATCCCTTTACGGTGACTAAATTACCTTGCCAACTCTTTTGATAAAATCAAATATTCGTTTCCACTGCCCACCGACGAAGCAGCAAAAGTTCTTCAGAAACTAAACCCCTTATACTACCGCTGAAGGATTCAGGTTTTTCGTTGCCTCAAGTTACCGAGCCTCACGTTTTAGTTGTTTGCGTCTTGTATATATATTTTTATAATTTTCGAAATCAAATGTTTGCTTTTTTATCACTTGACCTTTGCAACTGTGAAGCACCATAAATTATTTAGCATCCAGCAATAATGTCTCTGGGATATTGAAGTCCTGTCTGTTAGCCTTCCTTCCTCGTGTATGTCGACCGTCTCATTCCAGTCTCGATTTCTCTTTCCACACACCAACTGGCTTCGACTTTGACTGGATTACTTTGATTCTCACGTGAATCATGCGCATCTGTCCACGTGATCATGAATGCTCCTTGGGCATGGCCGGTCACGTGATTTCAGCTTGTCGTTCCTCATCAGCTCGTAGAGCCTACAAATTAAAGTTGAAGATTTTAACTCAAATATCGACGGTTATAATTGACAATGACATAAGAGAGTCTTTCTACAGGCTGGCCTTTTCCTCCGATAAACAAAAGCTCCAGACGTACAAAAAAAATGTAAAGGCCACGTTCACACTGTATCTTATCCTTACGACTTTTACCAACATCAATTATACGTGATCTACAGTTGTGGAATTGTTTTCTGATCATAATTCACTAACTTTTCAGGTGTTGGGATCTTCCATCTCGCGCCCTATATCTCGGAAGTTAAACAATGTTTTCAGAAAGACTGACTGGGAACATTTAAGACTTGTTTTTCCCGCGCTTGCCACCGGTTGCAGACTAGCAGTTTTATTTCAGGCTTAGTTCAGACACCGCACCTGTCATACGCTGTTCCAAGTAGCACGCAGTTGTTTGGCAGTGGTACGGTATGTGAATCAGTTTTCTCTTCCCGATAGATTTCAACAAGGCAAGGCAAAATCAGGCCAGGCCAGTTTACACATGTGATTTTTTTTTTTTGCGATTTCGCGATATCGCAGAGGATAAATGTAACTTGATGCACGGACTTCTCAGAAAACGTACAGCGATATCGCCCTATAAACGCATCTGGTTTACACATGCGATTTGAAAGTCGCAGCATTGAGCGACAAAAATTTAAGTGTAGTGCGACAAAAGTTTCGCCAACAGCCGCATGTGAAAACGGGCCTTCAAACTAAAATTTTTTGGGAAGATTCTAACACATTAACTTTGGATACGGATCTTCGATCCGTAGACTAATTGGACAAACTGTTGTTAGCTTTCGGCTGGCTGTGACATCTCGTTAAGTTTTCGTTTTAGATTTAAATTAATACATAGGGATTAGTTTGCATGCAAGGAGCTAGCAGAGGTTAAACATAACACGACTGGACACTAGGGATTTACCTTAAGTTAAATAATTTAAATTATATTTCCAATTCCACTTCTTGCCAAAAGCCTTGATCGTAACAACGATTAGGGAGATAGAGCTCATCCAGGTTCATTCTCCGCGTTCTTGTCGTCGTTGTTGTTATATCGGATAATTCCAAGGAACTCCTGCAAAAGATGATTAGCGAACGTTGCATGAGCGGCGTTTCGTTAGAAGACGTAAGCAGCGTGTTAAAATGAACGTTGGGAATTATTGTGAGATAATGAGTGTTAGAGTGATTGTACCATGCAATTCCTTCATTTACTGCTAAAAATCAAAACATTCATTTGCTGCTGAAAAATCAAACACGGTGATCTCCCACACTCGTTAGGCGAATTCCTTCGAATAAGCGCTCCTTTGCCATCAAGAAAAAACTCAAAAAACAAACTAACGCCTCACCAATGAATAGAACCCAGAAATAATACACGAGTCAACAAAGGCAGGAGCCATTGACTGGGAGCCTCTGTCTGTATTAATTCCTAGAGTTAACGCCTCCCTGAGTAGGTTAATTTTAAGAAATGGTTGTCCCGCCAAAAAGATATGACGTATGACAATTCAATTGTCATTGCCTTTCTTTGATTAGGTATTTGGACTGTGGGCGTTTCAAAGGTCCCTTGAGAGCCATTCTAAAAATAAAACTACCCGGGAGAGGGTTGACTCCAAGGCTTGTTATGAAAGATACAGGCTCCGGGTCATGCACTCCTGAGAAAGGCTGAATTTACTCCCACGGATCATCAAGTGGCAGGGAAGTCTAAACACGTCTGTCTACCTGGCATTATCTTGGAGTGCCGTTCCTTTAAGTTTCTTGTCATCTCCAAGCTGTTCTTGCGTTTTATTCGTATTCTTTTCTTGCTGTCTTGAAGAGACAAAGTTTCGAATGATTTCCGGGTTTCCTGATCTCGCGCCTGCGCAGTGTTTAGGATCAGGATCCTCAATGTCTATTTGTTTAGGATTCGCTTGCGCCGATTGCCCGGCTCCTGCAGTCACGTGTTCCGCATCACGCCTGCGCTTCCTCCAGAATTTCCAAGCCACGCAGGCAGCGATTAGCACGAGTACAACTACAACGGAGATCACAATAGCCACGATCATGGTTGTCCGACTTGTGATGCCTGGGAATAAATTAAACAAACACAAGAAATAAGCTAAAAAACCTTTCGCTTCTTATGGACTGCAAAACAGTCCGTATTTTATGGTCGGTCGTAACAAGATCGCACGGTTTTTTTAACGATAAGTCTGCAACGAGCGAGAAAATGGAGAGAGGCAGAGAGACTGGGGAGTGAAATCACGGGCGGACCAACGCATTCGGCACTTCGCCTCTCACGAGTTTCGCCCTTTCGGTGATTCGCCTCTACCTTCGCAAATTGCCGAAGTAAAATCGACTGTTTTATAGTGTACTTCCCACCCGTTTTTCCCGGTAGCCGCCCCAATGCTCCATCCGACAGCAAAGTTCACAAAGGGTATAGGACGCTTTCATTTTTCAGAACTGGTGGACCAGAAAGGGAGGTCAACCCGCGAAAAGACTGCACCAATTTCAAGGACAACTAGTTATACGACAGTCTAAACAATCCCTGAAAAATGGTGCAAACGATTTTCCTAATGTTTCCCCAACCCTGGCCAGTTTTTAACAAATGGAAACCACCCGTAGATTAAAGTAGAAGGTTCCAGCAAAATGGCGGAGTTTCACGGCACAACATTCGTTAAAAACTTTAACGAGAACGTTGCGGTGTACATCAAAACAACTATAAGAACATTTGCATGGCATGGAAGCTTGGATAAAAGTGTCAACATCGTCTGGATAGTATAGTCCGAAACTTGCTGGATCCCAAATTCGTGACCCAACACTTTTTAGGTATTTTCTCGCCTCGGTGTTTGCACGTTACCAACCAAAGATGGTTTTATTTGCAAAACAAGGAGGTATTTCTCACCTGTTCTTGTCTCTGACGCAGGGGATTGTTCTGTTAAGTAAGCAGGCAAACAAAAGTGATTAACGTTGAAACATTTTATAGGATAATTTGGCCTTTAATTGAGTGTCAAAAGTAATTGCGCGTTTGCTTCGGTTTTGCTTTACTGTATTCTATAAATAGTTAACAAAATTCGCGCAATTTGGCCAAAAAAAAAATGTCTCGATCGAACGCGTTTTCCCGCGCTTGACGCCGGTTACAAGCTTCTAAATTCTGATTGGTTCATTAAGCAGGTTTACTATGTTGTGATTGGTCACGTTGTTTTTACGACACTCAATCAAAAAGCGCTCTAAGTGACCGTAGAACCCATCACCATAAGTCAAAATCCCAACATCAAATTAAAGAGCTTCTCTGGTCCGCAAATTTATTACACATTTGGTTACTTATTGTGTATTACTGTAAACGTTTTTGCCTGGCTTAGACAACCCACCTTTCGTTGTGTTTTTAGTAGGCAGTTTTGTCGTTGCCGTCTCAACAGTACCATTCGTTGAATCTTGATGCGTACTCGAGGGGTCACTCGAGGGATGACTCGAGGAGGGACTCGAGGGATCACTTGGGGGAACAGTTGGAAGCACCTCTTCACACTCACTTCCACTGAATCCTGCTTTACACGAGCAGAAGAATCCCCGGATGCCATTTACACACGTGCCACCGTTTTTGCATGCGCCAGGCATGCATTGGGGATAGCACTGCTTCCCGCTGTATCCCTCGGGACATGAACAGTTGAAGTCTCCTATGAGATCCTGAAAGGACAGTGAAACGCTGGGAATCAGATGAGTAGACAGAATTTGATGTTATTTACTGGACAAAATGGGTTAATGTTTTCTCGCTCGAGTCTGCCACTGTTCCGGTGCCGTGTTTCCAACTTTTGGACTTCAAATGAAAGCAATAAACCAATTTTAATGTATAAGACTTCTACAATCTTGGACAGATCAAATGAAAAATTAAGACCACCCCTCCCCCACCATTTCAATGATGGAAAAATGGCGCGTTTTGCTTTGCGCGCGAAATGATCATTTTTATTCCCCTAAGCTTCGTAGCCAAGCTAGAATTTTAAAATATCAAAATTGGTCTATCAAGCAGCAATTTTCTGTGGTGCTGTTACTGTGCCGTAAACGGTGGTCCTGACTATTGAGTCAGTGGATGAAATCCTAAAGTGTGACGACTCCAGTGGCAGCTGTTGACCAGTACCGGTACTTTTCTATGGCGCCGTTTATTATTCTGGGGGGGGGGGGGGGGGGGGTGGGGGGTGGGGAGTTGACCCTCATCTCAGATAAGATGCTGCAGAGACACCCGAGGGTTAGTTTACTATAGAGGTTTCTTATCATTTAACATCAACTTTGCTTGCTTCTTACCGTACAGGTGCCTCCGTTATAGCAAGGGTTACTTGAGCATTCATTTATTTCTGAAAAATATTAAACACGACAACAATTATTACATAAACAAAACATTTGCGTCAAGCTACAAACTGATTAGAGCCCAAAATGAACCCTATGTTTTCGATCTTGCCGAAGATCCTCCGATGATTTACTAACATTGATCGAAGGCTACGCAAAAATATCCGAAGGCTTTCGACGACAACCCGACGACTAACATCGCCTTAGAGGAAGACACCATTCGAGTACAATTGTAACTCTCCTACACTATGGTTGCTTAAGAAAAGCTCCACAAATGACTTGTGCTGTTACTTGAGTGCAAATTACCCGAAGATTAGCAGAGGTAACCGAAAACAATCGAAATTTCTGAAAATGCCGACTTCAAACACAGCCTGAAGATTATCCAGTCCACTTACCTGTTTCACAATTCTTTCCGGTATATCCCTTTTTACAATCGCAGGCATACTGCCCTGCTCGAACATTTCTGCACAACGCTCCGTTTTTGCAGGGTTTCTTGCGCGCGCAGTATTCTAAGTCTGAAATAAAGACGGAAACAAAAAAACCCTCTTAGACAACAAAATTTAGAGAGAGTGGCCCTCAACTAAAATTTGCTATTTACTTGTAAAAAGTTAAGTAACAAAGGGTATCAACTATGTAATCAACTGACTTAAGCCGGCGACACACCGGGCGACTTTATACGCCGATAGCGGCGAATTTGATCGCAAGCGATTTTCTCCACCGATTGATGCTGACACACCCGGCGAGTTTTTTCGCCGTTCGCGGCGACGTGGCACTTCGACCTTGTTCCCGGGTTCCATCGAGGGGTGTTTTGAAAAGTCACGTGACAAAATCACCCAACCTTATCGGTTGACTTTACTGGCGATTCGCAGCGATAAGCGTAGAAAATCGCGGGAATGGGCACACTTGGCGAATTAAATCGCCGATATCTGACATGCCAGGTATCAGCGTTTTTATACGCCGGTCGCGGCGATCGGCGAAAATCGCAATCGCTGCACCGGGTACACCTGGCGATCCCGGCGATCGGCGTATAAAATAGCCAAGTGTGTCGCCGGCTTAACTCAGCTTGAATTTTAACGTGGCACGTTCTTGGGTTGAGTCGATCAAGCCCGGTTGTTCGAAAGCCGATTAACGCAAATCCACGATTAAAAGTTAAGCGAGGTTTACATCTCACTCAGTAAAAAATGCTTTTAAAAGCTAATTTTAAGCTAATAGTAAAGAAAAGTCTAAGTCAAAACTGAGGAACAAAAATCTTTTTGAAGAATCTTTATTGGTTATTAATTAAATTCGAATCAAAGTTCACGTTAATCCAGGATTAGCTTTAATCACTCTTTGAACAACCGCGGGCCTAGGAGGTTAGTTTCTGAAGAAACTGGGGTGCTGCGTGAGTAGGGAGTGGAAACGAATGTTTGGTTTGTTGATAAACCGAGAAGAGATTGTGACACAATTCTGGGATAAATCGACGTTTGTTCCTTCGGCAATTTGTAACGATAGATTTAAGGACGGTGCCTACTAATACCGAAGTATTTTTGTGCGTTTTATGACTATGCGGGAAAAGCAGATCTAAGTAAGGGCTATTGGAATCCGAAAAAAAAAATTGGGGGTAACCATGCATTTTTCAGAGATAATTGAGCAGTAATATCCCTAAAAAGCGCCAAAATATAAAGCAATGTATGGGATTTTTTCCTAAATTGAAGCTTAATTATCTCTGAAAAATGTATGGTTACCCCCAATTTTCTTTTGAGACACCAAAAGCATTTGTTACGTTATGCCTTCTCCGTAAAGTTTTAAACCGCGCAAAAATATTCCTGTATTAATATGCACAACCCATGGGAAACCCGAGTATCTTGCGATGCGCAAAACGTATGCGCTGTAACAATAGTAGGCACCGTCCTTAAGAGATGACAACGGTAGCCAAATTACCTTATCAACTCTGTTGATGAAGCCAAATATTCAAGTGGAAAATACTTACCAAGATCGCAGTAATTTCCACCCCAGCCAGGATTACAGTTGCATTCCCACGGGCGCGTGCATGTACCTTGATGGCACGCGGGATGCTTTTTACACTCCGTGCAGTTTAGACCTTGCCATCCCTTGTCACAGCTGTTAAAATGAATAAAAATAACGTTATTACGCCTTGAAAACTGTTCCCAGTTTGTCATGAGAGCAAGAACGTTAACGAGCCGCTAATTTCTGTTTCGGGAGAGTTCCGCCGTACATGGCGGTAGCTAGCTGACCTTCGGAACCACTGAACTGCTTTCTGATTGGACAAAAGAATCTGGAGATCTCTGGACTCTTTACGAAAATTTTGGGATAAATCGACGTTTGTTCCTTCGGCTATTTGTAACGGTCTGAAGAAGAAGCACTTACATGCAATCGTTAGGCCTGTTTAGGCATGAGCCATGAGTTGGATCGCATCCTACTCTGCACACCTCTGAAAGATGAAAGAAAAAGAAAAAAATAACGTCATTTCTCAGTTAGAACTGAACAGCTTTTACTTTACCCTTATGCGTTTGATTTTCGCTCAGCTTTTAATTTCGTTCTTTTCTCACACTCTTAATGACCTTAATGGGTCGTGAAAATTAAACCCACAAAACTGGTTAACCCAGAGAGCGAGATGGGAGGGTGTTATCCATTTGCAGGACAAAAAAAGGGACCATATCACTTGATCGATGAAGCTTTCCTATATTTCTCATTGCAAGCGTTTTTCATTCGTTTACGGCTAGTTTTGTAGTTTTTTTCTCAGTCTTTCTACAGGCTTCAACAGGCTTCATTAAACACCGCGAAATTTTACCTGCGAAACGGTTTGCACGAATTCCTAGCCTCGCAAAAAATTAAAGGCATTGTGGTAGTAGGGGCGTGTTCTTATTGGTCGAAAGCCGTGTTCTATAGCATCTAAAGGCTGGTTTCCATATGATCGCGGATCGCAGATCGCAATAAGGTCTGCGATCGTCTGCGATCATATGGAAACCAGCCTTTAGATCGAACATGGCTCTATCTTCTGCGATCGTCTGCGATCGCGATCGCAGGATCGCAGACGATCGCAGAAGTAGTTTCCATATGATCACAGACGATCGCAGACCTTATTGCGATCTGCGATCCGCGATCATATGGAAACCAGCCTTAAAATTTTTACCCGTGAATTTTTCACGAGGTTATTTTCTAAAGGAAACAAATAACTTGGTTTTTCTGGAGAATGAATAGAAACACTCGAGGAAGCTTGAAATTGGGCTACGGTTCGTGTTTTTACAATAATTTCTAATTCTCCTGAACATATTGTTTTTGTTTCTATAATTCTGTAGAAACCCAGGATTTTTTTCATACTGATCTTAGTCGGATTAGAATGTAGAATGTAGTTTTTTCATACAGTTTACAAAAAAATATATAGCATGCAAGAACCGGAAATACGCACGAGCCAGCACGAGTTCCGCTATCTTTACAATTTCGGTTGAACGCGTAACGGGCTCGGCCGATTATTGTCGAAGATTGACGAATCCTGTCGAGTCAATACATACACGCCGCACGTTTTATCCACGTGTACACTGGTGCGAGACTCAACCCCCCTGCTGATAAAAGGTTAAGTAATTTGTAGCCACATTGTGTTTCAAAGCGATGTAAAGGAGTTCACTTTCGGAGACCTGCCCTGGCAGATAAAGACACCCGGTCTGGAGCCACCATTGAGACACGGCGTTACGAGTCGCAAGCATGCACGACAAGTTATCAGTCAATAACAAACAATAAGATTGTCGTGCCCTCTTGCAGCTAAGAGATCATCAACTGCGAGGTAGGACAATACAAAGCCAGCTGGAACGCAAGAATATTGTTTAATATTGTTGATTTTATGGTCTGTTGGGGTTAGGTATGTAGGTTGGTGCGGTACGATACACTTGGATGAACAACGTGAGAGCGCATACTAATCACAGTTCTCAGGGAATTGAACGTTCTCGTCGAATATCTGGCACAAATTCTGAAGTTCTGACCCCGAAATCTTAAATAAAAGACTGTCAATACGTAACCTGTATGTTTTGCGGCGTTGCTACGTTATTTTTTGCTTCAGTATAAACGGAGACAATTATTGCAGATATCTCTTGCTGTACTTTTATACGAAGTTATAAGCTGCTATTGTTGGAGTGTGAAAAACAATTAATGTAAAGATAGAGAGCAACAAATAACGAAGATTAGCACTTAACAATCGCTAAACAAACGACAATTCATACGTTTCCATAACGTAAAAAAGGTGGCAAATATAGCTAGGGAAAGCAATAATACCAGGACAGATTCATATCGAGCGAAAAATTCACACCATATTTCTGAATGAACTAAGGCGTATGGCAATGATTTCGGTATTCAAATCCCACAAAAGCTCTGAGAAATTACAGTAAATTACCGAATTACATCAGGAACAGCAAGTGATACACTTTACTTTGAGAGGCGTATGGCGTTAAAACCGAGAAAAGTGCCAATTCGATTCTTATCTGGAAGGTAAATTGAATATTCGACGGTCTGAATGGCCAAAGCATAAATTAAGCCCGGATTAAACAAGTAGAGGTGTTCATCAGAGCTTCGAAAATCGTTTCCAAGAAACGCATCGGCTGAGATTATCCGCGAAAATTACAAATATCAAACGCATGCTTCTACTTTTTCTTAGATGGAGCAACATAACGAGGCCTATAACAAATGACTTGAACATTTTCTTCATTAATCTAGCGTCGTTTCATAGTAAACTCGCACACTTGTGGGATTCCACTCTCCGATGTTATGATACTTCCTCTGATGGAACGGAGATCTAAAGTTTAAGTTAGCCGAGGGAAACTCCGGAGAAAATAGACATGGCTATCGTGCATTTAGAATGGGAATTATAGCGCACAACAAAATCATCTCTTTAAGACCAAAGGGAGAGAAGCCTGGAGCAGGGTAGAGAGAGCATCAGGGAAGGAACTCGCTGCTTCTGATTGATAGTGTAAGTGTAGTATCAGTCAGTCAACGTTGTGACAACCTAAATGAAAATTGTACTCTATAAAGACCAAAACTATTCGAAGCACTTTGATACCTCTATATCTATGGCTAAGCCTTAGATAATTGCATAACTGAGAAAAAAGCTTTCCAGATGAGTGATTTTGCGTGTTGTTCAAACGGTGGTACATGAATGAATTTTCAGTACAGCAAACTAAATGCAAAAACGCCTCCCTTCCAAGCTAAAACGAACTGTCTAGAGCACGTCTTTTCGTGTTCCTCAGCGTAGCTAACTCTTCAACGCGCCTTCCCTTCAAGCTATAACAGACTCTCAAAAACGCCCCTCAGTCAAGCTATTGCAAACCATGCAAAACGTCTAGCTCTTTTCCAATGTTAAGCAAATTCTGCAAAACGACTTTCCTTCAAGCCGCAGCTTTACAAACTAAGAGACAATTTCCCAAAAAATTCGTTGCAGTGGAAAGGCACCGATATCCGTTTTCAGTTCAAAATCTCTCTAAATCAAATATGTAATAACTAGAGTAAGTAAGCAAAAGCTACAGATTCCTTTACAAGAGGATTCTTCTATTCTTTGTTTTTCGTGATCTCTTTGGTGAACGGTTGTCTTCAGGTCAAATGATAAATCCAAGTTTATTACTGACCGGAAATTTAGATTTGTGAGAAGACAAGAAGAAGTCATTTGACTGATTACGATGACCACGTATCGTGAATTTTGAAGTATTTCGTTATCTTCATTCATTTTCGACTAAACTGAAAAGACGATTATTTACCGTTTCCTTCCGGAATAGAGATAATGGTCAACAGAATTGTACAACATCGACCCCTCAATCAAAACCTTGTTCATTATTTGGGATTAAGAGCTAAATGAAAATGTGCTCAGATGTCGCACACCCATAGAGCACACTAGTTAGCTTTTGAACGCTACTCAGCTGGTCTTTCCTCTGGTCTGTTTAGTATGCTACAAAGTGGTCGTCTTTTGAGCTCAATGGATGAAATCATCGAAATGAAAGCTACTGAGCAGTACTTTCCTGTGGTGCTGTTTATTATGCTGTACAAGATGGTCCTAAGGCTTGAGTCTGAAGATAATATCCTTAAAAAGCGTAACTATTCAAAAGAAAGCTACTGAGTAGTACTTTGTCGTGGGGCCATGCTGTACAAGGTGGTCCTTTCTTAAGTCTAAGTGAAGTATTGTAATCGCAATGTGTGACCATTCCGACAAAAGCTACTAAACAGTAATTCCCTATGGTGTTTCTCGTTATCTTCTTCCCATATGTAATGTTAAGCAAATCGGCAAATTTTAACTCGACCAATCTCAAAGTTTTTGTACTTGAAAATATCGAATGGTTTGACCAAGCCACGTAACACAACGATTCACTGCCTCATACAACATGAAACTGAACTCTACCTGTAGTGCAATAAGAGGCGACATCAGTCCATCCAGGTAAACACACTCTATTGCCCTGGCTGTCACACGAGTAATGTCCAAGAGTATCATCACGAGGGACACACTGCCTGGAGCAAGAGCTGCCATAGTAATGCTGGCGGCAAACCACCCTGTACGAGAAGCTGATGTTGGCGATCGTGCCAACGTGACTGACGTTATGCCACTGGGTGCCTGGTAGAAGGTACTGCCGTGTGACAATGGCTTGTTCAATCAATACTGATGAGCTTACACCTGCAAGATGAACGACAAAGTTATGTAATTAGATCGGACGGTGGTGGCTTATAACAGGCGTGAAATTAAAACACCAATCACTGGGCCGCTAATAATGGAATGAGCCAATCAGGGATCGAAACAGAAGTATGGGACCGGTAGCAGGGGCGGGATATCGTTTTTGCTGTTCGCAAGCGCGGTGAACCGCATTTAAGGCGGTTGCAAGCGCGGGAAACCTGTAACCTATGGCAAACATGAAAGAAAAAGGCGGGAAAGTGTGTAACCTGTGGCAGGCGCGGGAAAACACGCATGCGCACGCGCACCTGAATGACTAACTGAAAACCTCCTCAATAACTGGAAATGAAAACACAAGGGAAAAAAAGAAGGAGAGGAATCTAACGATAGCTGCACCAAAAGAAAAGCTTTTTTCAGTTTGAGACACGTAAGGATTCGGCATCAATACAAACTGATGCACAGACAGCTCCTGATTGGTCAAGATTAAGCTTGGAACCAAGTAAGCTACAAAGACGTGTAAAGCAGATCGCTTCCAATTACCCGCAGTATCTGAAACTCTAGACTGCGAGCTATAATAAAATGTTGTTGTTGCTATCTATTGTTTTTCTTAGATTTCTTTATCAAAATGTTTGGAGATCTCAAAGCAGCAAGAACGATAGAACTGAAAACTCGAGGCCGGATAATTTCCAGAGGTAACTGGGAAGATTGTTTGGGTTTGTGTAACGTCGCACGGTTTCGTTAAGGTATAGAGTTTTTATTGTTCTCGCAAGATATCGTGACATATCCCAGAAAAGAGAGACGGCTGTCTAAATGCAGTATCATCAAAGACATTTTTTAAGAACTCAACGCTCTATATCGTGTTTGCTGGGTGTGAATGAATGGTATTTCCATAGAGGACTAATTTCTTCCAGATGCCAGAATATTGAAAAACTGAAAGAAACTTTCAGCCGGTGTTGGCACAGTCAGTGCTCTAAGGTGATACTAAGCTTTTACAGCAGGACAGCAATCTAAAACATATTATCGCATTTACATGTAAAACAAGTAATTTGCCTAAATGAATTAAAAGCGTGCTCAGTGGAATTGAGGAAACACGAGACTCAGGCGACAAAAAAAGTACGAAAAGCTAACATACTTTGCGCGTCAGAGGGCGTGAGATCCAGACTGAGTAAACAGCTTTACACAAACTGCCTAAGGGAGTCGAAAATTGTGTACACATGTTGGTCGGTGAATCAGATGGCTATTTAACGATTTAAATTGATTTCTACTTAGTTCAAGCTGTTTTTCTTTTAACCCCTGGGCTGATCATGACCAACAAACCGATACCCTGCGTCAACTAAGGATAAGCCAATTAGCACAGTGAAAAACTATCTCTCTCTCTCTATACATAAAAAAAAAAACTCCTCAACAGTTCTGATTACTCCAATCTGTGATTTTATTCCTCAGACTCAAGAGTTAGAAACACCTTGTACAGCATAATGAACAGCACCACAGGAAAGTAAAGCTCTGTAGCTTTTTTGAAAAGTCACAATTTAGGATTTCATCCACAGAGTCAAACGTTTAATAGAGCCCACATGCGCAGCGCGATCGTAACAATAGCATCAGAGATAGGAAAACATTGCTCAATAACCTACTAGATTTTAGCCTTCAAAATTACGTCAGTAAAGGACTCAAACGTTAGAGGCAACTCGTATAGCAAAAAAAAAGGGGAAAAACGGGGAAGCACTGTTCAGCAGCTTTCACAAGAGTGGTCACACCTTAGGACCACACTCAAGCAAAGTAGACTTCCACCGGAAAAGAGAAGCCGTGAAAAAGAAGAAACGAAACAGTGTAACAAGGTCTAGTTCATTTCGCTCAAATGTCAATGTCGTAGACACTGTTCCTGCTTTCGTGACTATAACGGATGGGACGAGCCTCACAACAAAGTATCATTTCTAGACGGCGTCTAAAAGTAGGTTTATTTTGTGTTGGCAAGACGTTAGACGATGGAATTGGAAACATTGTGGCGCCAAAGAAATCAAAACTCTTTTAATTCTTAATTGTTCTTTTCCTGCTCACGAAAGGTTCAGGCTAAGCTGTTCTTAAAGCTATCGAGTTAAGCTTCATTTCCCGATTATTCGGCATTCAAGATTAGAATTAGTAATTCTAACCAACCACACAATTGAGTGAACTCTGTATCGATTCACTTCTCACACACTCTCTTCGGCTTTAAGTCTCGCTAATAGCCAAGGTTACTACCTCGGCGATTCAGTTACATACAGTTCACAATGTCGAATAAAACTGTTTTCGTGATAATTGAATAGAACGCAGTGCTAATGTTTCGAAGAAGGGAAAACAATCCTGTATGTCGGGCTATATTCTAAACAAAGGACATGGATATGTGAGAACATCTTGACTTTTGGGGTTTTTTATGACCCTTTTTAACCGATTGTAAGCAGGATACTTGGAAAAGCTCCCCCTTGTATTAAGGAAGAGATTTTCCCCCCAACATTTAACGGAGGATGCGCGAGTTTTCCTCTCTAAAAGTGACGGCGTAAGTTGTTTCTCTGATTGCTATCTTGGCAAAGTTCTGTGACGATGAAGACCAAGAACACACACATCACTAGCGTGTCTCGACAGAAGGAAACAAAGAAAACAATGAATTGGCTCATTTCTTTTTTCAAGGTGAATCGATTTTCCAAACGTAAGCCAAATATTTTGATCGAAGATAAGATAACGAGGCAATACACGGGGATTAACTTTATCAAGGCGACGTTACGGCCATATTCACGCCCTGGAAGACAGCCGGACAATGCGTTGACAAGGCGGCAGAGCGAAAAGGTTATCGAGAAAGCACAACCAATTGACCCTTAATCAGTTAACGGATCCACACAAGATTCCGATGCTGTTTTCTCTGGTCAGTAAGTTGTTTAGCAAGACTGGGCAATATCAAACGAACATGGTGATTGTGCAGGTTAAGTAAATTAACTGATTGCAAAGATAAAGAGAGAAGAGGAGATGTACAAGAAAGAAAGAGCGACTGACGAAAAAGCCACATGCGCTGTCGGGTTCCATAATTCTAAAGCTGCAAAACGAAAATTTCTCATACTTTTTACTTGTTGCAGAAAACTCCAAAATACGGATGGCGCCAACAGTTTTAATTTGGCAATCAATGCTCGCGTTTTGGGACGTCATCTATCGCTCTAACTGCTAGAAAAACATTACATGCCTAAAAACTTGACTCGAGCCGTAAAGGGAACAGGGTTAACGAGGTAAAGTGATTGAGTTAAATTGATGCCAGAGTTAATGAGAGGAAAGAAACGAGATACGAGCCAGAGATAATGGAAAATGGAAATGTTGATTAAACTTTGGGACAACCGGAAGGTTTGGACGAGTTAGAATTTCTTCGAATCGCGAAGTAGGTATTTACTGAGGCACCAAGGCCACCCTGGGGGTAAAACACTGCGTGTTTAGAATGCAAGCAGAGTCAACAGTGGTTAAGCTGGATAAACAAATAATCACTGTGGGTTTCTTTTGCAAAACAAATGTTATTCCACAGTTTTTTGGTATACCGAAACTAAGCTACGTGATTAAGATCATTTCCACTCGGCTGATGTTAAAGCTATAAATAGGCAGCCCTTGATAGTCACCTTTAAGCGGAGGAATTCGCCCCCGCAAACTATCCATAACAATTCAGAATAGAACAGTTTAATCGAGACAGGTTTTGTCTTACAATGCTTCATATCCGTAATGCGTCCGCAAGATCTTAACTATAGTGCCGCAAGCTTTAACTTTAATAGCCCAGTCGTTGTTTGTCATTGGTACATCATATTGCCAAATGAATAATGATACGTAGAGTTATACATGTACGATGTTGTTAGCAAATGAAATGTGCGTTCAGCTCCTGAAATCTGGTTGCACAAGATAACCTCTCGCGTGCCGCTTTGACCTATCTTGTGGGGCAACAGTATATTTTAATCTGCATGCACAAAAGGTTATCGCTTGTGATCAGTAGCACAAGACACCCATTTTTATTAGCTTCATCTAGGCGAATTCCTGCGCCGTTAAAGTTTCGGATTGTGAACGTTTTCAACTGTCGTACTCTACAGGTTAGCAAACGATGGAATAAGGGTTGAAATGGAGTTTGAAAGGACGAAATGACGAAAGAGAAACTCACCTTTATGTTTGGCAGCAACCACGAGCGAGAATGACCCCTAAAACGCGAAGATATGAAAATAATAAGCAATGTTGTGAAAACTTCATCACATTAAATTATTTCACACTTAGGAACTAAGCGCGTGCGAGGAATTTGCTGCTGGGTGATAAGAAGTAGTGTAAGAATTCATTATAAGTTGTAGTTTTCAATAAAAAGCTCTAAATACTAGCAAGTGTAATAAGCTTAGTACTAAATCCCGACAGGATTTTATCGAAATACATCAGGGATCAAAGAGAGGCACGTGCCTAGCCTATTATCAACGATACACCCCCCTCTTGCGTGTCGTGTGCAAAAACACGACAGAAAAAAATCTGTTTGCTTTTATGAACAACTTGGCAAAACTGAAAATCCGTTTTGGTTTTTTAAACCATTAAGAAAACAAAGGGCACCACAGGAATTCGAATAGTGCACTTAAGGATTTGTTGCACAGCCTTGCGGGGCATAATAAACCCTAAATAAACAGCGCCCCAGGAAAATACTGCAGGAGCTTTCATTTGCATACACATGGCAACCAAAGACTCAAAAATCCAGAATTACCGTCTGCAAGGTCTGTACAGGGTTCAAGTGTAAACCGACAAAAGTGCTACTTTCACAAAAGAAGCTTTGTGGCTGCTTAAGCGCTTGCAATCTGCTTATTTGGAAGAAAACCTGCGCTAATATCACCAGTTTTCGGATCGGAAATCTGCATATCACTTTAAACGTTTTTCCCATGATAACGGAAGATACAAAAATAGCGCTCGAGAATATTGGTCATGAGAGATTGGTTTTATTAACATACATATTTTAGCCAGGTCGTGAGAAATCTAAAATTTACTTGTTCTCACAGCAGTAACTCCGCTAAAGGCATCAATTATAACTGAGTGATTTCTAAAAACAAGTCAAAAGAAACCTTGTCGTAGCGTTTAATAGTAGGCTAGCTGGGTGTCCATTGTGTTTTAATCCTCAGTGAGCGAATTAAGAAAACAACAAATCCCTTAAACTAGGAAATTTGAGCCACTAGAATAAAAATTTTCTGTCACTTCGAGAAATTTAATTTCCAAATACGTTTTAAAAACTTCAAAATGATCTCTGACATTTTTCACGACAATCTCATTTTTATTCTTGTTATTGAACACAGCAAGTCAAAACATGGCGCGTAAAAATTTAGACGTTTCCAAATGAGCGGTTTCTGGAAAACGGGCAGTCGTTATATTTTCCCACGCAGTGACCTTTCAGCGAGGAACATAACAAGAGAAATAAAAATAAAACGTTGCGGGATATTGACTTCGCCGTCGAAATAACTTAAAGGCAGTTATGGTTGAGTACTTCGGATCAGACAAGCCAAGTCTAGAAAAAGCTACCGGACCTGAGACACAAACGCGTTTTTTCACACACTTATATTTTTTCCAGTTTTAAAGTTCCGTTTCCTTGCTCGACATTGAGACGACATGTTGTACATCCTTCCGTTTGAGTTCAGTGTACAAGGTGTCGAGATTCGCCAGGGTGCATGTATGTCATTTGTCAATTCTTAAATGGCAGCAGAAACGATTCATATTGTGTTATTGTAGCAGAAACGAGCAGAATTGGTGGTCTGGGCGTCTGGAGCATTTCATCGCCTTCAATTCTTTATTATGTGTTTGGTGTCTGCACAGTAACATTCGGAAATACATCCAAGGTTGCGCAGGTTGAACATTGAACGTAGAATACCCATAACCATTTTTGAAAAAAAGTAACCCGGCAGTGCCACGGAAAACCACTGCTGACTCGAACGGTCACACTTGAAGATTTCGCTCGCAGATCCAACTTGTATAACAATAAAACCCACAGCAAAATGCTGCTCACTAGACCAGTTTTCTTTACAGTTTCGCTGTACAGACGAAGCTTGACTCCAGGAAGGAAAATGTTAAAAACACAACAAACATAATTCGTAGCAAACTGATTAACTCACACATGACACATCCGCGCTAAATCCACGCAATTCCGCGAAGAACATCAAGTCATTACCGCATGTTTACGAAAGTGCGCAAACTATTCACACAACACGAGGCTCGGTCGAAAGCGAAAATTCCCGGCCATAAACTGCTTTTTCCAGACGGAAATTAAACAAGGAATATGGTGTTGTATTAAACAGTTTTGAGTAAAAACAAAAACTTGGAAAAGTCATCAGTCTAAAATAGCGACATTACGCGAAATTTCGAGCCGGAAGGGTGAAACTATCAAATAAGCAGTACGACCAAATCAGACTTGATGTGTTTCCTCTAGTGGTAGGAAATATTGAATCGCGTCTGTCATTAGGCTGTATAACGAGGCTCTAGCTTATTCCGTGGATGAAAGAAAGTCATGATGTGTGACCATTCCAATTCTTAAGTAGTGCTTTCCTGTGGTGCTGTTTATTACGATTAGGTACAAGGTGCTTTGAGAGTCAGTGGATGAAACCATGACCGGTGTCCCTAGTCAAATTAAAGCTCTTGAGCAGTGTTAGTTTTCATATTTTTTAGAGTGGAACTTTGTCAATTTTGGACTTTGGCGTTCCTAAAAGGTCAAGAGAAGCCGTCAGTCAAACTTACCGGCCATGATTGCAGCGAGTTAGGCCAGGGTACCTGCAGTAAGCTGTTGGATGGGATAGTGAATGACCCGTTTCCCAAAACGTCCGAGGACTCCTGCCCGAAGACGCAGGAGTCTGTCTGGGGCCCGAGGCAAACGCTAAAGAACGTCCTGCAGGGAGACGAGCACTTTCCTTGTACCTCCTGACCGCTGCAGCATCTGTTTTGGGAGTCTCTTTGGCCGGGATTCGCATAGTCGAGGAACCTTACCTCGAACATTCCTGTTCCCTGACACTGGGGATATAGAAACGGAACAACGAAATGAGACTACTGTAGTGAATGAAAAATAGTTTCTTCCCTCAGCTATCACCAATTTGAAACGTCAATAAAGTTGTTGTTATTTGCGCTCTTGGGATGGGGAACGAGCAAGACGTAGATTCCATAACTACGCCAGCTGTTGTAAGCTGCGACCGACAAAGAAAGATACGAGATAAGGATCGGGGTAGTCTTAGTAGCAGTCGTTTCCCGCTCTGGGGATTAAAATGATGTTATACCGCGGAACAATTTTAACGCAACACGTTTAAAGTTGGTATCGCGTAACATGCGGGTGGACAATTTTTCAGACGAAACAGTTTGTTCCGGCAACACATCTGTTTTCAAAAACTTGCAACTGACGCGTTACGGCAAAATTTGTTGCGTTAAAAGTTGTCCGCGCGCCACGTTGCGTTGAAAACGCGCTCGTGTAACATCGCCTTACCCTCTCAGAAGGCTGTCATAGATAACAAGGAGGTATGAATTTGGTTCAAAAACTATCGGGAAGCCCGAGCGCTAGATAGTAACTGATTTCGTCTGTTTTGAACTGCGATAAGCGTCGATCAACGATAGTGATCGATGATGATCAAATGTTGCCAATTAAATATGGAGAGCGTCGTGTTCAAATAGCGACTTGGCAGTATTGTGTACATTTTCTTAGTGCTAAATGCGGTGCATTCTACTCTTCTATGGAGTTAATTGCAATACACGAATTCATTAGAGCAAAAAGGTAAATAAAAAGGCAATTTTTCCAACACAACGACCAATTTGGTTGGAAAGTGAAGGAGCGCTTTCGAGCCGGGGTTTTATCTCTGAAAGAATGTTTCGAGTTCCAGTATTTTTATCGTGCTATTACGCCATCATAACAGCGTTGATTGAAATGCGCGAGCCACCTTATGGAAAACAAAAACAGGAAGAGAAACAAAACAAAAACACAAAGCTTTTACACTAAAAGGAATTTTTCGCGAAAGAGCAACGAAAGTGACTGGCCTTGCTTTTTGCGTGCCGCGTCAATCGGTAATCGCTAATAACTTTTCTAAAGGGCAATTGAACGTTTCAGTTTCGACCTCGGGTGTCAAAACTCTTTTAAAGTAAAAAATGTTTCGAGGCTGGATATCAGCTTGTCCGCCAGAGTGACGTCAGATTTCATTTGAATAAAATTTTCACTTCAACATCAGGAAATTCCGAATACAATTGAAATATCCGCAAAGAAAAATACTTCGCATGGAGCCCGCGCGCGCGTCTCCAGCAGCGACTTTTTAACTCTTTTATTCTTTGCTCAAGTACTTAAACGGATTTCGCTGCGTGAAGTGTATAAAGAGTTTCTGTAAAGCTGTTTTATATACCATTATACGAACTGGAAAAGAGAAAGATTCTGTGGGTTTGAGCTAAACAAATCTAGACAGAAAAAAATCAAATTGGTGATAATGGCGCAATTATTAATTACCTGTCCCTACAGATAAATTAAAAAAATGCCAGGATACAAGGTTATCTCAGGATTTCTGATCTGTCGATTCTAAAGATTCTAATATTCAACTGAGGAAATAGCGCTTAACCACGAAATGAAATCAGCAGATTTGAATCACCTCAAAACCACCATTAATCTCAATCAAACGAAACGAGCGAGGAGGTGGAGGAGGAGAATGATTGAAAATCGCTTATCACGAATGAATGCGCGCAAACCACAATAGTATAACTCACAATATGGAAAATGTACTTACGTGGGGCAGCGAGGAAGCCAAAAGGAAAAGCACGAGTAATCCAATGTCCAGGCGCTGAATTCCTTTCACAAATGCGGCCACTGACTGCCGAGTGAAGTCTCTCAAATGCATTAGTTTCGTGCCCACCTCATTTAAAGTATAATCTTGACAGAGTGCAATAAAATCCACTCGAGCGGGTTCTGCGTCCGTTGTGCGTTAGTTTTCTCACGGCTGAGCCTGCAGACAGATAAAAGCTATTAAATTCTGGTTACACAAATATTAGCTTCCTTAACTGGCTTTCTGTCAATTTTCATCGTGTAACTACAACAGCGGAAAGGAATCGCCGCTGCAAAACGCCGAGCTGGATCGCAAGTCGGTTGAAGAACTCGAGCATGTAACGCAATGTTTTGGTTCGCATTCCCGACTGCGTCGCGTTTTTCACGCCTCGTTGATTTGAAAGATACACAACGTGTTATCACAGACAATCCCTGCGGTCCATTAAATATCGTATTGACTTCGGGAATATCATGTCAGAGAATTCTTTCGGGACCCTTTTAAAGGGCTTTCAATGTGTTTGAGTGTCATTGAAGACAATGGTTTCATTTAGCGAGTCAAAGGCCGGAGATTGTAAGGTGGAAAATTCACGGTCCTTTGTCACTGACAGCCCACGCGGTTGGTTCGGAAAGCGGACATGTAGAGGCTTGTCAAGGCAACAGTGCATGCCCAACTGAGATATCAAAAAATATATGAAGCACATCACGATTTCTACCCTCGAGAAAGGAAATCTCTCTGGAATCTGGCTGTTTCTTCGATAACTGTCACTTCTACGCCGATAATTGCGGCAATTATCACAGCGCCGTGGTTAAATTATCGCTGATTTTGCGTTATTTCTTGTAATACGGAAACATAACGTAACAAAACAGCCTACCACTGAATCAAGTAGATTAGTATGTTTTCTAAACTGATTTCATCCGGAAATACCGTAAATCTAACAGGCCAGAAACCGATCCAATTAAACTAGTCATCTTTTAGTATAACATTGTTTCCTTGGCGGAATACTCGAGAAAAATCAAGCCAGTTGTTTGCTTACAAATGTTACTGTCTCAAAACGTGAAAGACACTGACAGAAACTCATGTTTCTACCACTCACCAAAAATCGTGCGGTGAACAATCACACAGTTTCTGCGCGATCACGGACAAATTTTCGCAGCCAGGGTGACAAGAAGAGCATGCGACCTGTTCCATGTGTTGTTCATTAAGTTAAGTAACCATTCATTCACAGTCAGCCCGATAGAAATGGCTCGTGTCTCTTAGTTTCAATGAATCGGTGATGCAACTGAATGTGCACAATCATCGATTTGTATGACATAAGAGGGCGGGGGACTCCCCAGGAATTCTTTCACGAGTAATTTTCATTCGCATATCTGATCTTTGACGTAGCTGGGAAAATTTGTTCTTCCGTTGAGGCAATGAAGCAAAACTTGTTCACACGATCAATTTGTTTACCTCCATTGTTATCATCGGAAACCGAAAGAAAGAGATTCCCACAGGAAGGCTGCGATCACAAAAGGTAGTTATTCTGCAAATTGTTATCAGGTACACTTAACCAAGATTTCGCTTTCTAAACAACGTCGCGCGCTCGTCTAATAAAAACATTGATGTCATGCGAAAATCAGTCGCATTCGTTTCACCCCAGTGAACACGCTGGGGACTTCATGACCCAAAATCGCTGAATCAACAATGAACTTTGTATTGCATATTTCGTAAGAAATTAATAATTACGCTGAGAACAAGGTTGCTACACGCAAGCCGCTCAGTTAATCTTTCGATCACTGTCACAGGTCATAAATACAATCGATGATTATGATTGAGGTAAATGTGTGACCACTAAATGAATACCTTCTGTATCAAAGCACAGCGGCATGGAGACGGTAACGCTGGTCTTCAATCACTCGTGCTATATATGTACAATTGCTTTTCAGTCATCGTTAAATTAAACAAGAGCGTGCAGTCGGCCATATCCCCGGACCATATCTGCTTTGCCTAGGTCAGCAAAAGATAACAGGCTGGGTAACACGGCTATTCTTAGAACAATAACCCCACTGAGCGCCCGATGAAACAGCGGAGTGTGCAAAGGATTCCAAACCATTCGTGCACCCTTTCTAGTGACCTAGTCGTAATTCTCTGACATGCAGCAATTTTCTGTCTTGTTAGCCGATCGGTTTCTTTACAGAGCCTTGATCAACTGCTCGGGAATTTTTCTTGCGAGAGACCACCCGCGAGCGAGCCACGACTCTCAGAAGACACACACCAGTGTACGTGTGGTTTGGACAGTGAACGCACCAATCGAAAATTTTCTGCTTAAAAACGCGCTTTGTGTCGCGCTGCACCGATGCCGAAGAAGTGGATTTTAATAACGGCGCAAAACCGCGATAAGCAGATGGGATCAATTGGCTACTTTGTTATTAGAACAATACTAACACGGGTGACCTTTCGACTCGAGTTTTCCCTGCTTCCTGCCGGCTGCCGTTGCAGAAACCGCAGCAGAGAGGTTCAAATCGGTAGATACACTTCCAAAACAAATATTTTCGCAATCCAAATAATCCCTCGGTGAGCTGATCGAACAATTAGGAAATCCCGAGCAATTAAAACAAACAAAACACCACTTGTGTCGTCAATTTGAACCGCGCCACCTTTTTGATTCGTCCATTGAGCGACAGTCGCGTTAAAATTTTGAAAACAGACGCAAAGAGGGACCACCCGGGATGGTGTAGTGGCGCCTCCACGCGCTTCCAAACTGGCCCTTCTTGACAGGCCTTGGGTGTTAAGAGACAGGCCCTGCGTTCCTTGGTTTCCGGGGGGGGGGGGGGGGGGGTGTTGCAATCTCTCATGGATGCCCACTACGATTGCTATGCATTGTGGGTAGAGTGAACATAGCGTTGAGGTGGTGTCACACGACGTATGTGTCGCTCAAAATGGCGCGCAACGATTTAACATAGCGCTTTGTTTTGTTGCGAGAAAATTGGAGGAATCACGTTACACTACGCAAAATGGCCCGCAACGATTTAAAATACATGTATTGCTTCGTTTTGTTGCGAGAAAATTGGAAGAAAACATGTTACACTGCGCAATGATAAAAAAAAACTTGTTGCAGTTTTGTCGACTTCTGCTGTTCGCGACGATTTCGCCAGACACAACCGCAACGAAATTTTTAAGCTATACCAAACGTTACGAAGTGTAATACGTTTCCCCAAGCTGCAAAGTACTATTTGCAGTCGCTGCGAGACAAATTGCTTGAAACAAGGCCAAAGACCAAGGAAGAAGAAGAAGAAGAAGAATTTGGTGGTACCCTACATAGCATTTTTCGTACCGAAGAGGACCAATTCAGAGCTACCTTAAACGAGGAGACAGGTCGCACAGCATTGTACGCAACTTTAAAATTTCTCCAGGTAACCGCGCAGAAAATTATTGCGCCAAAGTTCCGAAGCAGAATGCTGAATTTTGATAATCAAGGGTGGACAAACGTTGCAGTTTTGATGCGCAAAAGATTGCACCTGTGATGAACTTTAAATGCCCAGGCGTTCAAAGTGCGCAAGCATCATTGCTGTATCTGATTACTGTTGTACTTTTACAATTTTTTTCTTCTTTTTTCTTAATGCAATACCATTCATGTATATGGGAATGCAAATAAATGTTGTTGTTGCTTTTCTTGTACACTCTTTTTTTTCTTATAAGAACGTCTAATTTTGAGGCCGAGGCTGAATGTTCTTATTATTTTTGGCAATTTGAACCTGAAAAGTTCTTAAGATGTTCTTAAGTTACCTTTTATAGTATTTCAATAAATCTATGGGGACGTGACCAAGACATCTAGTATTATTCGGGTTAATTGGACAATATAGACTGAATTTTTTCATGTATTATTTTATCCGTATTTACCCTTTTCATTTTAAAATATTTGGTTGGAATAAAAATGTTCTGAACTGACTCTCAGCGTGGGTTATGTTCTTAGGCCCTGTTCAGACTAGGTGCCCGTGCCAGAGCTCTGTGCCCGGGCACTAAAAAGGACGTTGTTCAGACTCCTTGGTGCCCAAGGAGCAATCGTGTTCTCCTTCGCCAATTAAGTGCCCGCCATTTTGTTTGCTGTATCGTAGGGAAGCATGAGGAAAAAACGTGAGAACTGACAAAATCCTGTTCAGACCAGTGCCTGTGCCCAGGAACGGTACCCGAGTACTACCCTTGGAGGCAGTGCCCGTGCCCGGGCACGGTGCCCAGATTTTTGCTCGGGCACCGACAAAAAGCTCTGTTCAGCCTAGTGCCCGTGCCCGGGAACCGGGAACTGGCACCTAGTCTGAACGGGGCCTTAGTATGTTCTTAAATTTTAGTTAATCTCAGCCTCAGCGTTCTTATAAAAAAGCTTCTTATAAAAAAAAAATAGAGCGTATTAGTTAGAGACTACTGAACTCAGGGAGCAGCGATGTGAAAGAGATTAAACAGACAGCAAGAGGTTTGGTCGTCGAATAAGCCTCCCTGATCCAAAACGACAGGAAGTTCGACCTCAGAGAAATATAAATACCCACGAAAACTGGGTAAACTTAATACTCGCGGCTGCGAATATTGCTCGTCTGATCCAAACACTCGAGATAATTGAGCAATCGCCTGTTAAGGAACTTCTGTATATCTTTCGCCAGTCCATTAATGGATCTTATACTGTACGTTAAACGTTACCAATAACTGGTTTCTTTACTGATGTTGGTCCTATGTTATTTATAAGTGCGACAAGAGATTACGATTATCATTCAATGCCAAAATTTTGCCCTCGAGTCATCATGCTAGATTATATTTTTAGCGATTCCCAAAAGTTTGAAAAACTTAAAGTACTAATTGCAAGCTTATGCTTAGTATATTATCTCGACTATCTTTAAAGTTTACACAGCTTCAGTTTTGCACCATTTTATTATCCGTTTACAGACATATCAATTTGCTTGCGTAGCCTGGTTTTCTGGGGGTAAAAGGATGTTTTGAATTTTGCACATGCTAATAGGCTATTAGGAGCAATTAACACGTCTGTGAAGGAATCATTCGGAATTTCGCGGAATCTGCAGGTTTGCCTTTTCGAAAATTGATCGGCTCGTGCGATAGAAAACTAATGAATTTCATTGCTATGACAAAAACAAAAGTAGCAGTTGCGATAACATAACAACAATAGCATCACCGACAATACTTTAGTCACAACACCACCCCCACCACCCACGGCATTCATAATCTAATCAGCAACAATAAAGCAAGCAGAATAAAGGGAGAGATGATTAGACAAGCTGGCCAAGCGGAAGACCTGCCATTCTATGTTTTTCCTGTTTGTGAGCGCTTTAAATTGTATGTCGAACACTTTGCCAAAGTGTGAAAGCCTGGTCAAGTCTATTTTACAAAATAAAATAGGAAACATTATTTCATTACTGTACCTGAAAATATTCACAAAAAGAATTCTGTTTTTCATTGTGAACGAGGCGCCTTATATTCTGTCTTTACCTTGGCGACTACTGTAGAACACAATCAATATTTACAAAACACGGATGATACTAGTTCTGGGTCTTGGGGACCGACCACTAACATCAATGAATGGCAAACACAAGCGGTGAGTCGGAGTTCACACCACCCTCCCCAATTTCAATTTTCTTTCGCCGAGCCCCCACGGATTATTGAGCCGCAAATAGCAGCAGTTGTTTACAAACAGCGGACAAAGCTTTCTGAAAAAACACCTATTAGTGCAATTATCTTAAATATGAAAACTCCCAGTTTTTGCTAAAATTACTAATTAGCATCAAAGGCACGCGCTATGAGTAGTAAGTGTATTAATAACAAGAGGAAAAGTATTTTGATAGCCCCAATGCAGTGGAGTCTAATAGACGCCCCCAAACCGAAATATCCTCTTGAAAAACGCTGCTAGAGCAGCTGTCTTTGTGGATAATCTGCGCTGCGCGATTTCTTTGTGGGCAGAGGTCAAATGAAGCACCACAAAGACGATTTATGGCTTGTAAGAAAACGGAGGAGCTATCAGGAAATCACAAACTACTGAGTGACATACCTTACAGGGCTGTTGCAGTTTTGTCGCTGGACATTTCTGTCGCGTGTGAGTTCTCACTTGTGCAATTTAAAAAAACACAATTACTCCCGTCCGTCAATCTCACTCGCAGGCGCTGTCAACTCACGCCGGAACAAACTGAAAAACAGTCGGCCATTAAACGACCTAAAACAGAAATTTGACCGCGAATTTGCTCAAGTTGAATTTAAAACATCCTGCCCTGTTGGCCTGGAACGGCCTTTGTAGGTTCTCGTTGCCGTGCTTGCGCTTCAGTGCTTTTACAAATAACCGGTGTTGAAGGAACATACAAGGACGCGGCTTTAAAAGGAGAGGCCACGGAGAATATAGCGTCAACTTGTAACCAAACAGCTCTATTTCAAAACCTTGGTTTCCTTTCGCATCCAATTATGGTCTCTCCACTGAGATTACGCGATATCTTCTTGATCGTTATCTCAGCACATATCAACCAAAAATGTTGGTCCTGGATTAATGATCATTAATTTTGACGATAAACAGACTTTCCGGCCTCGCTAAACGCCCGCGAATGACGTGAATCCATACCAGAACTGGTATCGAATAGAGAGAGCGAGCACGGTGGTCTTGGCCGGACTACCATACCAATCGCCGAAAAAACATTAGCGAGCAGAAGATTCGTCTCATCGACTAATTATGTCGCTTGTCTGAGTTTTTCAGCTTAAAAAAAAGCTACTACTAATATTTGATGAGATCTGACGCTGCTTTGACCTGATACACACAGATTGTTTTGAAATTCACAAGTGCCTATTAGATCAGAGTTACCATCTGCTGCAGCTGTGTCACGTGATCACTAACAAAACACGTGACACGCAGTCCTCCCTGATGAAGTTTTACATCAGTTACTAAATGATACTGTCATGTTTTTAAATGAATAATTCAGGAAATATATCTCTTGCTTATTATTTAGCACTTCCTTAGTCGATCTCGGGGAAGGGAATTCTCAGTATACCTGTGACCCCTAGGGGCTCGAACTAGTTAGTAGATGTCTGTCTCAAAAAGACACTGAAAAGACGTAGAGAAACTCACAAACAGTTTTACTTTTCTAAAAGTAACCCCAAGCAGTAAAGAATGTTTATAAAGTACGACGTTTCTATCCAAAAAAATTCACTTTCCCGCGAAATAGCATTTTTTCCACAGTGATGCAAGAAAACAATGGGGATTGATGTTGACCTTTACATATGTTTTAAATCACTTACTGTAAGCTCTGTTTTTTTTCAAGTAGGTATGACTAATGAGCAGAATGAATTGCCTTGGTGGTTGCTTAATTGATGATGGCATCATGTTTTAATTTGTAAATAAGCTTAATCTTACGGACATGGTCAAATTCAATTTGCGAAGGAACAATAGCTTGCTCGAAATCCTCTTCATGGAAAGTAAAAACCTCCCGAATTACGGCCGTAAAGCTAGTTTATTTTCTTTCTTCAGTCTTTCTCATATCAATACCTTGGGTTTTAAATTAAACTCTGTATGAAATTTAGATTTGTATCGGAAATCTTGCAGAGACGTACCCTTGTTTAAGCAGGGACCACACGCTCTGCAAAACAACAACATCCGCCATTACTAATAGAGCGCTCGTTTAGTCATGAGTTGAAAACCGTGTCTGCCAACTTCTAATCACTTCTTCTAACCACTTCTTGTTTAGTTGATAACAAAAACAGTTTATATTTAAGCTTACTTCCAGATATCAACTGTGTGCATAACCTCTAAACTTTGATGTTTTAACGTCGGTTGCTGTCGGCCGCTTACTAGATTTTTTCTACATCTGAACTGAAATTGAAAACGAAAGTGGCCATCTCTAGAACAATAGTGTTTGCAGTTCGTGAACACTTATAGAGCCAAAAAATTCTTCAACCGATCCGTGAGATTTCAGTGTGATTAAAGTCCGATAAAACGTTTCCACAGGGCACAAAACGCCGTAAGCAAAAACTTAATCTCTATTTCATCTGTTGATTTGGTATGAAACATAAAACTCCAAGAGATAGCTTAACTTATCAGACGCTATTATATCAAATATGTTAATAAACGAGTGAGACTGTACAAAACCGATCAACTTACCGATCCACTAGCTCTCAATTTCGAAACACGCCGATCAATTCAAATAAAACTGAAAACGACTTGTAAATCTTGCTTGTTGTCCGCTGACTGTAGCTTGTCAGCTCATGCTTTGCTCATGCTCAAAAATTCCCGCCACACGCTGTGTGTAGCCGCGACAGTTTCCCGCCAAAATCTACTGTGCTCAGCTTCTTTCAGTTGTCGCCTTGAAAGTTATGAGAACATCGTTGAAAACATCATTTTTGAAAAAACTCAGAAAGGTGCTTCTTGTTCAGTTCAGGTACCTACTTCTACTGATTCCGGCAGCTTCAAGCATTTGCAGCCGTTCGTGAACGCAACAAGGTACTTGATGCGTAACTTAATTTGTTAGAGGTAATTTCATTAAGCTTATATTTTATCGCCCATTTTTCGGAAGACGCAGCGACGACCGTTCAAAAGTGTTTGAGCCGGGTTTTTCCACTTCCTTCCTTCCTTTCTAGTTGCAAAGCATACTTAGCATCGATTGCAGTTCTAAGATATCAGGAGTCTTTATGGCGTTGAATACATCATGCATATATTTATCTAACAGAGGAAGAAATTACTGTAAAACACGATTTTTACGACCGCAAAATAGGGTCGGTTCATGGAAACAAGCGATCAAGCATTCATTCATGCATTCATGAAACACGCACTCTTCCAAACCGGCTTCTACGTTCATGTAAACCAATTACATCTGAACAGTTTCAGCTCCGGTCGCTTCCCACAGCGACAAACCGATGAGCGACAAAACAAAACAAAAACGTTTACAACAACAAAATAAAAAATAAACTGAGAAACAGTGAACAAATCGGATATCATTTCGTAAGAACCAAGCTGTTTCATTGTAATTCTTGAGACTAGAATTAGATGACCGTATTGGTCGTTAATTACTCCACTATTTAGACCATAAAACGAAATATATTTTCGATCAGCATCATGGCAAAACTGATAAATACATCAATAACTAAAATAGATAAATAAACGAATGAATAAATAAACAACACAAATAAATAAAGAAATGAAAGAAAGAAATTTGCATTGAGCTTCACAGCTATAAAAAACTTTCAGTCAGCAAATAGAAAGGTTCTAAATAGGCTATAATGAGTAAACATGACAAACAAAACTTCTATTCAAAATAACCAGTTTTGACTTGAAGTCTTCCAAGCCAGTACTTAACGGAAAATCAGTACACACCGCCGGAAAAGGAGTGAATAGCCTCGACAAATTGGTCACGGAATATGAATATGTGAAATCTGAGTACAAAAAAGTGATAATAAGCACTTACACATTATTACAGAAAAAAAGAAAAGTGTATTAATTACCTCACTGTTTCTTTGGAGAAAAGTTATAGCAACAATGATCGTCCATTATCGTTCGTCGGGCCTGCCGGCACTCTTTAGAAACATGAGCAATATGCTATTATTTTTCGTGAGGTAAAACACTACTTAGCTGTTTTTTTTCCCAAGATGAAATGTTCAAACATCGACCAATCAACAGCTGTTAACTGCATTAAAGTTCATAATTTGTTTCTAGGACCTGTCTAGCAAATTCTGTTTTTTAGACCATTATTGTGCACTTTACTGTCAATGCATAAAAGTAGTTTTTATCCAACTAGAAACGAAAAGAAACGGTTGAAAAAGCGCGCTGGAAAAAGCTACCACTTATACTCTATATCAAGGTAAACATCGTCCACTGAGTAAAACCCTCTCAAAGTTTCTTGGTTTTCTTTAAAAAGACAAGAACAAATACTGAAAAATATTCATAAGTTGCTCTGTAATATTGGCAATAGGTGACAATCTCCAATTTACAGCACCTACTTAGTAAAATTGAACCATTTCTGTTTTCGTAACATATTCTTGCTGCTCACATCAGTTTCTGTCACCTAAAGCGCATCCAAGCGGTATTTTGTAGTGTCATAGCCTGCACGTAATATTTTAATTTTGACAGGAAAACGATGTTTCAGTTGTCGTTTCAGTTGATGAAGCGAAAAGTGTGTTTTGAATACAATACTTAACAAAAGAAAATCAAGTTACTTTATACTCACTGACTGAATATCGCATCACAACTCCATACGCTGCTTCAAAAGTAAAACTAACTCACGCAGCAAAACAAAATGTTCAGGACTACAATAACCTATCGTTTCTTTCATTTAGGAAAATAAAAGAGAACTTTCAGGCAGAACCAGTGCATTAAATGCGCGTAATTTTTAAGGCGAAAGTTATTTTTGTCTTCCGAAGATATACAGGCACAGCGACGTTATCTGCCGGCGACGGGCGATCTCATTTTGAATAATCATTTTAGTGACCGATGCATAAAACTCGTTTACTAGAAAAAAAATTGAGTAATTTTTGTCCAGTAAGGTTTTTCTTTTTCGCTCAAACACAAACAATTAAACATACAGAACGTAAATAGATTCTCTATTCCATTTAAACATGAGTTGTTATCAAGCATGTTTTGACATGTTCAATTGCCTTAAAACTTATTCTTTACCTCATTGTTACTCTTCCATTGAGGGACAGTTCAACCGCGGGCCGTGCACCCTTAAATGGCAAGTGATAAAATCCGAGAATGGCTTGTTTCACCTCTTCCTCAGGCTTATTGTTAATTTGCAAAATCACAGCAAAATTACACGCTATTTAAATGTAGGCGACATATTCTCTGGCGCTATTCCCACCGCACTCCGTTACCTAGGTGCCTCATGCTATTAGCCGCTTTAATATTCCTGTACGTGTGTGTGCATGCAATATTCACAAATGACAAACAGCAAGCGAATGTTTTTTCGTTTCGATGTTTTTGCACTTAAAAGCATTCGAGTGTTTATGCAAAAAGCTAATTTCAAGTCGAAATGAGAATGGAACCGCGGGGGGACGGGGGCCCTTAAGTATTCCAACCCAAAATTGACAAAATATCATAGTTTATGAAACACATCATTGATATAAATACTCTCCATTCTGTGCTTCGTGGTAATTTCCAATTTAACTCGCAGCGACGTCAGTGATTCGCGTCCAGTATATCGCAAGTGCGAGCGTTTTTCCGTGGTTTAATGGGGTACTTTTGTGATCGCCATTTCTGCAAGCAAAATAGTATTGTGCTAGCGAGTCCATTTTATATTTACAAAGGGTTTTGTCTCGATTTTCGATGATGTTTTTCTTTCGTGAATTAAACTTCAAGGGAGGTGGTCTCCTGGTTGACCTCAAGTTGCGCCCGACACCTGCCCAGCTAGAGTCGAGTTCTATCCTGCATGAGCGCCGATGTCCATCATGGTCCCTTTTGTAATAGTAGCAGGTCCCTTAAGCGTCACCGGCGATACATCCGTGAAGACCCGCACGAAGGAGTTTCTCATATTTAAGGGGGCGTACACATCTCTTTCAGTGCAACGAAATTGATCGACATGAACGATTAAAGTGCGCCAATTATCTATACTATTAACTGCAGGATCTTACAACCTCAGACTAAATGAAACTTCGGTCGGCCGTCTCAAATGACGACGGCAATCAGCTTGGCTGTGTTGAAATGCTCTAGAATTATCCATTAGCTTTTAGAGGTGTCGCGAACATTATAAATATTGCAAAATCTATTACATTTTGTCTTCTCGCAAATTTGAGGTTTTTGCTCTATCAAAACTTCCCTCAAATTTCTCAATCGTACTTCGGTAGTTCATTTCTTTGGCTCGATACTGCAAACACGTGCCTAAAGTACGCATATAAATGCGGGTATTCTATCTTTTCCCACGTTGTTATTCATTTTATTTTTCAGGACCAGCTGTTATGCTAATTTTGTAGTATTAAACCGACGGAAATTTTCTAAGGCTGCCCTCTATCATCGAGTAGTGTCATTTAAAATAGCTAAATTTAGAGCAAATACATTTATTTTGAGTGAATTGTGAAGGTAATGAAATTGATTCACTTTTGTACCGCTTGCCGAGCAGGGCTTACAAGAAGCAAATAAAATTAACGAGAAGCACTGTTAAGCGTTGAAAGCCGTGAACAAGGAAATGTTTTACTGAGTAGAAAACAAAGCGATTGTTTTATTTGCATATGTTCTCAAAACGAACATTATCACTGCGATAAATTTGTAACTATGCGCTTTTTTTTCTGTCATAATAGGAGAATATCTTAAATGTTCATAAAGTATACCAGACTAAGGATAAGTTCGCCGATGATTTCTGTGCCGGTAAAACTTTTATCCTGTCGAGGGATATCATTTGTCAATCACAGTATTCCCCTCAACAACCAGTTCAATATTTGTAGGTGGAATACTCGTGAATTACGACAGCGAAGGAATATGTTGCGTTTAAAAAAACGGAAGATATTGCAGAGTTTAACAAATCGAACTTTGCTTCAAACTCGTCAGACGAATATTGTCGATAAAAATAAAGAAACAATATTAAAAAATGATGGATATTGGGCTGAGATAAAATTATAGTTCCTACACGTGTGCCTATCCAAGCGAAGAAATTGCCGCCACAACGGTGAATTAAATATTTCACTTGACAAATGTAAGATTTCTGTCGTCGAAGAATAAATAAAAATATACATTCGATTGGCGAAGGTGAACGTGATCAGAATTTTTTGCTTATTTCCTCTGAATTTTAAAATTCGGGAGAAAAAAACGGACAAACAAGACGATTACACAACCGACTGTTTTGGTTGATATAGGGATGCCACACGTGTAAAAAAAACATGAATACAATCGAAGTTGCTTGCATTTTCATGAACGCTGCCTTGCGGCTTCGCCAAACGTATCAAACATAATGCAAACATCTTGCAAAATTAGCTTAGCTGTTCTGCCAAACGTCTGCAGCTTTATCGGGGGAAGAAATCATCGGAAAATGCAAGCAAGCTCCGTCGAAAAGGAACCGAGGTCTCACTTACTTGAAACATAAAGTCCACATTGTGCTCTTGGACAGCGCGCAAATGTCCTGTAAACGTTGCTTCTCAATTTAGCTACGCCATTGTGGAAGTTTTAATTTAAAAGGAAACTCCCTGTGTATCCCGGGGAACGGTGTTTCCGACAATATTCTACACTGGTATAATTAAATGACATACACTGTCGACCAGTCGCAGAACTTCGTTCGCCGGTCAGATGGCTCGCGGGCGCGCAATATTTTCATCAGCGATGATAATTACGTAGAGGGCAAATTAAAGAAAAGACAATCGCACCAAGCCGACTTGTTTTCCTGTTATGGCTACAGAGGTTTAGCGGTGAAATTAACACAGGTGGCAAAAGATAAAACAAGCATCTAATAAAACGGGTGACGATAATTTTAACTGAGTTAAAATCCGACCAAATTTTCTTTTGCCGCGTACAGTGATTTATTCTAAAGTCTAAATCATGTTTCTGATTTTTTTTTTTTTCGAGATATCTTAATCTTGTTCCCCTAAAGGGTACAAGGGATAAATTATATCTGAGGTCCATACCGCTTTGTGGTTTAATGAGATTACTGTTAAGCGCGTGATGCTACCTGGCTGACTCCTTCAACTTTCGCGGGGGTTTACTGAGAATTCGCCAAATCCTGCAAAATTGGCCGGTTAACTTTTCACGGTTAAATTATTCTCTTTGTTTGATGATATCCGTTCAAAATATGAGAGAAAGAACTGAAAATTCAAAAACAGGAAGTCCTGGCCCCCTGTTAAAAACACGTCCAATTTGACAAAAGCAACGCATAGAGATCGCTTTAGTACCCTACATTCCTGTTATAGGATACAAGCAAGTAAGATCTTTGTCACAGTTCAATGTGGATTTAAATATTTTGGCCCAGCTCAGTAAATAAAAAGTAAAGAAATGAGGCCCATGCAAAGATATACGATAACGATCATTTAACATTGACCTTCAGGTTACCTAGGTAGAGTATCTTAAGTTTTGGCGAAAAAAAAAAGAAGTTACTAATGAGCCTTAGATGTTAAGTAAAATCATCCCATTGCGAGTAGTAGTTCTGTTTACCAAAGTACAGTTAGAGGAACAAACGCATCATAGAGGTCTTGGATCAATTCAAATCCCCTTCAATCCCAACGTTTTATGCGTTAATCGGCAGTCAGAAACTAAGCATAGTTGCGTCACAACTCCAAGCGGTTCACTTTGCTTCTGTAGAATTTCATACATAAAAATTTTAATACATTTTCCAATGCAAATTAAAACATATCTACTGAACTATAAAATTCCAAGATTAGTTAAGGAATGGTTTTGGTCAAGCGCGTTTATTCCAGTCCAGTCTAAGGTCGACTGAAAGCTTTTACCTTTCCACGTTCAAAATATGAATTCTTATAACCGAAAGCCATGCATTTCATTTATTTTAAGTACTAGAGAATTTGGTGCCACATCAAGAAAATATACCCCTAGTTGATGCTTCCCGTCTAATTATATTGAGTGATAATTCTTGCCAGCTTGCCGTCTGGCTGACGGGAGATTACGAAGAATTATGATAATAAATTGCCTTAAGCTGCCGTATCGACAGAAGCCAAGGGTAATGAGATTCAGTCCACCTTTATTAGTCTACTGTTTGCGGTGACCACCTGTTACATTCTAGGTGGCTTCTTGGCATTACTTTAGGATTTTTCTATCATCTAAACTTTTATCGCGCGAGTTTATTTCTTTACTCAGTTCTAAGAAATCAGAGTTTCGTTTTTCTTATAGCAAATCCAAGATGAATCTAACCTCTCGGCTTGGAAGCGCTGTAGAGTTACAATCAGTACCAAATGATCGGCCTTGCGTTGCATTGCAACCATACCTCAGGATGTTATTCTTGGAGTCAAAACGCATATTACGTAATGTAGTCAGTGTGGATGACTTCCTAAAGTGTCAGCGCGCAAACGACAGCTATTAGGCAACACTTTCCTGTGGCACTGTTTATTCAACGAAACGAGGTGGTTCTAGCTTTTGAGTGTTGGATACCATCCCTAAAGTGTAAACACTAAAATGAAAGTTTCTGAGCAGCACTCTCTTTCCTGTGGCTGACTGACATTCAGAGCAACCCAATGGTTCGTTTCGGTGATTATATGTCCGAAAAGACATGACCCGCCCCAGAAATTCAGATTAAATTGTGAAGAAAAAGCGAGAGGGGAGAAAAACTGAGGAGGGGGGAAACACGTTGTTAAAAGAACGGAAAAAGGCCTGCTACGGGAATTTTTTGTAGAGCCAACAGCAGTTTGTATATTCGAGGGATAAGATTCCGTTCCCTTAAAATTATCGACAATTTAAACTTTGAGCTGAATAATCCAAATAGATGAAACCGTGTTGGGTTACACAAATTTGCCTTTTGAAAGGCCACAAAATGTCTCAAAGTTTCCCGTTGGCTGCTCCTGAATAAGGTGGTTGAAGCTTTTAAGTCTGTGGATAAAATCCTGAAGTGTGAACACTTAAATGATAGCTTGTGAACAGTACGTTCCTATGGTACAGTTTATTCGGCTGCGCAAGGAGATTCAAGCTTTTGTGTCTGTGGATTACGTCCTAAGGTGTGACCGTTTACCTGAACAGGAATTTTTTCTGTGGTCTTTGTGTTTGTTATGATGTACCATGTTTTTCTGACTTTGTGACTGTGTATGAATTCCCAAATTAAAGTGGTATCATACAATTGAAAGATTCTGATGAGTATTTTTGCGGCACTGTTTGTAATGCTGAACAGTGTGGTTCAGTCACTTTTGAAATCCTGAGACGTGATGACCATTCAAGTGAAAGTAAGCCAGAACACTACTTTTCTATGCTACTGTTTGGGTGCTGTTTACAATGCTGTACAAGGTGCTTTCAGCTTCTGATTCAACTGATGAAGTGACATTAAGGTGGGGGGTACACATGAAATTGGATGGAATTTTCAGAGGTTTAAGGAAGGGGTAGAAGAAAGAAAATGAATTTTGGAACACTAACAGACAGTTGATACCCACGCAAGAGCACCCCAGGTTGCTAGTGGACTAACTTGGTATCCGTCTATTAATTATTAACTACAAAATCTAATTTTTGAAACTTCACTAAATCTTCAATATTTCTTATTTCTCTTAATTTTACTACTCTTTTGAGAAAAACTATCTCCTCCCAAATATACCTAAAAATCACCCAAAAATTTACGAAACACCCCAAAACATTAATTTGTGTAATGAGCATAGGGTTTTTGTATTGCTTGAAACGCGAACGAGATATTTCGGTTAAACCGATTTTAACCTGCGTGAAAACGGCTTTCATGTAGACCCCCTGTTGATATCCTGTTGCGCTTTTTATGTATGCTATACTGAAGTGTGCCGGTTTATTATCTTAATTGGGTCAGTTAACACATGCTTTCACATGAAGGTACGGAGAGTACTTAGTTGCGGCGCTGTTATTTTAAGGTATTTTACAAAGTTGAAGATTGTTTGACGTCGTCTCTAGTTTCAAAAACTTGTCACGCACCCCTGAGGGTACAATTGCAAAACAGGTGAGCAGTCCATTTCACACTAAAAAAACCCAGCGTGGAAGAAGGGACGAATTAATGCGTAACAAACATTCACTAATTAAAATAAGTGATCCGTTAAATTAGCTGCGTATTAAAAGTGTGTTAAAATACAAACGTATGAGAATATACAAGAACCATGCTGTGAACATTGTTCTTATTTTAGACTACGAGCAGACGTTATGTGCGTACCCTCGTGGCATATGGAATGACTGGTAAGTGGGAAACAAGCGAGGATGCCGCTCAAATGCGCAATGGTGTTTACACCAGAGATTTGGAAGGTTCCCGGTTAGTTTTCCGGGCAGTGGAACAATAGATTTTTTTCTTACTCCACCTAGTTCTTGGCTTATTAAGATCCATGATTAGCAGCTGTATAGCTGAAGTCGCGTTAGTTTGAATATAAGGTGCGGAAATCAGGTGTAGTCGCGTCAGTTTGAATATAAGGGGTGGAAATCAAAAAGGTTGTATATGCCGCCCAAAAATGTATAGCAAATGTTTCTTAAAAACACTTCTACGCAAGTGAACAATATCCCTGCTCAGCATTGCTCAGCATGACCGAGGCGAAACACAACAGAAGCACGTGCTGCAAACATTGAAGTTTTTTTACGCGCCATTTTCCGGCATCTTGGGATTGAATAAATCATCTTGCCGTGCATGACTTAAGCCTAATATCCGGGATCTTTTTTCCTATTTTGCATTGCACCTGGCAACGCACGAGGTAAAAATTCAAAACAAAGTTGATTTTTGGTGCTCTTTGTTACTCAGAGAAACAACCCCTATCGATCATTATCATCAAAACTAAACTTTCTTCAAACAGTAGAATGAAACCTGGACAAATCGCAGATGAGTATATAGCTATGGAATTTGCCAGAACTGTAGAAATTCGTATTTCCCATGAAATAACTTCAAGTCACTCAGTGATGTTTCAGTTGGCTCAATTTACACTCCTTAGCAGGTTATTTATAATTGCAATTCGTTTAGATCTCACTGTAACAGGTCATTTATCAGCTAATAGCAACTTATTATGTTTTATAATGACGGGTTACCTTTCATTAAAAGAAAGCTGGTTCTGTGTCTCAGGAATCTGTCAAGCTCTCGAGACAAGCTGCAGAGCATAACTGACTTGTTATCACTTCAAACTCCCACTTTTCTGGCAGAATCTGACAGACCTTAACAGTGGCTGGCACTGCGTTAAACAACCGGAAAGTGCTCGAAGGCGACCAGTAATGTCTATAATAAAACCAGCCTTTCTGGAGTCTTCGCACCCGTTGTTAGCTCAACCATCGGATGCTCTGGTTTTAGCTCAAGTTATGCAACACAGCCGCTTATTTCAGCCTCATTTCTGACAATAAAAGCCGGCTATTCAACATAAATCCAATGGTGCATAAACACGCTAAAAATCTGCTTACGTTGTAATTAAAAAAGGTGTTCGATTGGTTTGGAAGCGATATGAATTTTACACTTATGTCATTGCAACCTGTCGTTCAGTGGTTCTATTTGTTAATAGTGTGCCATTGCTGAGTAAACACCTGATGTGTGATAATTGTTTTACAGCGTTTTGAACTTCCTTTGCCTTACTTCAGGTCTGTTTATTTGTTTTACTTATGTTTGAAACGCGACTACACCACTGCTACGGTAGTTATCTGCGTATAAGGACAAAAACTGCTGCACTGAAATCGAAACGACTCCGAGATGAATATTTCATCCATGTTTTAAGCCTTACGGATTAAGCCGAGATTTCTGGATGCAATGTAGAATACCCTTTAAGACAGATTTCGGTAGTTTAAACTAACTGAAGAAACAATGTTTTGGCCTTTAAATAAAGACAAAACGGTTCCATAGAACGATGTGTTAACAACCGTAACGTCAAAAACACCCAAAACCGATTGAAGGCACGTGTGTAAAGACTTGTAGTAACTGACTGTAAATCTACGGTCCACTGGATCACGGCCAACAGATATTTAAAGGACGAAACTACAATTTTTTTGTGACTCACTGAAACAGAACTTACACGTGCAACAACTACTACTTAAGCTTAAAAACAGAGATAAGCTGTTTAAAACGAAATTAAGTGGCAAGTAGCAAACCTTTGTGCCTTAATTCCGGACTAACAAGCGGTACTTCTGCAGAGACCATAAACGGGAGCTGTTGTAGCTATCTAGGCAATTCGTTACACAGTAAAGAAGATCCCTAGCTGGCTAGCTTTTCTTTCTAAACAGTTTGGGAGAAATGGTACCTTGGTGATATTGCAATCAGCACACCTGCCTCGTCACAATCAGTTCTACTTGTGAAAAACAAGCTCAATATCGCAATCGTTGTGCTGACTTGCTAGCAGTTCCTCCAGAAGCAATTGTGCTCGTTGTGCAATGTTTGTCCGCTACCTTGGCCGCAAGCTAAATAATTAAGTTCCTGGCAAACGCCCATATCGCAAAGTCAATACAGTAACTGACTGGTGCGTCACTACGGGCAAAGCGAGCCAATAAAAAAGTGATTTTCTGCGTCACGGCGCAGTGAAGAGGCGCAGCGCACTAGAGAGGCACTTTGGAGTTAATTAAATATTGGTATAAAATGTTGAGTTCCTCACTCGGACGTAGAGTTTGACTGTCAAAACACTTGCATCAGTGATATGAACTCAGAAGCGTTTGAGTGAGTAGTTATTGGTGTTTGTGGGCAAGCAAAAGATAAGATCTTAAGGCACAATACGCACTGTTGTTTGAAGTGATTCTTTGAAGTGATTTTTGAATAAAGAAGACAAAGGAAGAGAGCAGAAATAACGGAAAGAGATAGATATCCCTATAACTCGCTCATTGTACAACAGTTCCTCTCTCTCTCGGCTCTCTCTCCCACGCTCACTCACCCACTCTCTGCGTATTCAGATACATATAAAATTTTAAAGAAAGGCTAGTGTATCTTACTTTCCACATTCATTATCCCTAGCCATCAGTAAAATGCTCAGGGCATTACTCTACGTTTCTACAAACGACAGATCAATCGGGACTAGGAGGGAGGGGGAGGAGGAGGGGGAGGGGGAGGGGAAGGGGGAGGGGGCGAGGTTAAAAGAGGGCACATATAGAACGGGGGTTCAAGGGTTTTAAACTTTGCGCAGGCGCCGTGGTCTGTCATGATCGTCGTGTTGTTTTCTTACTCCGTTTTGGACTACATTTTCGAGGGGAAAAATGATTAACAGCGAATCTTACAAAACTTAATAGAAATGTTCCCGAGAGACCAGTAGACGTTGCGGTTGACCATCATTCGAAACAAGGGGCAGTAGCAATACTCGAAGTCACCGTTTCGTGCTGAGCATCCTGTGATCATGACTTACATCCGATCATACTGAGGGGAGTAGTAATACTCCTACTCGATTCATGTATGCTACATAAACTGTCGTGATATCGCGCAGTAATGGGTCCTTATAGAAGACTACTTTTAAGATATGATTTTCGTGGACTATTATGCGGCGTTTAATTCAGCAACGTTTTGCTCTTTTTATGTAGTCATTTAGCTGGTTGACTCTGACAGTATATTAAATGAGATAATTATAGGGCTTACAACAATAGACTGGCGAAGTGTTATCGTTAGCAGAGCAGCTACTCATAATCCGGACGCCGGCGATTAAAACCGGATGGGAGTTTCACATACAAGATAGACGAACAAGCGTAATGCGCGTAAGAGCAGGCAGACTTGAAAAACAAACGGAGCGCCCAGAAGCACCGGACCCAGTGACAGCGCGCGTGCAAATCTTCTGAGGCAAACTCAACCACACGGGTCATCAAAGGTGAAAAAAATAAGAATGAAGAAAACACAACACTAAGAGGTGAATAGTGGATTAACAACAGTAATTGATTTTCTATTGAAATCTTTTAATCTTATATTGACTGTCGATATTGGATGGCCCTTTGGAAATGATTCAATTGACAGTTTCTAACCAAGGGAAAATGAATTTAACGCGAGATCGGTAACTTGTTTGGAATCTACAATTTTCTAAATAGCAACTAAAACAAAACTGTAAAATTCACAATTCCTTAACCACGGCGAAAATGAACTTGTAAATTCAGTTAAAGTTAGTTCGATATGATGTCGGGAATTGCGACTTTTGTTAATATAATGTAGAGCACGCATTAAGGCTGTTAAGTAAAACTCGCGATCACGCAAAGAAAATCATGAATACTAGTTCAATACATACGTTTGTCTAGAACAATCCTTAACAATCCTTAAGGATTGTTCAACAGGTCAACACAACTTTGTGAAGAAGGTCTTAAGTAGTGTAACTTCAGCCAAAGGATTTGTCTTTGTAAGCGTAAGCTTTTTATAGAGACAGAAGTAATAATTATAACAGTGATAACGAGGGTTTTTTCATCCGGTCTCAGAGTTCTCAATTTAGCGCTCACTGTGTTTTAAGAATAAACTGGTACCGAACACTAAATGGTTCTTTACAATAAATCCAGGTCACGTTCGCTTGTTATACCGACCTCCCATACCCCGGAAACGCTTTCTCGTCGTAATTCACGGCTAAAATAGCTCTGCGTGTTTAGTTACACCTTTAGGAAACCACAATGGACTTGTTACATAGTATCGGAAGGATAACCTAAATGTTATGAATTTATTTGTAAATCTGATGGTGCTCAGAAAAATGTAGTGACTTGGTATGTTCCCGCACGAAGTTTGAGTTATTATCGCGATTGTGTAGGTTGTTATCGATTGCGTCCTTTCAATTCTCTTTCCGCTTAAACATACACACGACAAGGATGGTTTCATCACGAATAAAACCAGTATTGAAACTGCAAACAATTAGTAGACTTTGGGCAACCTTTTCGAAGATAAACGAATTAGCTTTAGCACCAGGAAGTTTAACAGGTCTAAATAAATAAACCTTTTTCGTTGGAAAAGTAATAATAACTTTACCGCATAATCGAGGAAACGATTTCTCGCTTAGAGATAAATAAACTAGTTTTAAGTTTGTTTGCTTACCTCAGAAAGTGTGTCTCTAAAAGTAAGTAACACTCCTCAAGCTCTCTCAGTCTTTTGCAGCGAAGAGTTTCTACAGTGATCAATGGCGCGCACCAAACCAAAGGTAAAATACTAGCCGCATCTAAATGAGTAAGCTTTTCTAGCCATATCCGTGAGGTGGCAGAATTAGAACCATCTGGGAGGTGCCGTTCATTTAAACCACAATGCCACTTAATTTGTGACAATATTCAGCATAGTAATAGCTAAAAGAATCAATATGGGCTCACGGGCCTTGTGCGGGGGCAGTCTATACTTTCGTCTGTTTGATGCAACAGTTAAAATTTAATTGTTGTTGACATTGCCCAAATTGCTTAACATAAGGAAACTTTCAGGCGAATTGCGCACGCTTCTTCTAAGATCTCTTAATGGCTTTTTCCTTGAATAAATTGTATGATACAATTTCGTCTAATCAGGGAAATGACTCATTTCCGTTTCTTCGACTGAAACAATCAGTACACCTCCTCAGCTAAGTTTCCTCTTCAGAAATTCTATGAACACCAGTTAGGTTTTACCCACAAAACTACCGCCATTTAATGTAACCTTCATGGGCAAGTATCACCTCCCTTCGGAGCTTTGTCCTTGGTCTGTGAAGCGTGCTTAACAGTCCTAACTTCGCTTGTTAAACATGCGTGTTGCTAAGCATGAACACCAACGATGAATCATGCTACCGCCTCATGGCAACGATTTCTAAGCGGTCGCAGGCAAGCTAAGATAAAACACAAAACCAAGTTCTTTCAAAGCGTAAGACACAAAGGTAAACTTCAATTTATGTTTAATCGTTTATCGATTTTTATCATCAGCGCGATCAGTTGTTTATTGCGATGTTTTGGCAAATGCCCTTCAAGGCCACCGCAAAATTGCACACTTGAATTGGCGAAAAACACCGCTTACGCCCGCTCCAGTGAATTTTCACTGAACTGCGATAAGAGACTTGGTGAGTTATAACTTTAGTAGTAGTCATTCTAATAGCCAGAATCGATTTCATAGTTATAGGGATCAATTAAGCAAACAAAAGACCTCTTCCGTCTGGAGTCACCTTCGCTAATTACGCAATTAAACACACAAGAAAAAACATGAAACACACCACAAGGGGCCGCGTGTTATTTGTCGGTTCTTACTGGCACGTTTTCTTTCCTTACAATCCCATATTAGCCTGGCGATATTGCATTTACAACTCTAAAGGAATTTGACAAATGCAATCATTTAACCTCCATTCTAGTCATTAAAATCCATTAAAAAGAGACCAAATTGCCTCGAGTCGAGGCGTGGTCGGAGAAATTGAAAAGAAACTAATTTGGACAGGAAGAAGTAGGGACAAGTTTAAATTTTGATTTTCATTCCCCTTATCGGTATAAAAATCTATCAAACAATTAAATATTTTTAGAAGAGGTTTATCAAGAGACACTTCACATCTTACGCTCGTTTACGACTCTGTTAAGCCGAGGTAACAATACAGCTAAATATTTCAACCCTAAATTCCTTTCCAGTGACCTACGGCCACCTAAAATCCCAGCACTAGAATTCGTCTTTGATAAGCTGTTCCGCCTTTTAGAAATTTCTAGGTTTGCAGAGAAGAGGGAAAATAACGACGTAATTTCCTTCAAGTAAGAAAATGTAGACCTATCTGTTGCACCAATATGGTGTCTGAGACTTAAGAATTCCTAAGATCAGAGCGCCCCTTTTTAATCACCGATTCGTGCGTCATAGATGAAAGTCAAGCAGGTGAAATGAAATAGCTTAGCTTTAATATTCATCCAAACACAGCAGTACTGGTAATAAAGCAGCGTAGATTTAATACAAGAATAGAAAACGCGACTATATCCGGATGGCAACGTCTTTTGCCAGAGAGCGGCGGAAGAAACTTGTGGTGCAGATAGGAACGTTATTGTTTTTGCGATAACTCCAAGGTTAAACACCTTTTCAAATTTTCACTTAAGCTACGGTAACCCTTAGAGTATGGCAAACAAGAGAAGCAATAGTTGTCTGTTATCCACTTTGTTTATATGTACACGAAGATCTTGAAGAGGGTCCACCCAGGCGTTTTTCTGTGATTTGCTTACTCACAAATAATCTAAAGTAGGAAAGGAGACGAAAGAAGCAATACCAATACAGAAACCAGGTCAATATTTCACAACAAAGCCCTCTTATTATTCCTATTGAGTCAGCACAAACCGGTGTTTTTCAACTCACTGCCCAAAAATTCTATGCGCGCGCGGGCTCTTTTGATTTCAAGAGATCATCAAAACTTGCCACCAGTCCAACTGGCTTAGGTCAAGCCCCTTCAATGAGTGTTTTTTAACATCGACTCTCTCTAAGGCCGCTTAATAAAAATAACAATTCAGTTTCCAAAAATATGTTCGCCTGGGTAATATTTTTCATTTGAGGGAACGTTTGCGACAATTTTACCTCATTGTCTTCAACAACGTTCGAACAAACAAAACCGGTTTATGCAGCGGTCAGCAAGTTTTTGTTTTGGCGCCAACATTGATCCATCCGCAAGGAACGTGACCTACTCGAGCGTTGCTAGGAAACAACGAAGTCAAGTGATGTTTTCACCCTTGGTTGTCTGGTCACTTGGAAAAACAGGAAAGTACTGAGGAAAACGGAGGTTGTTTTTGTTTTTGTATTTTCGCAATTAAAGTTGTTGTTTTGGCAGTTTCACAAACTTAAACTTTGCAAATGTACAGCGTACACATATGCATCGATTAGCGGAGAGTGAAAAAAAATGACATCCAAGGAATCTCGCCTGTACTGAGTTTCCTTCATTTTTCGTAAGAGGGGGTAGTGTGAAGTCTTGATTCATCTGCAGTTATAGCTTTATTTGCATGATAGGGTCATTGCTTTCCATAGTAAGTTTTCAAAGCCGTTAAAGGATTCAGATATCAAGTTTAGTTTTAGTTTCAGTTTATTTACACTTGGATATAGCATTTACATTGTATATAGGAACATAGGAATAAAATAACAAATAAAAGGAGAAAAGAAAGAAGTTAATGGCTTTGGTAGAAGTGTAGGGTGGTCAGAGGAGCTTAGCTTTCGAGCTAACCACCGCTATATTATAAATGGAATACTAATAATATCAAATTTTACACGAGTTAAATTAGTTGCCTTTGGCTTTCCTTATTTACGACAGACAGTCTTTCGCGTCAGTTTGTCATGAATGTGAAATGTGTGAAATATCATACATTTGAACTGCGTTGGTCTTTTCTCTATTAAAGCAAGCTTGCTTTTTTAAAGCAACTTATCAGTCTCGTTTACCGGCTTGGCTGTTGGTACACAGTAGCTTAAATTGCACAGAGAGAAACACCAATTATTGTGAAGTTGTTGTAAAGTTGCTGTCTGTTAACTGCTCTTCGTGGCATGAAAAAGGTCAGGTTCAGAATGACGTCAATGTACCAGAGGTATGAGTACCTCTTTCGTGAAATCACCGAATGCGCTAATATCAAAGATACACCGGACACGTGGAAGTGCACCGTGATATCGGCTCCAGCCTTTTGAATCCCCTGATAATCTAAGATTTCTTCGAGATTAACCTATCTAAGGTCATCTAAGATCTTTTTTTCATTTATCAAACAAAAACGGATTTGCTGACACCAAGACCTCACTCTTTCCGTTAGGCGGCAAGAAAACTATATTCTTTACGCGCCTGAACATACTGCGAGGGTGGCCATGGAGATGATGAGAAATAAAACCACTTTTCGGTTACGTTTAATCTATATCGGATCCATTTTAGATCCGTAACCGCAAAATCAGCATGGATCGACTTTTTAATTTTTTAAACCCATTGTACGAGCAAAGTTTGCGCGGATCCCGAATGGTGCCGGTACTGACTCGATCCGTGTAGGTTTTGTACCAGTACAGCTTGGATCCTTGCAAGTTTTTCCCGGATAGTACGTCTTGACACATCCTTAGCCGGTTACGTTTAAGTAAAGTATGGCGGAACATATCCTCATACTACGTTTATATACCGCATCACTAGTGCACTTTAGCTCCTATCTGTGTAGGTTTTGTGCCAATTTGTACTACGCCGAGACATATACATTCAGCTGTCTACACAATACAAGTCAGGTGTTTCGCCAATGAGAAAAAATTCTAACCTACGATTAGGCGCAATTTTAGCAACTTTCTTATTTCCCCTTATGTTGTCAGTCACTTCCTGCGCGCGGAAATTGCTTATCAAGCGAAGAGTAAAATAGAGCCTGATCGAAAGTTAATTTTACCCATGGACAACGCATGGACAGAATACTTAATCTACCAAAACGGCGCCAACGATGAAATTCAGTTCTACAGAGAGCTTTACTACAACTGGCGAGGAATTTTCGAAGATAAGATTAAAACTAAGGCAATTAATCAAATGGCTAAGATCACAATGAGATCAAGGTATGAAGAGCAACATCCAGCTGCTTTCTCACGATTTTGTTGACCTTTCGCTTTCGGTGAATCCCTTGTTTTTGATGGCGCATCTTTGACGCGCTTCATTTTATGCGTCAGTCGCGTATTTTCGTCCAGAACACGCCTGAACAATAAATGGTCGTTTTCTCTCAAGCGACTATGGTAACTTTAGTACTTTAAAGCAGCTCATCCTTCGAAACTTGAAGTTGCTCGTTACTTTGTGGCTAGCTTGATAACATGATTTACCTCACGAATTTGCACGCGAGAGTCTTAAGTCAATTGGAGTCACGGCCCTTTAATGCTGTATGTCTGCCATCCCAAGTTTGGGGGGGGGGGGGGGGGAGGAATACCGTTCAGGAGGCTCCGGCCGGAGGTTCCATTTAGATCACTGCTCTCTCTTATCAAATACCAACTTTTACCGAAATAGTACACCGTTACATACATAACAAAAAATTCTAACTCAAAGATAAGCAAAAGCCTTTTTTTTAACCGCAATTATTCCGTTGTAATTTCTGCTAAGAATTTCTGCTCTGTATCGGTTACCCTTTCTAATGGCTCGATTTATTTCTGCTCACAGTCTATCTGTGCGACCCCTCGTTATCTCACTACCCTTTCGCATACTGTTAGGGTTCGAAGAGCACCCATTTCCATCGAAGCATACCTTATTTTAGCCCACTAGAACAAATATCCTGGGCCCTTCCAGAAGGACTCACGGGAAGAGTCTATAAGACATACTGATTAAATAATTACTCGTGCCGATGACAAGTTGTTAAAAGCTTTCCCTTATGTTTTCCTCTCCTTTTCCCACGGAATGCACGAACTGATCTACTACTAAATACCTCGGTGATAAGCGATATTACCAGGAATCCATGAATGGTGTTAATCAGACCTCTTCCGTGGGCCTTGTGACCTATCCTTTGCATTGCAAATTTCGAATCATATCACTTATGCCAGCGAAAAATTCAGAAAGTTTCTAAAAAGTCTCATTTGTCCGCTTTTATTTCAAGTTACCAGCGAAATGAAAACGATGCACCCCGCTATTTAAGCTATATAGGCATGTGCGGCGCCATGCGAAGAGTGAGTTTTGGGCCATTTTGGCCTGAAATGTACTAATATCGACTTTAACAATTTTTGTCTGAAAGTCTGAAAACCAGGTCTGAAAATGGCTATGAATTTTAGAGGACTTGTCTGGAAAAGGGATCTGAAAAATTACGTATTTCAGGAGAATCCAGCCGCATACCCCCGCCAAAAATTCCCAGGAGTACCCCCAAGCTTTGTGGCGAGGCGAGTGTTCATATTTGGCGTTGATAGCGGTGTTGGAAACAACGAAACTTGACTTTATTTCCGGGAGAGAGGCAGTGCTATAGACAAAAAGAAAACAAGTTTGAAATAAAGAAAATTGGTGTCCTTTAAGCTATAGCCCTGCTTATTTTGTTAATAATACTATAAGTTTTATAATTTAGTACAGTGCATGGAGCCCTAATAACATGCAAAAGGAAGCTTGACGAGGCATAAACACCAAGGCTTCTAACTTAAAGAGAGTTCGTTTGAAAATACCGCAATCTGGAAGTACATACGACTACTACCGTCAATCAGGTCTCTTATATCACGAGTTTACAACCAAAGGAATACTCAATATACGCTGAATAACGTATATCAGAAAACGTTGGCTGATAATATGGTGCTTATGTGTCACGACAAGTGATTTCTAGAAACCACATATCCGTCCATCCAGAATGTGGTTATTATCTAAGCCCAAATGTAAACATACCTTCAGGTTAAGACGTTAAGTCTTCACAAGCTCTTGTACTACCGTCTCAATCCGCTGATTATTTTCTTAAAACCTCTAAGATGGATTTGTTTCCATGCTCTTTCCCTGTGAAACTCTCGCGTGACCCGCACGCTTAAGTGATAGGTGATATTATGAGGAAATATTAGATAACAGCCCACTACTTGGTCTAAAAAAATTGAAGGGCTATTAAGTTAAAATAGTGAGAGATAACCCACATATAACCCTGATGTAATCTTTCATGAATGAAAACAGACTTTGCTCCCATTGCCAATACCACTCAATACATCTAGTTGGACTTAATTATACACATTGGTTGCCAATTAACCTTTGCCTCCCCCAAATTAGCCAAGTGCAGATTTGACAAGTCTTCAACTCATCCAAGGACAGCACATTAGCTGTTAATACGCTGCCACTATTTTGATGGCGATTTAATTGAAGCCAGCTGAACCAGTTCGTACGGTGTGAGATGTATTCCACTTGAGAACTGCACGATAGCTTTTGTTTGGTTGAACTCAGTTGCGATTTATCCCGACCTAAAATCTTAGCACCACCTTAATAATACACGGCCCCACAGAAACGTACTACACAGAAAAGGACTTTAAAAGCCACAACGGAACGCCAACGAAAACGTCGAATTCCCGTTGCTTGTACTACTTCTCGATTATTCCAGTTCGTTCAACTTATACAATGTGGGCTAACTATCCACAAATGAGAACAGCTGGATACAGCGTTCGAGTTGAGACAGAGAATGAAAAATCAACTCATGTGCTCACGTTCTCCACAAAACCTCGAATTTGGTCATTTCACGTTGTTCCAGGGAATTTAAGGGAGCTTTAGCAACGACGACAGCGACAGCAACGAAAACGTCAAAAATCAACAGGCTTAATAACCAAGGCCCGGTTTTTCGAAAGCTGATTAACGCTAATGCACGATTGAAAGTTAATCGAGGTTTTCACCACGCTCGTTAAAAATGGTTTTAAAGGCTAATTTCGAGCTAAAGGTAACATAAATCGAAGTCAATACTGAAGGACAAAAATCTTTTGGAAGAATCTTTACTGATAAGTAATTAAACTCGAATCAAAGTTCACGTTAATGCAGGATTAGCTTAATCGGGCTTCGAACAACTCTGCACGTGCATTACACTTTTTGGTACATTATTTTGCCGTCACTGCACGATTAGGACGTGAAAATTCCTGATGGGACGTTTCATGGAGGGCGTAACACCCGACGAAAAATTTTTCTTTCTCTTTCTAAACTTGGGTGCGGTCTCCAAGAATTCAACTCCAGGAAAATTCACCTATATTTGGCATTTAAAGCGAGTTGGAATAATAATCGCGATGACGTTTAAAAAAACGCGAATTCGTTTTAATAGTGACGTTTTGGCTGCCGTTTTTTTTTGCCGTCATCGTAGCTAAAACTCTCAGAAATCACGACGACATCACCAACGAAAACGTCACTTAAAAATATAAGTTCGCCGGTTACTCGCACGATTATTCCAGTTCTTTCACCGATTGTACAATTTGGGCTAGCTAGCTACCCAGTAACAGAACAGCTGGAAACAGCGTTCAAGTTGAGACAGAGAATGAAAATTTTTATGTCATGTGCTCACGTTCTCCACAAAACCTTGAATTTGGTCATTCACGTTGTTCCAGGGACTTCAAAAAAGCACGACGGCAACGCCAACGAAAAGTCGCTTGAAAATACAAATTCGCGTTACTTATACTACTTTGCGATGATTCCAGTTCATTCAACTTGTACAATGTGGCCGAACTATCCAGTAACAGAACAGGAGGGAACGAAATTCAAGTTGAGACGGAGAATAATGATAATAATAGTCATCCTTCAGAACCTCATCCACCTACTCATAAGCTTATATAAATCATATAAAATCACAGTAAAGTACTGCTCAGTAACTGTCCTTTGAAAGGTCACCCTTCAGGGTTTCGTCCACTTACTCAAAGCTTGGAACAAAGTCTTACATAATAATAATAATAAACAGCATCATCTTCAAGCCTAAGAGTTAGAACCGACTGAGAATTAGAGCAAGGGTCAACACTCTGTCCTCTTTGTAGAATAATCAAACCCGACGAAATGGAAGAAAGATCAGCGAAGGCGGTACTCTCTGTACGTAAAGGGCAAAAAAAGTCAATAGAAAACTAATCAATATGCAGCTGTTTCGACAAAGGTTGTCCAAAAAATGCGTCAAAGCGTACGCGACAATGCCGAAAGGTAGTCTGGGAAATAACCAATAATATTTAATAAAAGCTTAGAATCCATATTGTCCGCCATCTCAAGTCTTCGCTGTACGGTCGAGGCATTATGGATAGGAAATACCCAATAATTTTCAGTAACAGCTCAGAATCCATATTGCCCGGCATCTCTTCGGTCGAGGCATTATGGATTCTGAGCTTTTATTGAAATGTATTGGGTATTTCCCAGACTACCTTTCGGCATTGTCGCATACGCTTTTACGCTTTTTTTTTTGGACAACCTTTGTCGAAACAGCTGTATACGAAACAAGCGCCTCCCAAGCAGCGTTTAATCCTTTGTCAGGGAGGATTGTGAAACTGATTGCCTGAAACCATGCAAAGCAAAGGCATTGATCTTTAGCTTGCCCTCACAACCCCGTACCCGGGAACAGGTGTGCGGCAGAAACAATTCTTATAGGGATGGATTCTCGACCGGAGTTTCATACCTAACCTTTTACATTCAAACAAGTATTAAAACTGTACCTCTTTTTCATACATACATCAAAACATTGCAGCCCTTCCTTACACCTCAAAGATAAACCAAGGACAGAGGAACATTCAGACAGGAGAACAACAGGTTCCTCCTTATTCTTTCACTTTCCACAACACAAATCGATTAACTTTTGAACTGGTTGTGATGAACTCAACCTATTTTCAGTTTTTTTTAAACATGTTATTAGCGATAAAACTCTATTCTTCTTTGGATTAGAAGCTTTGTAATTTTGCTGCTTATTTTTGTACGTGATTTCACTATTTGTTATAGCTTGTTACTATAGAATGGATATTTCAAACCAAGGTTGGACACCTTGTGATGTTTTCACAAAAGAAATATTATTTCAAAACTAACAGTAAAAGAAGTTCAAATCAAAATAGTGTACGCCTCAATCCCGGGTCATTTGCTCCTATCCATATCCACTAGACCAACTTATAATAGTAATTTTTAACATATTTAATATAGTTAGCCGTGACAACAAATGACAGCTAACCGTTTTCAAATCAGTGCTTAGGCCTAATCAGTGCTAAACCCCAAAACAGATGTTCCCTGCCTAAATGGAACTCTATTCTCTCAGTTCTCTTCCTAATAAATGCGCTTCTGTTCTCGTCTACGTCAGGACCATCACAATTAAGAATACTACATTGTGCAAACACCATAGGGTGGCCAGTCTTATTTTGGAGTAATTGTTATCTCTTGCGAGACACCACAGCACCCACAACACATTTGTTTTTTTAAATTCAGGGTTACGTATATGCAGTCTAACTTGGCTTTCCAAACACCTGCTTACACGGACACCATTTTTTTCTGTATTAATAATTGCACCTCGCAAACCGCGGCCTTTTTTCTGGTCATGTGTTTAAGGGAGGTTTATCTGTACGAGGGAAGAAGACACGAGGCGAAGAAAATTTCTATTGTCGTCTGTCAACGGCATACTCATACTTCGACAACAATATCTTCGAAAACTATTAGAGCGGCAAGGGCACGATTATCTTTTCCTTGCATGATTTAACCCTTCAACCCCTTATATCAAAGAACAAATTCTCCTATCTTGTCCGCATACTTTACTTATAAATCAAGAACATTCACCTTGGGTGATCATATCCTTAATTCTCATGACCTAAGAGGTTGAATAAGCATTGATATTGCAAGGAGAAATTTGATGCTGATCACTGTTAGGGCTTAAAGGGTTTAACTTGGGAAATTCGTTTTTTCTTTAGTGCTTCAATGGGGAAAATCTGTGAAAAAGTTCAGGGGAGCGAACAAAAAGAAATATCTGTGGGTGTTACCTCTGTTACCGGGCAAACTCAAAGTGCATCTCTCATTTCACTTGATTGCTCAATTTCCACTTGAAAGCTTAAAAGACCGAACAGAACCCAGACCAGAATGGACCAGAATTAATCTGAGTTGACAAAGGTATTGTAGGCCTCAATTGTTCGAGACATAACGTGAATGACCTATAATTAACGCTCAAGCTGTTTATTGACTAATTTTTTTGGAGGGGGCAGAAGGCGTTTTGAAATACCGGGCGATTATAAAGTTTACTTGAACAACAATTGGAGGTGTTTATAACAAAAATCGTTGTAGAGCAAATGTCAAACGTTTCACTGTTTAAACCGAAGAAGGACAACGCTAGGAAACAGCGGAGCACAATCCAGCTAAAGGGGGCGGTATGAACCGTGAAGAATTGAATTCACCTAGCTGGTGTTTGAGAGGATTGGAGATGAGGGCGAGTTAGTTTGACTTATTTATTTTGAATCCCTTTTAGAAGGGGCTGTGAAGACAGGGGGGCTTATCACAAAATACCTTTTTTGTGCTTAATAAATGCTGGACAGTTATTTAACAGTACGGGTCTATTGGAACATCTACGTTGTTATCTCACTCAACGATTGATGACAGGAAGAAACGGGTTGAGCATCTTATACCTAATTCATCTGCTACTGCCTAAAGGTCTACCATCGGAAATATTAACTCTTGCCTCTCTCTGCCTCCTAAGCAGCCTATGGTTAGGCTGTGAAACCCCCACCCCTGTACAGTGAGTACATTTTGTTCTTAAAATTAAGAACGGTGCCTACTAATACAGAGGTATTTTTCTGCAGTTTATGACTTTGTGGGAAAAGTAGATCTTAGCAAGGGCTATTTGAATCCTAAAAGAAAATTAGGGGTAACCACAAATTCTCCAGAGATACTTTTAAAAGCAACAATAATTCTTAATAGCTTTAAAATACATAACAACATATAGATTTTTTTTTTAACTTGAAGTTTAACTATTTTTGAAAAATGCGTAGTTTCTCTTAATTTTCTTTTTGGATTCCAATACCACTTGCCCAGATCTTCTTTTCCCGTGTAGTCATAAACCGAGCACAAAATACCTTTGTGTTACTAAGCACGGTCTGTCCTTAAGAAATCCGTGTTTCTCAGACCATCCCGAGATGCACAGAACGCATGCACAATAGCAAAGGAGGCACCGTCTTTAAAACTCAAGACAGCAGTTCGAGAATGACAGTGGATTTCACAAGATACTGTATCACAGACTCCGAGATTAAGCAATTCCAAACTCTGCGTTCACTATGTTCTCCTTTGTTACTCGTTCTCTTTTGCCGAGCCGAGGAAGCAAGCAATATTCCTTCTATTCTGCACTGAATCTTTTAATCTTTTTTTGGACAACGCCAAGGTCGCCGTCGCTTTCGTTCCTGCGAGTTTAGTTGTTTGTGGTAAGAGACCCCTCACTTATTTTCTGGATTTACCTGCAACAAAAACGAAAAATCGTGCGATAAGCCGATGGAGCCATCTTACATATAACATGTTATACAAAAAGGTGCTTTTTGGTTAAAATGCCCCGACGTTACGGAAATAATCCCTTTATTGAGGGTAACAACAAACTGCCTAAGAAACCAATAGAACTGTCAAAAACTAAAATGGAACCATCTACCGAGCAATTTCAGCGATAACCGATTACGAAATTTTCAATACCTGAACCAAAGTTTTATTTTCATTGTATTTCGCAAGCTACTTCATAAGTCGATTTGTGCGACTGGCTGTGTCGCACGGTGCGGTCGCAAGTCGACAAAAGAGTCAAATAAGTGGCTGTATTTCCATTCATGTCCACTCAGTACTCTGTCGCGCGCTTCTTTGATCTTCGTCGACAAGAGTACGGGCACAATCGGGCTCTAAAGAGTGGTTAGTTCCTGTCGGTGGCAAGTTGAAGCACTTACTTATTAACGTAAGAACGTAAACATTTCTTTTTCGACTGTAATGATCCCAATTATAATATTCGCTTCAAGGATGTTTTCACCGATACAATAAAATGGCGAATTCCTTTTCCGAGGACTCAAGGTTTTATTTCCGATACAACATGTCAGCTAAAAATGTAAGTAATGCAGTCGTATATTCGCTTGTAATTAGTTTATTCTTGGCTGCGTGGGAAATGCGACGATTAGAACCAGTTTGTGGTAACTCGTTTTAATTTAAACATAGCAACAAAGGAAATCTTGTACTTTAAGAGCTAAAATATTAATTACTCAATAAAACTCCACTTAGCAACGTTCATCACCCCGTAAGCACTCATTAATTTTACTAAGACAAAAGAAATCCGTAAGCGTCTTTCAACTAACTTCAGTTTTCTGCTATGACCAAAGGATAAGCGACAAATTGCAAAGACCGTTTATATTAAAAAAAAAAAAGATTAATCGCAAAGTGGTTAAGACGGTCCTTTTTTAAGCTGGCGAGTCCTCAAACGAGATTTAAAACAACTTATTTATATTCGCCGGTGTTGTAGGGAAGGAATTTCAACAAACTAACTGTTTGTAGTCAGGGAAAAGGCCTGGTGCTTTTGCTAAGAAATCGTTCGGTTTTTGACGTGAAGATCTAGTTTCCTAGACCATATAGTTCTTATCAAGGCCTTTTATTACAAGCTGAGTGGAGGGTAGGTCATTGAATGTTACTGCATCGGCACATCTTCAAAATAACTGAGTCATTCAAGAATGCCTGTTTTCGCGGTCCCGAAATTATAAATATTTTATAATTATTTTAGTTCTGAGTAGCGCCTGTCGCCAGTAGTGCGTAATAAAATATTAATAATGGCTATATTAATTGAAAAATCAGTAACATTTAAGGATGTATCAGGAATTTTGAATTCCTTAGGCCTCAAAAGTAGGACGGACCAGGAGCCAAGAGTCCAAGGCTCGATTCTAATTTTACGGTTACCCGGCCATCCTTCAGCCAGCCGTCCTCGTGTTATTTTTCATTATTGTCATCTTTGTCATTATTTTTCTACGTCTGTAAAACATTATCTTACAACAAGCACTGTTCCCAGCGATCTGAAGAAACTTTTGAACTGTGCATCGGACGCGCGCGTGAAGCGAGGGAATCAATCTCCTCCGCGCTCCCCTCGCTTCGCGCGCGCGACTGATTCCTCTGTTTCAGTGGGTTCAAATTCCAACTGCAGCTCGGATTTTTGTCCGAGTTTCCACTTGATGCAAAAACTTATCATGCTGTACTTTCATTTCGTAGCGTTTTTCAACAGCAGTATATGCTATTACTTTAAGATCTTCTTCAAGTTTTTCCAAACGAGGTCTTCTTTAGCTGATTTTCCTTAACTAAAAGCCTTTCGAAACCTTTCTTTTTTCTTTTTAGTTTGTCTCATCTTTCTTGCTCTTTAGAGGTTCATTATCACGACCTTGATTTCTTTTAACCATCGTAAGCCATTATCAGCCTAGTGCTGAAAAGGCCGACCTGCCTAAATAAAGATGACTTTATCATTATTTCCACCGTGACGTTTTCGTTTTTCCAAAAGGAGGGTGTGCTTTCCTTTCCCAAATTGAAAGCATAGAAAGTTCGTTGTTCGCAATTGATCTCAACTAATTTATCTTGTGCTAACCATCCTTGTTCTTTTATAGTTTATGTTCATCTCTCTAGCGTTTTTCTACCATCGTAAGCCATTATTTTCACATTTTCTTTTTCCTACAAGAGGCCTCGGTTTCGTTCCCTTTCCCAAATTGAAAACAGTTGATCGTTCGTCATCGATCTCAATCTTCCTCAATATCTTAACCATTTTACTCCTTTCATCGTTTATTTCTAGCATTTTCCCGTTTTCTACCATCGTAAGCAGTTACTTTCACATTTTCTCTGTTTTTTTTTCTACTTAGTTCAAAGCCTCTTGTTCTTCCTAAAGAAAGGGTTCCTTCCCTTTCCTCAGTTTAAAATATAAAGTTTGACGTTCGCAGAGCATTCCAGTTTTCTACAATATTAAACAATTTAATATTATTTTTTGACCACTGTAAATATATTATTTCATAGAAGCCTGAGACCTGGCGCCGTTTTTCGTTGCCCAAAATAGGAAAATAAAGGATTCCTTTCTCCCCCTATTGCAATCGCTTCCGATCGAAAATTAAGGTGCCTGGTCAAAGGTCACTTTTATGATTTCCATCGATTCAAACAAAATTGTGTTCCTACACTAAAAAACATGTCTTAGCATCATTTTTCTTAGCTCCATCGAACCTCAAATGGCCTTTATAAATACCGACAGTTATGTCACAAATACCGACGGTTTGCCGTCTGGGAAGCACTACTTGAAGTGGGGCCACTTTAATCACAGCAAAATTAATATCATCGCCGCTTCACGCACTTAAGACAATACAATTCTAGAGAGGCTTAAGCAGGTGCATATTTGAGGGTTTTTTTTCCCTGTGAACGGAAAACCAAAGATACCAACAATTGATATCGATAGTAAACCCTAAATTGTTGTCATCCTTCACTAACCCATGCGAGAAATTGACAATTAAAAGTAGAATCTGCTAAGTATTTAAACGTAATTGGTTTATATTGAACAACATTTCAACGGATGTGATCGTTATTGATGAATGCGACGGGCATAGTTTCGACCACTGTTGCTTGGCAACTGCTTAAACAAAATAAAGAGAGCCGGTCTCGTCTGAAAGAAAAGTCACAACAATGGGCACTTTACTTGGGGCGTGCGAGTACAGGAAAAACAAGTTTGTAAGTGACGGTGCAAATAGTTTGGAAAAAATAAGTCAAGTCAAAATGCCTGCCAATAACACCGGTTTCTATACTATTTTTAAACAAAGGAATCTCGCATTAATGCCATACGAAATGCTTTCTCGCGTGTTAGGGTCAAAATTTGGAACGGGATACCTGCAACTCTAAAAAAAGTGCAAAAAAAAATTTTTTTTTAAAGAATCCCTTAAAGGAAAGTTATTTGATATACTTGGAACTGTAGACTCCTACAGTGAAGTGGAAATGATAATTGACCAAATGAAAATCTGATCACCCATGTCCTTCACTTTTACTAGTATAATCTCATTCTCCTTTTCCCTCTTCATCTCTTTTCTATAGTAATATTAATGATAATAAAAATTACAAATAATTTACTTTAATTTTGATGCATAGCCCTATCTAAATCTGCGTTATTATGTAAAGTTAAGTTTTTCCGTTTTCCAGCATGTTTGTAATTTAATGTAATTATTTCCGTTATGTTCTCGTGCTCGTCTTGTCCGCCTCGACCAGCTTTGTGGCTATTCGTGGGACAAACCCCTTATATCATCTGAATTTGTAAATAAATTGTTGCTGTTGTTGTTTTTGTTTCACTTGTGAATTTATGCTGTGTGTGATAATGCATTGAACACAAATTACCACCAAATGTCATTCTTTTCGAGAACTATTCATTCGTGTTAGAATGGCCTCCTGGCCTTTGGGGTATTGGCACCAAGCTGGAAGTCTTTAAGGGTTTTAACCGCAGTGAAACTAAGAAAAAAAAAAAAACAACTAAGAAATGTCTGATAAAGAGAAAGTTTTTCTTTCAGAGCTCAAAGATGATAACTATTTTGTGAATGTGAGTTTACCAAATCATTTTACGATTTACCAAGTCTTTTATGCGGAGACTGGTCGGTGCTGAGACTTTGTTTTCTGTTTGAATATGCGACAGCTGGAAAACTCATTCACCGAATGAATGATTCCTGAAATTTTTGTAGTACATCGATCATCGTGAACTCACAAACTCACGAAATATTGTCAACTTTGAGCCTCTCAAAGTAAAAACTTATCTTTAACTGACGTTTCTTATATTGACGTTTGACCGCGGTCAATTCAAGGCCGGCTGTGGTGCCGCCAGAGATTTCACCGTTTTATTCGTAGCGCCCGCACAACCTCGTTCCCAGGGTCTCTCCTCTTCTCGTCCCCCAGAGCGAGAGACCCTGGGAACGAGGTTGGCTTCCGGACCACACGACACCTAAGAGAATCACGGGAATCTTCACCTGGAAGCAGGAGGAGGAAGAGGAGAAGAGAATCTCAATAAAAGTTATATTTTCTTTCAACTCACGCTTTTGTTGCTTGGCCGTCCAAAACTGAACCCTCTCCCAAACATTCCCGACCAAGAGGAAGTTCCACCGTGTTTTTGATTAAACTGAGCCAGTCTGGCCTCCTCGGCTTCTCGTAGTCGCGCCTGGTTTCGCTTGAACGCCTCCAGCATATCGTCCTCTTTTCGATAAAAGTCTAACACTGTGCGAATGTCTTCTACGTTTGAAGTAGCAATAGCTGTGAAGAAAGAGAAAGACGCGTGGAAAGTTGGTTACAGCAGACTCCTGTTATCATGAACAATCGTTGTCTTCAAACTTTCGCTGTCTCGAACTATCCTAAGAGTAGTCTTTAGGGAGTTTTAGCAAAGGCGACAGCGACGGCAGCGACAACATCACTATTAAAATGAATTCTCGCTTTAAATGTCAAATATAGCTAAATTTCCTGGGCCCAGTTGCTCGAAGCATGGTTAGCGCTAACCCAGGTTAAATACCATGACAACGTATAAGTTTTAATACCTCTTAACCAATGGTTAGCGCTAACCATGTTTCGAGCAACTCAGCCCTGGAGTTGAATTCTTGGAGACCGCACCCAAGTTTAGAAAGAGAAAGAAAAATTTGTCGTCGGGTGTTTACGTCTTCCTCAAAAACGTCCCATCAGGAAATTTCACGTCCTAGTCGTGCAGTAACGGCAAAGAAATGTATCAAAACGTGTAACATAGGTGAATAGTTCTTGTTTTGGTTATTAAGCTAGCTATTGCTTTTTTGACGTTCTCGTTGCCGTCGCTATCGTCGTTGCATGATAAAGCTCCCTATTGCTCCTACGGGAAACTAGCCCGGAGCATGCGAAAATGTCCTCTCGCGAGGACACGCGTCCATTTTTGCGCTCGCTCGCGTGTTTCACTCGCTTTACTACCGCTAAGAAAACAAGGGACTTCTCGCAATTTGTCTCGAACAGAAACACTTCTTGGCCGAAAACACCAATGACTCACTGCACACCTGAGACTTTAAAGGGAACGTTCACTCTCACAGCAAATCGAAGAGTAAATTGATAGAAATAATGTCTAACTGGAATAAATGTGATGGAATATTTTAAACCTGGTGAATAAATGAGAATGATATTTTTTTTTAATGCAAAACTTTATTGGAAATAACAAGATTAAATGAGAATGATGTATCATTCAGTAAATGGAAGGTCTTAGGTTCGACTCCTGATAGGAACATTCGGATTTTTTTTTGCGAGTATGCCTGTGTCACTTACTGAATAATACATCATTCTCAATGTCTAACTTCCTAACTTTTTTTGAACAAGTGGATAAGACATTTTATTGCAAAATAAAATTGGGTAATACTATTGCTTTGTCCCGCTCTTCAGTTTCCCGCGAAGACGAATTGCGAGTTGACAGAAACGTTGGATCGTAACTGCATAATTTCTACATTTACGCTCGCGTGTAGGCTCGCAGTCTACCAGCTAAGAAGTTTAAATATGTTTTTAAGAATACTCACTTTGAAGGAAAGGAATAAGATCAAACAGCGTCCGGTCGCTCGGTTCGCCTTCCCACTTTTTAAGTATGATAGCGTTTCTTATGTTTTCGCTCGGGGCTTTTTCCTCGCAGTCGACCATGATAACTTTGGACAGATCACGGTTTAATGCAGACAAATCCTACCAAGATAAAGTTAAAAACAAAGAATGATTTAAAAACACTTCCATGTTTCAATATAGAAACCGAAGTAGAAGTTCCAGACTAATCTATTCAACAAGGAAATTCGGTCAAACTGGTCAATTTCTACCAAGAGAGTTTGGCAATTTTCCTTGCACGCACTCCCAGGCTGCTTACCGAAACTTAGAATTTTGTTCCGCTAGCACTAATGAAACAAATGATGGATCGAAGAATTGACTCTGCAGTGTATGTTGTAGTGCTACACTGTATGTAAACCCATGAATTTCTCACTGAGCGTTAGCCTTAACACCCAGTGGGAAATTAATCGGCTTACTCAGCGCTACAACACACGCTGCAGAGTTAATTCCGCGGTCCATCATTTGTATCGAAACTTAGATCGCCGTTGCGTAACCAATCAGATTGCGAGTTTGCCTAATAGGCGGTCGCATAGTGCGATCGATTATGGAAACACGTTCATAAGATTTGCTTTGATTTCCTCTTTGCTGAGGCTCCGTGATTCTCTGTGATTGGTTAACACAAAACACTGTGATGAGACGCTAAGCCAATCAGAGCAAATTACAATTTTTAACCAATCAGAAGCAAACAGAAAACGCGCCATGACTTTTCCATGATTTTCCCGCGCTTCGCACCTGCTGCATGCTCTGGTTTGACGATTGGTTAACAACAACAACAACAACATATCCTTTATTTAAACACGATGGGGTTTAAAGCTCAGAGCTTGTGGGGTCGTGTAAGATATTAGTTTCTATTTTAGAACGGCGCGCCATTAGAAAAGAAAAATTCTTTACAAACCGGGACTAAGGGTGCATTATTTTGGGAAAATTCTGGCTAATCTAAACCCAGCTCAGTAATAACAGAATATCAGTTATGAAAAGAATGCAATTCCACCTCTTCCAAAAAATCGACAACCTTCCCAAATGAACATAATTCCTCTAATTCCGAGCAAACCATATTCTGTCATTGTGCTATCGAGGGCAGTCCAAGGTTTTTCAAGCATCCAACGGTTTACTTGAACAAATTTTCTTTCTATTGACTAAGTCTATTCGCCTGACCTTCACATGTACTCCATCAGTGTAACGTGTAGCATCTCTAAACAGTCGGTACATGATCATTCCATTAGGATCTAATCCATCCACGACTGGTGAAGCACTCTGTGTTAGAGCAAGTCAATAATAATAACATTAACAAAATAAAAAAGATAACAACAAAAAGAAAATCTCAGTGAGAAAGAAAAAAGGAATTGAGTAACTAACACCATAGCAGCTCAAATCAGGAGCTCAAACTGAAATGATCATCACAGGCTAGTAACCGGAAAGACCTGCTCCACTGCTCCCATTTCGGACATGTGTTTCAGTTTGTAGAGTACACCATTGTTCACTTTTAAATACACACTTGCTGCTTTGTATGTAAGACTTTCCTGGTGTCTAAATCATTATTCTTAGTTAGGGATGTCCAAACCACAAAAGAGATGGTGGTCTCTGCCTGCAACCCCCATCCTCAACCTCAAAAGATGGTGCCTTTATTGCATAGCCACCCCACTGTCCAGCAGTAAAATATGACAATGAGATTGAAACCTCAGTTTTCTTGTTTATCTAGCAATGCTGACTCTTGCTAGCCGAACATTTCTGTGTGAACTCAAATTTTGAAGTCAGTTAAATTTTGTCGGTACTGTTCATGAGATAGGTGGTGTCTTCAATAACCCCCCTAACCTAGACAAGGTGGATCCTCTTTGAACAAACTTGTTATGACCAGTTCCCTTATTAATAACAGTCTTCTAAGGACTATGGTCGCCTGCAGAATGATACTATGCAAGCAACCAAGACTCCTGGACAAAAAAATAAATAAATAAATTGATCATTTACTTTGTAACACAACACTTACAAATCCAGCTTCGTGTGTGTAGATCACAACCTCAAACAACGGGGGACCAAGCTGGTTGAGGAAAGCATCCACTCCAGGCCTCTTCCTGAACCGCCAGCCACTTTTACGCTACAACGCAAATCATAAAAATTATGACAATTCCAGTCTTTGTTCTTTTATACTCAGAGTGTCTTGTCAGCCAAGCAAAGGGGTGCAGTACAAATCCCCCCCCCCTCCCCTTCCTAAACTTTGGGGCTGTTTGGTGCAGAAATATCCATTTGCTTGGTGTCTGGCACATGAAACTTCATGTGCACTCACTGTTGGCATCCATTTTTCCCCAACACATCAGAATAAAGAACATGAAGCAGCCCTGTCAAAATGTTTTGTAGCAGTAGGCAGGATAAAAAGAGTAGCAGGCAGAAAAGGCTTAAAAATAATGGCTTCAAATAAAATTTATGGTTGTATCTGGTGCATTTTTGGCGTAAACTGGGCCCCATTTTTGACAGGTTTTAGCTAATACTTTTTGAGAGCTTTGTATTTCAAATCATAGTCATTTCCATCGGTAGCTTAAGGGAAAATGAAAGATAATCCAAGTATGTTTGTTGTGTCAAAATATTTAAACAATAAAATTAATAACAAAAACTAAGTTGGAAAAGAGTTACATTTTGGTAAAAGCTATACCATCATCAGACTAAAAATATGCATACAAAGGTAAAAAAAAAATGTAAATGTAATTAATTTACCCATGAAGCACAAAGAGCCCTAGGAGCTCGTTCAAAGGTGTCCGTGCGTTCAGGGTCAACAAGGTAGACAAGATCTACCTTGCATGCATATTTTTAGTCTGATGATGGTATAGTTTGTACCAAAATGTGACTTTTTCCAACTCAGTTTTTCTTATTTGCTGTCTAAATATTTTTGACACAATGAACATACCTGGATTATCTTTCATTCTCTATGTGCTGAAACTATCTATCAACTGGTACTGGGCTTATGGGAAAAGCAAAGGTAATTAATTAAACAAGTACTTGAAACACTATAAATCCAAAACAACACAAATTGAACATTTCAGACAACATTTGAGCACCCCCATTATTGAGTTGACTCTTAACCAAATTTAGCGACAAAAGGCTGTATTGTAGGAAGACCTTTACTTTTGGTTCCAATTTGAACTACAGGAGTATGCCTCGCTAAGAAATCGTATGAAACACTTTTCCTTATGTTTGATATATTACTACTTACATCATATTCTGGATGTACTAAGACATCTTTTAATTCCAGCACCAGTGTGTAAGGTGGCTGGTAATATGGTTCCTGAAGAGGTTCAGGTAACAGCATTTTGCTTGATGGCTCTGCAAACATCTGCCATGAAACGAGATGGGTTCAGGAAAATTATAGCATTTAAAAACAAATCTTGCTTTTATATTAGAAAGGAACTTTTCTAATTAGACTGTTTTCCTGTGTGACTATGGAGATCATTGTATGCTTTGGTCGAACTGCTGCCATCTTAGTTTGCAATGGGAGCACAAGCTGGGAAGAGCGGCAAAACTACTGAGGGAGCCGCTCCTCAGATTGTTTAGTGTGGGAAGGAAGGGTAGCTGCCTTTCTTCCCCCACTCTTGGCCCCCTTGGTAGTTTTGGTGTTCTCCCCAAGTTGTGCTCACCATTACAACGAAGGAAGGTGGCCGTTTGATCAAAGCATACAATCTTAACAATCACAAAGGAAAATAGGTGACTGTAAATAGTCTATATACAAATTGCAACCTAAGTGATCCCAGCTGTGTTTAGAAAGTTAATATTTCATTGTTAAACAGAGTTCCAAATTCTAAATAAGTTGAAAATAAAGTTGCCTAGTCCATTGTTAGCAGCTCCCCAATATTTGTACCTCTGGATGACATCCTTTAGAACATGACTGATTAACAGTACACTCCTTCACCATTTTAAATTGAAGAAGCAAATAGAAATCTTTGTCAAATTTGGAATTTCACCAGCTACTCTTGGATTACATACATAACATATTCACATGTACTGTTGATACCTCATAAAAATCCCACGTCTTGTCTCTTGTTCTATAAATAAACTGCATAGGCACTGGATCTGCAGATAAAGGGGATAAAGTTTTTCACTACAAGGTTTCTTTCATTTTCTTTTTATTTTGCAAATGAAAATACTTTACAGGCTGTTGAAAAAAGATCAACTTACCATTTTTGTATGGGTCTTTTGACTGCCAAAAGAAAAACAAAATATGTTTCATTTCTAAGTTATCTTGTGAGGTGCCCCTCACTGTTAACAATACAATGTAATACAACGCAACACAACGCAGCACAATACAATACAGTACATTGAGCAGTTCTAGAAAATATCCATACTCCCCCATGGAAGGATTTTTGTTTTGCACCCCCGTCCCCCCAGGAAATTCCAGTTTAGCTTTGTAATTTGCTTCTAAAATTTTGACTTTTAAGACCCCCCTCCTCCTACGAATTTCTGATAACCTTCCATGGGGTGGGTATGGGTTTTTTCTGGATACAATGCAATGCAACAAGGTAAAAATATCAAGTCAGAAAAATAAGAGCAAAGAAAAAGCAGGAATTTCAAAACAAACACTTTGAAGCAAAAAAAAACCCGCAGAGCAATGTTGTTCGTTTAAGTTGAAGGCCAAAAAAAAAAAAGGAAAAATCAACCTAAAATTTGACAACAGCTATGCTCTCACGCATCCCTTCAATTTGAGTACAAACAAGTTCAGTAGGCATTTTGGACCATTTCAAACCATTAAAATATGACTTATATATACACGGAATTTGAGAAAGCAAGTTTGACTCTATGAAATTGTGCTCAAGAGAATCATATATATGTTTGGGTAATCAAAAAGTTTGAGTTGTTGGAGTTGAGTAATCGAGTCCTAAAGTGTGACGTCAAAAATATTTGAATTTTTTAAATTATGGGATTTGTTAGTATATTCGAAAAAAGCATGAAGAAAAATGCCTACTTGCCAAAAATCAGCATCTTATTGCAATTCCAAACGTTTGGAACTGAGACAAAATTAGAAGGATTTGTGTGTACATGTAGTCATAGTAGAGCTAACATCCCATCCCCAAATTGCAATAAGTAGAGTAAAATTCAAGGGAAACAGTGTTTATTCTGACTACCGACTATGAGTATGTAAGGACTCAAGTTTCTGAATTCTACTGTAGTGTAAATATAGAGAGTGAACTGTACTTACATTATCTGAACCATGCTCTGGCCAACCTAAAAAAAAAACATGATAAGTTGGCCAATGTCATTTACACAGACTTTCTCAGATTGGATCAACTGTATACCCCAACAAAGTCAAAATCAATTTAGTTAATTTGATTCATTGGGTCATGGGTTCAAATCAGGCAAGATTTCCGCACAGACCCATACTTCAGTTATGTATACATTTTGCAACTCAAACTCTATTCATGCTTGCCGTTTTTTGGAAGAGCATTAGTATGACGGCAGTGTATGTATAATTACTATATGGGGCTGCGGAGAAATCTTTCCTTCAAATCCTATTCAAGTCTGACTTTTAAGGCTTCTTTTTGCAACTCCTATCATCTACCATGTTTTCACTAATACAGTAGAGCCCGACTAACTCAAACTCTAAAGGGAAACAAAAATATAGTTTGAGTAAGCGGGGTTTTCCAAAGGTCCACTGACACCTATAATTTCTGAAAATAAATATACTTGAAAATGGGTTGACTCCAAGGCTTTCGCATTAGTTAATTCCATCAGTGTCCCCCCCCCCCCCCCCCGACTCCCTGGGCATGAGGATTTTCTGAAAACAAACATACAAATGTGACAAATGAGCTGTTCAAAATGCCCCATGGTACCTAACAAAAATAAATTGATTTCTTTGTTTCTGGTCTTACCCTTATTTAGCCTCCAACATAATCGATTTTAGGGGACTCATAATACCTCCTCCCCACAAATGCCTGCTCACCCAAGCACCACATTCCTTTCCCATTGTTTTACTCCCCAAGCACCCTAGCCAATTACCATCGAGGCATTGTCTAATGATGTCAAATCAAATTGCTGGTTAGAAAGGCCTCTTCCATTCCCTGTAAGCTTTGTACAGTCTTGAGAGATGCGGGAGATAAGTTGGAATGTGCCTTTTTTTTTTCACGTCTGGAATGGCTGGTCATGGTGGAAAAGCTATTTTGAAACAAATATCGAATGTGCATACCAGCGCTTCTTGTGCGACGTTTTGACACTGTTATCTGCTGGGAGAGTCAAAATCTTCGGGAAAGTGTAATCGATCTTCCTTGCCTGATCGAGTTGACAGTCGGTGAGGATGTAAGGGTGCGGAAATTCTGGAGCAGATTTGTTTGTTTGTACGAAGTGCTACAAGAGACTAACTCGATTTGAGAAAGCAAAGAAAAATGTAGAAGGTATCAAGCAGTATTTATCAGTCCATTAAAGACCATTAAAACGAAAGTTAAACAACAAAGATCTGATCAACTTGTGGTCCTTGTGGAAAATGCGGCACATGTCCCCCAACAAATTGCAACAACAAAGTGACTTTCAACTACAAAGTCTTCAAAGTTTACCGACATATAGGGTAACATTTTGGTTTCCTATTTACTGACAAGGTCAACAAGATTAAAGGAAAAGCTTGATAAATAAGCAACTTTGTGTAACCAGTCAGTAAATTGATGAAAATGTTGCTATTTCCCCTCATGAATTCTTTGATTGCAGTAAGTTGATAGGAATTTAAATGAGAAATTTTGAATGTACAGCACATGGTGCTCAAAGCTCATGTAAGCTTGGTCAAGTTCAGTCTCCGCAGTGATGTTTTTCACTATTCCCGTGAGAGGCGTGCTAAGGTCAAGATCAACCTTCCAGATTTTAGAAGGTTCACTATGATTGGCTTGGTGGCTGAAAGGAATGTGGCGCTTGGTTGAGCAGGCGTTTGTAGGGAGGAGGTAATACGAGTCCCCTATAAACGAATGCGTGGGAGGCTTAAACCTTTATTGGAATGAACGTTAATTCAGGTGAAACTAAGTCTCAAATCAGTCTTATTTCTCATTACCGTTCCAGTGGCCATTAGTTCAGTGGATCTACCATCTCATTAATGCCCTCCTTAGATGAAGATAATCAGAAGGATATGTCTTTGCTAGTATCATTAAAAGGAATCGATGGTGCTATGACGTTAAAATGCAAGGCCGTCAAATGCTCCGGGATAGGCTAATGCCCGACCCCAGGGATAGACAGTTTGAAAAATGCCCCACTAATGCCCGTGGTGGGGGGGGGGGGGGGGATGGGCACTGCTTGAATTGACTGATGCATGAGTATGAGAGATAGAGACTCCGTGTCAACTGGGCTCCTGTCTGCAGTTACCTTATTATGGATAGCTCAGGATTAAAAAGAAAACCCCTTCAGGTATTCAAACAGTGTATCACAGATCTCTTACCCAGGTAAATTACAGCACCCGTGGCCACCCCTACGCAACCAGCTCCAAACATAACCCAGCCTTTCATGCTTGGACCCTTCTTCTCTTTCGGTTTCACGTAATAATACGCACGCGGACATCGTAAAGGCACTCTATTTGCCGATCGAAGCATTCTTCCTGTACACGAAAGGGAAGATAATTGTACCACTGTTGAATTTAAACAGCTTCTGCTACATATTCTAGAACTGAGCCACCGACTCGGGACCGCCATGATGCAAGTTGAGATGTCAGGCGGTCAGCGGAGAAACAAGTAGTAGTTACCAGGTTGCCTCAATCTAGTCCGTGAAACGTTGGAGGGAGGACTGGTGAGGGAAGGCAAATATCTTGGGCAAGGGACCGTTCGTTATTTAATTTATCGGAGGGGAGGATATGGGTTAGAAAGTGCTGGGACTTGCTGAGTTATTGAGGGAGGCCTTGAAATTTTTAAGTCTGACAGTGCCTCAAACAAAGAAGCAAACTATACATACGGTGTATGTTACCCAATATCGTTTGGTGAAATCAAGAAGGATGATTTATTGTCAATGTTTTCATTTGATATTGCCATTTCTTGAATACAGGAAAATTTAACATACTATTGGGATCCTAAAATTAATTTTTTTTTAGTATCTCACTCATCCCACCGTCCGATAAATATATAATGAACAGTCCCTAAGTCTGGAGGCTTTTTACGGACACTCAGATATTAAATACGGACACTTTGGCACGTCCTCCTTGGTCCGCTCCACTGTATCCCCCAGTCTACCGTAAATTTAGAAATACCTGTAAATTTTGTCATTTGTGTCTATTTTTGGACAATCCTCGAGATCCCCTGTTTAAACCCCATAATTTCCAAAATTACTTGGGGATCACTTCGGGGTCAGCGCGAAAAAAAAAAAAAAAAACAAAAAAAAAAAAAACTGGGGTTCATTGGGAATTAGTTCGTGGTTGGGGATCATTTCGGGGGCTGTACAGACCCCAACCACACAGGATATAAATAGTTCATTTTACAAAACTCTTGTATGCAGGGGACCACACGATGCACAAATAAACTGTCTCTGAATACGTTCCGTTGCCGCATCTCTTGTAGTAGAAATGCACGTGTCAGAGGTCACTTTACGTGTAAATAAACCAACGGCGAAGGGCAATTTATTTACTTTAACGAAAACATAAACCATTTACGGTTTACGTTCAAATTTGAACTTTTAAGAGCCGTTATTTATTTCATTGTAACTCTGGCCCTAAAGAGGACTGGTGGTATTGAAGTATTGGCCCAAATAAAGTGCCTTACCACTTAGTAACCTGGCCTTTAAGGGGAGCTGACTTGTTTTGATACTACCTCACTGGTTTTCATGGCTGCATGTAGTTAGCATTGAGAACATAATTTTCATATATATGAAAAGCTGAGAGGTTTGTATAAAAAAAAGGCCATTTCTGAGGTTCTGTGAACATCACTATGAAAGCGAGGCTTAGTGCAAAAATTAGTTTTGTTTGCATATGAATGAAAACTAATTTTCATAACAAAAACTTTGCACTTAGCCTCACTGTCATAATGAGGTTCAAAGCAACACGGAAATGATCTATTTAGACAACTCCAGCCTCGCTTCTATTTAAAGGCCAGGTCACTAAGCACAACTTTAACTGAGGCCAAAATAGGCCATTTTACAGTTGTGTGCTTAGTGACCTGGCCTTGGATTGGAAGCGAGGCTGGGGGTGACCTTGTTTTGATACAAAAACCACTGCTTTTCACATGTAAATTACGCTGTTCTTATGCTAACTAGTTTTCATTTACATATGAAAAGCAATGAGGTTTGTATCAAAACAAGGTCACCCCCAGCCTCGCTTCCAATTCAAGGCCAGGTCACTAAGCACACAACTGTAAAATGGGCTATTACTCCTCAATGACTCCAGAGACTGAAAATATATATGGAATGAAGTGAATTTATTATGCTTAATATTTTGTTTGATGGTCTAATATTACAAAACTTAGTATACAATTTTCCTGTACATTTCCAAAGCATATGCAGCTTCACAAAGCCTAGAATGAATTCTAAGGCCCTTAAAATCAAGGTTTGACATATTTGTTGAGAAATAGACCTAATTTGTCTGTCTCAATATATTTTTGGCCATTGAAAATTCCTAGAGCTCAGTTTTGCTTCCAGCTGATCGAACATATTGGTCACAAGAATGATCACCTAAGATGCATGTTTTCATCTTCGACATCTTTAAACAACTCCAAAAGATGGACAAAGTAGGAACTGTACAGTGACATCTGTATACCTTGCATTTTTCCAAACAAGTTGGCTAAGATGTCAATGTTTATTCAACCCCTGAGGTCATGAGAATTAAGGATATGGTCACCCAAGGTAAATTTTCTTGACATTTTAATAACTTCTCTCGAGTACTTTTATAAGAAGGGTATGGGAACGAGCTAGGAGAATTTGTTCTTTGATTTTAGGGGTTAAAGGGTTTTCACGTCACGACACAAACCTCCTTCAATCACAACCTTCTGAAATGTCTCTAGTTTATACACCCGATGACATTGTTAACCACAGGTTTTGTTTGGAACTGAGGGCATACATACTCATTTGTATATTGCTTCCTTCAAAAGACAAGAATAGCATAACAACACATCTACCAATTTACATGTAAGAATAATTTATTGCTTACAGAGATGTAAACGAGACTCAGGTAGGGCGTGAATTGGGCAGGTAATGCTAGCGAGGGCATTATTAAAATCTATAAAACACAATTCAATGTTGTGCAACATTTAATTTTGTTATTCAATAGAAGTTGAGGTATGTTAACCAACTGAATGTTGCACTGGGACACACCCTGTTTAATAAGCAAAGCTGCAACATCTGAAACAATCTGATTTAACAACAGTTGGGTTAGACAACAGCGCACACTTCAGACCACTGCCCTCAGTAGCATCACCCAGCCATTTAAACCACTCAAGGAATAACAAATCTTCCATTGAATTAAAAGTAAAATACTTGTACCTACACTATCATTCATCAACTGATGTACAGGATCTTATTTAAATAAGAACTTGGTCAAGATCAGACCACTTTAACTGCAGCTATGCAACACTACCCAAGTAATCAGCAAGGTGCTCTCAACACAAATTCATGAAAAACCGAGAGCATTGACCTTACATTCTCCCAACTTGCCTGAATAAATATTCAGTGTACAGTGAGGTTTACCATCATGGCGGCAAATTTAAGATGAGCCTCAGGACTGAAAGTGTGGTGATAGAACTTTCTTGCCATGACACCTGACTTTGCTATTTACAACTGGCCTTAAATTCTTGCAAATCACCCAAGGGCAAATCTGCAGAGTCCGGGAAAATTCTAGATGAGCCTTGGGACTGAACACCAGGGATTTCCTTAAGATTTTTTGAACAGACAGTTGAGAGATTTATGCACCCAGGCAAGTTAGTTGACTTGGATGTTATTATTTTTCTGGAAAAAATCAATTGAGATTGTTCAAGGTAGCCACACAAAGTTGTGTTCACAGATGGTCAATCTGCCTGGTGTCTGGCCCTTAATGAAACCCCTGTATCACAGCACACTTATTTCAAATGCCCAAGACATGACAACTTAAGGGTGGTTTCCAAGATAACTGACTCCAGATGGGTCACAAAAAATGTACACAGGCTACTCCAAATCAGTGGCCACTTAACTTAAACAGCCCCAAATTCAGCCTACCCTATGCAGTTTGTTTCAGATGTAATAAGTAAAACCTAAGCTGGTCATGTGGTGCCCACGTTTGCCAGCCTTAGGTGTCAGTAGCTGAATATTTATTGTTAAGTATACCTGAAGCTTACGGAATGATGTAGACCATACAACATGTAGTGGCGGCAAGACAAAACATGTAGTAACCAGCAAAGAGCAGGGCTCTCTAAGCTGTAAAAAAACAAACAAACAAACAAACAAACAAACAAAAAAACAAACAGTTTCACAAGGAAAGCAGCCTTTCATATCTCCCAACCTACTGCCTTTGTGTCACTATTCCCACATTTACACTGTATTTGCTGGTTGCAATAGTTGGCATCATTTGACTTCAACAGCCAAAATCTCTGAGTTTTTTCTTTTCTTATTTCAATTAGGTTATCGTTATTCATTCCCCTCTGGGACTAAAAAAATAATAATTATTATTGAATTTGAAAGGGAAACTAAAATGAATTCTGGTAGTTGCATGTAGTCAAATAAACGACCTGTAGACCATTCCTAGTGACAGCACTGGTATTCGAGTCCTGCAACAATTTGATCACCAGTTCAACCACTGCGCATGACTCAGAAATATTTGATCCCTACCACTATGTCTGTGAGAGAACTAAAGTTAACAGTGCCAGAATAAAGCTAATTTTTTCAGGTTCCAGTTGCATGGCCTTGCTTCATCAAAAATGCCAGTGTATTCAGAACAAGTTGCACATGGGGTTGAAATCAAACTTGAGATCTTAATGCGGGGGAGAGGGTAACTTACTCTCATAATTTCAGGAAGCACTTGTGGTATATTATGGCATATTTAATGCTTCAATTGGGCCCAACAGAATTTTCATGCTGCACTGATTTTCATAGATAACAAATCTGGCCATCTCAAGTTTCAAATATTATATTAACTCCTGGTCAGTACATTGCTTGAGTTTGGATAAACACTAGACAACATAGATAACATTTTTTTACATCCTCAAAATGCTGCCATTAACGGAAATTGAATATGTTTAAGCCCAAAGTTGAGTCAAACTAGGTTAGACAACATTCCTGCAAAGCAACCTTTCAATGAAAGTTTCTTTCATTTTAACCGCTTGATAAAGTAATTTATTGCTATGGTTAAAATCTGCAGCTTCCCTGTGTTGTTGTATAACTACACAGCATGGTGAGAGGAGAGGAAATTGACAAAATGGCACATTTTTATGTTAACCTTTTACTTGGAATTGCATCAGTGTTGGTCAAAATAATGTTCTTCCAAATTATTTTTTTGCCAATAATGCAAAAAGACTGCACAAGTAAGATCTTGACAAAGAGTCTACATAAAAAAAAAGAAGAAAATTGTGCCATTCCAAGCAAAAGAAAATCAACTCAAAGGTAACCATGCCCTATAGCATTTTGAGAGGTCACAGATTTGTCAACCTTGTTTAACTATTCAGGCTTAAGTGTATTACTGGCAATGTGTTGTCAACAACGGACTTTTCAGCTGGGGTTACTCACTTCATTTCACTAAAAGGTTTCATATTATGAGCAGTAACATAAAAGAATGCAAGAAATGAAAAGAGCATGACCAAATTGGCAAAATGACCAAGTTTGAGGGCCCTGACATTTAAAATTGGGTTTCCTTGCAGGTTTAAACATTTGAATTTTTTTTGAGGATTTGTAGGGAAAAAGTTGCTGGATGGCAAGGTCTTCTCTCCAGAAACTATTTTCATACAAATACTTTACAATTTGAAAACACTCCAACTATCCCTGAAACCAGCTCATTAACATCATAGGCTTCAAACTTTGTCGTTTTGTTATTTCTGATATGCTTAAATCCTTCTTTGGTATCCTTTACATCATATCCCATAATTCAGTACAGAGTAGGCTACATGACCTGCTAGCTGTTAGTCGCATTTAAGTTAAGTTCCCCTTGTGACCAGCATCTCGTTTCTCCTTACAACATCTCTACTCAAGAGTACAGCTCATGAGGATAAAGGAAGTGATCACTGAAGATGACATATCTCATCTTGATTTTTAAAAAAATTCTCCCAATTGTCACCATAAGAAAATGTATGGTCAACAGTGAGGAGAATGTGTACGTTGATATCAGGTTGACTGATATTATAGGGTTCACACAACAAAGTCTAAACACATTCCCTGCCACAGGAATTGATGTTGGATTGTTTAAAATGACACAGGAGTGTAACGACCCGGTTAGGTTAAATTAAAGCCCTGCTAAAATGGGCTGATGGGGTTAAAATATAACACTTTAAGGTATTCCTGGAGGCTAAATCGAATCTTTCGGATCATCACCTTTTTTTAAAATATGCGAGATTACTTAAAATGAGACCCATCCACCAAGTTTCAGAGATTAGGACTGAAGCGTTCGCGAGTAATAAGCAAGAGAAGTTTCGTTTCTACGGGGTCTTTCGCGGGGAAAACACGGACTGCCTACTGCGAAAATCCTTGCGTCTTCTTCGTTGTACAATTCCCCAAAGAGCATGATGTTGACAGATCTGTTAATAGTGCTCTCTTTTACGTGAAAGATGAGACTGTTCTGGAGTTCTGTCAGTTCTATATGGATGAAATAAAGTTATTTTCTTCACTAAAGACATCATCTTTTGCGATCAACTCGGATGCTCTTGACGCGAAATTTCCGCAAAACCTGTAATTTGAACTTCTCAGCATTACTTTTTTTGGTCTGTTGCATCATTAATATTGTTTGTAGTAATACCGCAATTCACGTCTTAGCGCGATTATTTTACGAATAAACGCTATTTCCTCTTTTCACCTCTTATAGTCAACTACCTAACAGCACACGCTATTCCAATATTTCCCCTTCAGGTTTGCTGGAGCGCCGAACATATAAGGGTCGCGCGAAATCCAAGGAACGATTATCTAGACTGCGAGCTGTCGTACTTCTTCCCCTCATGTCATGCACGAAAAGCGACGATAAAATTATGCGGTTTCGCCGATCGCTAGATCTATCGCGCGCTAGATTCGTTCTACAAACATTAGGAGAAGACAGTCTCTTGAATCTTGAAGCCAGGAGAGAACAGGAGAGAAATGCCGACGACGAAGTAATGATTCAAATTGTTCTAAACGCGTTCTCGAACCACTTCCAGAGCTTTGGGCATCGTGAAGGCTTTTCGACCAGCCTTTCGGATTGCTCACTGCCATAAATAAATCTCTTTTTGCGATAAATAAACCTCTCTTTACAATAAAAAAAATCTGTAATATATTTCTCTATGAACCGTAAATTTGATTGTTTTCCAAGCATCGCATCAAAAATCGAACGTGTCAACACACGCTGAGAGGAGACGACCGAGGTGTCGTTGCTAGGTGAAGGTGATAAGCTAAACGCTGATTGGTTTCGCGGGAAAAATAGATGCTATGTATGGGCCTTTCAGCCATATTTGGGGGCCTTATTTTGCGTTTTACCGCTGGAAATAATAATTGTGGATACTGAAATCATGGCCGCCATTGAAATAAACCGAAATTCATCGAACGTGAGCAATTTTGGGCAATTGATGGCCGATTTACGCACAGAAAAGGCTTACGATGTGTGAGATTAGGGAATATTTATTATGTTTTCTTCAAGACGATATGGCGTAGATGTTTGAAACTTGGCAGTTTTAAACTGCATGAGAAAAGGAAACTTTACACCGCAGTGCGCAACAGAGAGTGCCTTAGAACGCGAGTGAGTGGACCTTACTTTCCATGAAGGTAAACTTTGTGAAATTTCGCTCTTAAAACAGTTCAAAACAAAACTACAATGCGCACTGCGGTGAAAAGATGTGTTTTTGTGCATTTTAATCGTGTCCCAAATTTTAAATGAAAATTATAAATTCCCGTTTGCATTTGATTGATTTCAGAAAATTTTTTGTGAATGACAGCACCTTTAAATTCTTAAAATTCCAGACATTCCATTAAATATTTCTTTTTAAAAAATATTTTTTTGGAATCTATATGAATTGATGAATTAGTGGTATTAAAATGATGTCTGTATCTTAAATACTGGCTCAGAAACAATGCTTTTAATTGGTGTCAAAATTGAGCAAATTAGCCTCCAGGAATACCTTAACTTTGAAACATTCTCTTTTAAGAACCATTCCTTGAGGTGACTGTCCTTCTTGCTCCAATCTTCCAATCTCCAGAGAATGAGACCTCTAGCAATGGAAACCAGAGCGAAGGAGAGGCATTTTGCCTTTGTGGATTGCGTAAGACAACTGAGGAGCATCTCGTCGAAGGGATATGGGCGTAAAATGTACAAGGCTGTATCTATAAATTCTAGCAGTCATCTGGAATTCCAAAATGACTCTAAAAGTCGTTGTCCTTGAAAATCTGTACAAATATTTTGTAAATGTCCAGGTAGTGGAATTTTACTTCCCTCCCTTTGCATGCGTCAGGATATGCGACTTGAGATTCGTCGACTGAGCAAACCTTTTATTACAGGAATCAAACGGGCAGACGTAAGGCCGGTCACCAGTATGAATACGAACATGGGTGCGAAGGTTAAAGTCCAGCGAAAATCTCTTACCACAGCCTTCGAATGTACACTGTTGAGAATTCATAAAAGTATGGGGTTAGCACTCAAGTTACAATGAATTATTGAAATGCTTAGTGTATAACTGACCTACAGTGCATTTTGGTTCACTTGTTGTTATAGCTCAGATTCACTAGAGTTTTTGCATGTGGCCTTTAGTTCCTTCAAGAAACGTTGCTCCAATGTTTTATCAGCTGATTTGCACTTTGTTTGGTGATAAAAATAAAAATGGAAATGGAAATCTTGCCCGTAATAATATTATAGATTTTTATTACAAACGAAGCATAAAGCAATGGAAAAAACATTAGGGCAAAATTTCCTGAAGGAATTGAAGAAATGATGCTGTTCATTCCCATAACACAAGATGCTCCAACAATCTTTGTTTGCCTCTTCCTCAAACTAACTGGGGTAAACAAACTTTTATCTTCAAAACTGCGAAAGACTGGACAGCCTTCCGATTGACCTAAAGGAAGCTGAGGTTTTATCTGTTTTTAAAGCAAAACTGAAAACTTTTTAGAAAGACCTTTTACTTAATAACTGACTATTAGGAACATATTTTGCTTTTATTTATTTTGTATTTTGTTACGTCATGTATTTAGGTAGGTTTGGAGGGCTCCACTGAAAACTGCCTTGGCAAGTTGGACCCCCTCATTAAGGACGGTGCCTACTAATATCGAAGTATTTTTGTGCGGTTTATGACTATGCGGGAAAAGCAGATCTTAGGAAGGCCTATTGGAATCTAAAATGAAAATTGGGGGTAGCCACGCATTTTTCAGATATAATTAAGCAATAATATCTCTAAAAAGCGCCAAAATATGAAGCAATGTATGGGATTTTTTCCTAAATTGAAGCTTAATTATCTCTGAAAAATGCATGGTTACCCCCAATTTTCTTTCGAGATACCAAAAGCGTTTGCTAATTTCTGCTTTCTCGGCACAGTTTAAAACCGTGCAAAAATATTCCTGTATCAGCAGGCACCACCCATAGGAAACCCGAGTATCTCGAGATGCGCAGAACGTATGCGCAGTAACAATAGTAGGCACCGTCTTTAAATATTATTATTATTATTATTATTATTATTATTATTATTATTATTATTATTATTATTATTATTATTATTAAGACCACAAGCAAAAAATCCAGTGAAACTGAGCTAAAACAACAATAAAACAATCTAAAATGCACTATAGGTGAGACATGTACCAAGCCCTTCAACTGAAGGGTTTTGGATAAGACTGATGTAAGTGCTAAAAAAACAAGTCCTTTTTCGGTAAAGAGAATAGTTAAAACTTAGTTGCGTCTTCAATTTTTGACAAAATGCTTTACAAACAACAGATAGCCTATTACTTTCCTTGAAAACACAAGCAAACGAGATACCGACTCTTGACTGATTTCTTTTGGCCACAACCAATGCTTCACTTGACTTGGTTAAGAAAACAAAAGAAATCATTCGAGCATTGGTTTCTCACTTGACATCTTACAAGATAACCAGTCTGTGCCAAAAAAGGGCTTATTTAGAGCAATTTTGAATTTCAGATAAATATGGCGCTTACATTGGTCTTGCCCCACCCAAACCCTCCAATTGTAGTACAGTTGAAACTAAACAACTTGAAATACCAGGAGTCAAAACATTATTGGTGGTTGAATTACGGTAAGAGAGCGGAGAAAATTTGAGGGAAAACCCTTCTAGTACAATGATACACAAATAAACAAAGAGTTTACCTGGAATGGTTTTTCTCCCGTATGAACAAGTTGATGTCTCTTTAATTTTGAGCTCTCAACAAAAGCCTAAAAGATTAAAACATGAGATAGTAAAAGTAATTTTCCTTTTTATTGTTACTAGAGATAAAACAGCTTGTCAGAGACATTTAGATAAGGTTACTACAGTGCAACGAACTCAACAGGGGCCAACGAAAAAAACAACGCTTTGAAATTTAAAGAAATGCTCTCGTTTTTGATTGGTTTACAAATTACCAAAGCCAGAGTCCTTTGTTGTAAATGTGAGCTATGTTTGGCTGATCAATGTTGGGTGGCCCCGGTTGAGTTTGTTGCACTGTAAAAACCTGAAAAAACAATATTTACACATAATCAAATAATACATATATTAGTACATCACCCCAGCATGTATCAGTCGTACATGAACACTGATAACTAAAAGGTAATAATTATTCACAAATGAGATGTTTACCTTGCCACATTCAGCACAGACGTGCACTCGAGGTCCATGGGTGTGTAAGTGCTTTCGCATCGCAGAATTATCTCGAAACATCTTTGTACAACCCTGTGAAAGAACAAAACTATCCAGTAACCTTGCTGCTTCACAGTATTCTAGGTGATCGGACAGATTGCTTTCCGCACATGCCACTTCCAATCAACATTTTCTGGAATACTTTGGTGAACGGAAAAGAACTGCGATGTGACAAAAACTCAGGGTTCACATTACATTTCAGAGTAGAAGGCCAGTATCTTGAAGTAGGTGGTTTAGCAAACGAGTGTTTTTAAAAGCCTTTTCACTGAAATTCCAAAGTAGGTGGCTCTCAAAAATTCTGAAGTAGCTATTTTTTTAGCTGGTTGAAGGCACTTGACAAGGACCATGAAATCTACTCATGAAAACAAAACAATACTTGTTCACATATCTATTCAGTTTGGAGTATGAAACTAAGGAAGCCTTGTCAAAATATCTTGATTTAGCAGGCAAGACTATTAAAAACATTTCTGTTTTTGACAAGCAACACGTGACAATAATTGTCACTATTGAAATTATTGCTCTCCATACAGATCACTGATGAACTCACTTTGTGTGGACAGGCTATCGTTCTGGCTCCTTCTTCTTCCTTCATTTTCTTCGGTCTCATCCTGTAAGAGATCAGAAATTTTTATTAATTCCCTTAACTACAATAACAACTACTCCCACATCCATACTAATGAGAACAGTAGTGTTCAAAGGCTAGTAACTGATCTGATGACAACAATTGCACCTTTCAATCACTTAATGAGACAATTCCATAACAGATACATCAAAATTATTGTCATTGCTTTTTATTATCGATCTGTATAAATTGACACAAAACTGGTCTTGGTAGTAAATGCCGTTGATTTTACCAATTTCAAGGATGGTTTACTTCACTTCAAGTAAAATGTTGAAAAAATGCACCTCTGGAGATAGGTTCTTAATGAGGATGGACTTATAATGCATTCATTTTTAACCACCACTCATCTACGAAACTGCCACAAATATGAGTCGCTCTTCAGTGTAACAATCAAACAAGTAACAAGAGAGAATAATTTATGCTTTTGAAACATTTTGGTTCAATTTGTTTCAATATTTCATTAAACTGTTTTGACAAAACTTACTCAAGGCAAAGCAGAGATTTTGATAAGAGCTGGTCCCTGGCAAAATTTGCTGTACATGAAGCCAATTCACCTACATTTGCCACCTCCTTTGTCTGAAATTGATAGCATTCTAGCAAAGAATTGAACTGTTTTTAGCCCCCTACTCTGCAGTTTTTGCCTTCTGCTTTAAACCTTAATGAAACCCCATGCAACATAAATATTGAAATAAGTCTGTGTATCCATATAGACACTAAACTAGTTATCAGAACAGCAAAAGAGGACAGAATTACTAATTTTCTTTTCCGTAATTCCAAGTAAGCAAAGGATCCAGGATGCAACAAAAAAGGTTTTTTCCATTGTACAAAAATTAACAAAGGAACAAAGCTGCCTTGCAATTAAGTAATTAAATAAACCAAGTGCAGATAACTGTAATCATCAAAACAAATTATTCTTGCTAAAGAAATAAAATAAAATTGATCTAAAAATACTTGAGCAAATAGAATTGAACACTGGCTTTATTAACTGGACACGTCAGGAAATTAGCCTTTGAAAAACTGGTAAAAACCAGCTCCATTACTACACAAACAAGTAATATACTTTGTTAAGAGGTGTTTGAATCAGAGACGGCAAGATTCAATTCTTATCTGAACTATAGTTGATGTGATTAAAATGTGACATACAAATTCCTTAGGCCTATCATCCCAATCTCCTTACTTGTGAAAACATCATAGGGAACCCAAACATCTAGTTGACAAATGATTTCAAAATGTTGGGAAATGCATGGTTTTACATTTTGCCATCTATGATTAATTTAATTAACTATTGAGAAGAAGAGAAGAGAAAATGACAAGGATCAAAACTCTTTAGAGAAAAAAATTACTATGGATATGACTTTTGTTCTTGCTTGATAGATCTGAGCCAAGAAACTACACTGAGATGTACTTGGAAGGTTAAATGTTTATATTAGATCCCTTATCTCCAGCAGAAATTAGAGAAACTAGGCCAGAAAAAGGTGGTTTAGAGAAGAGATTGAGCTAAGACGAGGCTGGGAAAGATGTCATAACTCAATATTTAGGAACGAAAGTGTATGTCCAGTCATGCTTTGAGGTATAACACTTCTTAGCAGATAATTTGCAGGAATTTGTGGCTGACAATGGACGTTGCTTGCACTGTTTCTGAGAATGTATATGCAGTAAATGAGGCTTTGCTCCACATTTGACCTTTTTACAATTCTTCCCAGTCTTCAAGGGATTCACTGTGGTTAAAAACCAGTTCAGGGAAACAAATTTGACAACAACTCAAAGGTTACCATTGTAATTATATCATAATTGGTACACTTGAGAATCTCACTTCAACCAGTGGTAACTGAGTGGAATAGGGCAAAATGTTTAGTCAATTTGATGGCTCGTGACCTCCAAATCGTCATTTGCAGATAATTTGCAGGAATTTGTGGCTTACAATTGACGTTGCTTCGCCGTTTCTGAGAACATCTATATGGTAAATGAGGCTTTTCTCCTCATTTGACCTCTTTACAATTTTTCCCAATGGGGAGTGGAACACGGCATAATTTTTGGCCTATTAAACATCCTTTGTCCACTGAATCATTATGCAGAAATGAATCTACATTCTCTTAAAGCTTTCAAACGATGTGGATATATTATGTGAGGGAAGATTACTTATGTTGAAAGGTTGGCAAATCACTGACTGTCAGTACCTATACTGTCTGGGTGCTGTTGGATCGTGTTACAACCCAATGGCAAATCAACATAAACACACAGTCTGACAGTGTCCCTTTAATAGGTAAAAACTTAAAATGAAATTTGAGACGTCAATTTACACTTAAGTTTTTGGTGCACCTGATGCAAATCTCTTCCAAAATGGTTAAAAAGCAAGCTTCTGCCTAGACTGGTCATTCAACAACAGAAAAGTAACATCACTTGCATCCTTATTGAAACACAACATTGTGTAAGTCAACTGATATCATCATTTCCTGCTTTTAAAATGAGAGGATTCCTTACAAAACTTGATTTATAAGAACTTGATAGTGATGCTTTTCTCCCAGAACAACATTCAAATTACAATAATTCATTATTAAATCTTGTGAAACAGTATGCAATGACGTAAACAGGTGTAAGACCAGAGATTATTCGTGCCTAAAATTTACAAACCCAATTACATTTCTAGATAGGATAATGGGCCGCTTCAAATGTAAGTGCTGTTGGGGTGTCAGCGACTGACTATGCAACTCGTACTAATTTGGAGCTGAGGTAAAAAGCTACAATAATATATCCAAACCAAAAGAAGACAAGCTCATTACAGACAACTGGTATAAAATGTAAAGTACTGCTATGTTAAAAAAGATGTACAACAATGAAAACATCTGCTGCTCATCTGGTTAACTTAAAATCAATCCTGCTTCAAACGGGCCGTGATTATAATTTGCCTCAACAATTATTAACCTTTGCTGCACGTTCAAGAAATTGGTAAGCTTATGAAAGTCAAGATTTTTTTACTTCCTTGGAAAATGTACAAATAGCAAAATGAAGGGATTGCAACTGCATGTCAATAAACAACCATAGCTTGATGAAAAAAAATCTGTAATGAAAATCCATACTCTCTACAAACAACAACCGCTCAACGGTAATTTCATGGCGGAAGACAAACCTTTTGTTTGTCGAAAAACAGTGAAATTCTGTTTCCAAATGCTACAAGCCGAAAAGAAATAAATTAATACAGGTAAAAAAACCTAGACAGTGCCCTTTACCGATTTACTCTTTAATAAAAATCTCACAAGTGGGGTGATACGAAAAATTCGACATTTCCACTTTGCAGCGAAAGAGCGGCGGCCATGATGAAGTCCGCCATTTTGGTTATGAACAAAGGCTGCTGTTTGTCATGGGATTTCAATATGGCTGCCAAACTGGTCGAAAAGTCAGCTTACCTTGCAAACTCCGCTAACTGTTTCGGATCGCTTAAATCAATTCCTGGGAGGCCACCGGGAGGTATCTTTTTCCCAGTCATGTACTCCGTGAAGTCGGGAGACTGATTCAACTCTTCCTGTTGGGCTTTTTTCTCCTCTACAGCGTCACCATAGCACGTACAGAGGAAGAAACACAAACGAAAAACATAAGTTTCCTGAGCCTTGCAGCAGAGCTAAAATCTTAAAACCAACTAAATCTGAAAAGAAAGGGCGCCCATTTACAGAAACGTACCCGACGCCCACATTGTGACGGCGAATTCGCCTTCAAGAGTCTTTATTTGTACTTGCTTTTGTTCCCATTTGCGCGTACCTGAGCGTTCAGTTTCTTCATTACCACCCCCTCTCTCACTGTTCGAGGCGTTTGACGCACTCGATGTAGTAGAGTTAACATGACCCTTTCCCGATCTGCCCAGACCTTTAGTCCTGGTTCCCCTGCTTTTTCTCTGTTTTCCTGAAGGCGTCGTAGAAATAGACACTTCTTCGACGATGGCGTGCTTTGACTCCTCGATAACTTCCTCTGTCGTTTGAACTACGATTTCTTCATTCTCGGGCTCGGTCAGAGGCTGAAGGGCTATCATAGGCTGTGTCTCAATTTGAACCTCCTGTTGAGGTTCAACCATGGTTTCCACCTCAACTTCCACTTCTGCCACACCAGTAGTTAGGTCGGCCATGTTGGCGCTCGAAGCTACCTTCGCGGGGGGTGCTCACTGTCAACTGAAATGAAATATCAACCTCACTTCGAAGCCGAACAGACCACGTGGTTCATGAAATTACCAAACCAATCAGCGGTCAGTACAGGGAGGTGCGATAGCCAATCAGATTCAATCAGAAGTTATTGAAGCTTCAAAAAGTCTTGCAAAGCGGCGGGAACGCAAAGCAAATATTTCGATAAATTAACATTCGTAGATACAAATTGTAGAACAATTTTCAGATAAAAAACCAGGAAAGATTTATTTCCTGGTTTTTTATATGCCTTTGCTTCAGCAAATCCCTCCTGATCAAATTTTCAGATAACTAAACTTTCATAAAATTTTCTGTTGTGTTTTGTTGTGCTGCGATTTAGAGCAGCTGAGAGCCGAAATTGCCTTCAAATACTGTTTTATTCTCATCAGAATTGATAAGGTAAACTATTGGGTGCGGGCCTGCCACTATCACGTGTATTTTCGTGAGAGATGAGATTGAGATGCGAACGAACGTTTGCAAAACTAGAGCTATACGAGACGTATCTCGTTACCGTGGCAACGAACATAGCATATATTTGTGTCTTGATCCGGCTTTTACAACGATGGAACATCATTCTCTTAATCAAGAACTTTAAGGGCATTTTTCTCAAAATAGCCTTTTTACATCTTTAATAAAAGATATTCCAAGACGGATATGTAGGAATTATTTGCACTTTTTAGCATAGGACTAGTCTTCCTCGCAGCCGTTCTGTGTCTCGTCACGCAACGCTCATTTTGTGGGGGAGGAGCGTTGCGTGATGAGACACAGAACGGCTGCGAGGGAGACTAGCCTGATAGGACGTGCTTAAAGTTAAAAGATAAAAAAGCAACTCTGGATTTTCTGTTACAAATTCCGACTGAGTTCATTCAAGTAATCCACATTGGAATCGAGGTCTAAGGCTATGGCTCTCGGGGCGCTTTTCATTTAGCCAAAATTGTCGTTTCAACCGGTTGTAATGCAAAATGGACTCGCGGATCAAACGAAAATTTGCCGGAACAAACCGACGACCTTCGAAGGTACTCGGCTCTTTGCTTTTCAACCGGTCGGAAGAGAAATTATCGTTCCATTTGAACAAAATTTCCCTTTTCATTTTGTTGCCTTCTTGCGTCATCACGTTCGGTTTTGATCTACCAATAAGATTGCAGGTTTAAAATGAATGAAAAAGCCTTTCCATTTGACACAGAAAGATTCCAGAAGTTTGCAACCGAAAATTTAAGCTTAATTGAAAGTGCCCCTAGGCCTGGTTAACAAGAGGGTACTGAGTGTGAAATAATTGTGGCGACGTAAACTATTCACTGACCATGAAGAATTTACAAGGGTGAAGACGTGGAAAGAGGTTGATTAGCCATCCCCAACATACACTTTATTTCTCGTAAATTTGTAAAAAAAAAAAAAACAAACATTTTCTCACTGAATAATTATAAATAGAAAATACTTTTCACCGCCACTGTGATGAACATAAAACATTGCAGCCACCTTTCGTAAGCGACCACTTTTCCAAAATACTGAAAATTCCCAGTCAATTCAGTACAGTTGAAACCCTTCGTAACTGGCCGCGACCACTTTTTGAGTTAATGCCATGGTTTGAAATTTTCTCAGTGTTGTTTTTAAACTCCGGTAAGAGATCACTTGAAACATGATTCGATCTTAGGACAGGCACTGAGTAGATAATTTGTGTAACTGATTTAATTTGTAAATGTGACGAATTTTTACGTTAAATCACAACATAAGTTACCGTCTGCTGTCTCCCGTGTCGATTGCATCGAACTGTCGTGTTCGTATTTTGATTTTAATGTCTCATTAGCAATATTAAATGTGATATAACGAGACCTTAATTCTTGCTTGTGGCTAGACATATAGCCAAGAGCGCCGGAATAGTTTCCACGTTGCCAGGTCACACTGCCCGAGCGTACCTGTTAAATGGAACTTTGTCCAGATGCATTTTCTTTTTGTAGACATCAAGAAGAAAACCGAACTGTTTCTTTTCTTGTAACTGTTTCTCTTCTTTAGTATTAAAAGGCCATAATGCCGTGAGGTTTTTCATGTTTTTGGTTAAAAAAATTTTCAATAGGCCTTATCACGGTTTTCGACGCCATTTTGACGAGTAGGCAAAAAGGCTTGAAATAACAGTGTTTGTATGGAAATCCGATGTCAAATAATTTTCATAAAACATCGCTTCTGAAAAATTCATGAATTGGAAACTTTTGGCACTAGGAAAAGGAGTTTAAGAAAAAAATTGGAGGGATGTAGCTGTGCCAGAAAGCGTTCAGTCGTGTTTTGAACTTTCCATACATTTCCCTGTATTTTTTTCCCGCGAACTATTTTTAATAGCAGTCACGGCTGTTTCGCTTTACAGACAAATGTATGGAAAGTTCAAAACACGACTGGACGCTTTCTGGCACAGCTACATCCCTCCAATTTTTTTCTTAAACTCCTTTTCCTAGTGCCAAAAGTTTCCAATTCATGAATTTTTCAGAAGTGATGAGAATTATTTGACATCGGATTTCCATACAAACACTGTTATTTCAAGCCTTTTTGCCTACTCGTCAAAATGGCGTCGAAAACCGTGATAAGACCTGTTGTGTATCTTAGTACACCAGTACACTTCTTATTAGCAAATTTCAAACCATAGGCCCACCAACGGGACGATCAGGAAGAAGCACAAACCACAATCAATTTTTACCAATTCCAATAAAAAAAAAAGAGAAACTGGAAAAGTCGACCCAACGTTTTCAAATTAATTCTTTTTCATCCGCCCATCCTTCACCAAATACGGTACACTCATTAACAAACATTTTCTTTTCACCAGCCTAATGGCCATTTTAGCATTTTGAATCATCGTTTTTAGATATCTATATTTATGAAAATCTACTGTTTAACTTGTCAAGGCAACTGTTAAAATAGATGACATGCCACTTTTAATCCTGGCAAGTGATAGGCATAATAAAATTTAAGCACGAAAATTCGTGTTCACACAATCGGCCCCGCCCCGTGCCCGGCATCAGGGAGCCACCCTTGAAAGTGATGTCCGGGTACTCTGCTCGAATTTTTCACAAGGGCACCGACAAAAAATTGCGTGCAACTTTGTGTCCGCAGCCAAACACCGTTCCAGTTTACCACTGAAGTGTTAATGGGGCCTTCATATCGGTGCCAAAAAAGTGGGCAAAGCGCTGGCAAGCAGGGGCCAATCTTGTTACGCAGTTTTCAGGAGCCCCTAATCTCTTGTCAAAAAAAATCTTGTTCTCCTCACTTATCCGACATTTAAAGTAGGTTAAAGACCCAACAAGACCCTATTATTAGTTACCGAATATGAACATATCTTGAAATTGGGTGGCAGCTGTAGTCTGAACGTCTCGCCGTTCCGTTCCAGCACCAGGGCACAGCACTTAAGCTTAAGTGTCAAGTGTGAATGCGCAACTTTGCATCGTGTGTCCGAGGCTGATAACGATGATCTTACAGGTAAGTACCTTCATTCAATCTTCCAGGGAGCCTTCAGAAACAATTAAAACTCCAAATTAACAAAAAAAAATTATAAAAAAATAAAAAATAAAAAATATGTATAACTTCCGTACACAATAATTGCAACAACTTCTATTCTTTCCTGTAGGTCACCGCTAAATTTCCTCCAAGTCTGAATGGTTTAAAGCAATTTTAAGTAGCCTGACTTTCCAGTATGTACACAGCAGGAACCAGGCTTCTGTTTAAACTGATCGCGTGGCATGATGGAAAGACACTATCCGTAGCTGCGCCGCGCGCTAGTGTCCATCCGGCGAAAGTTCCCGGACAGAGTACTCGTCCGCGAAAAACCTCCCATTTATTCTTCCAGTTCATCAAGGAAAAGGTTGGTTTCATTGCATTTTTCCTGTACATTGTTCATCCGATTTTTTTCATTTCAAGCAATTGGTAAGCTGTAAACTGAAATGTCAGTGTCTCAGCTTCTTCTTTTTTTCATTTTTTTTCAGGACACCTTTCTGCATATCAATTCGGCGAGAAAGTCTCCTGCTTTAAATATTATTATTATTATTATTATTATTATTATTATTATTATGTGCAGAAGAAAATTTAGTGGTGAACAATAATGGACTGTGCAATAATTAGCAGGAGAGGTGGGGGTGGGGGGTGGGGGTTGAGAAATGGGAAAGAGGTGGTGAAAAATAGGGCTTTACCCCCCAACCCCAGACGAAAAACTAAATATGAACCCTCATTCATACAAAAAATAAATGAGACACCCCCCAAACACACACACACACACCTAATCCCTTATGTGGTAAAAATAGAAATGAAAGTCAAAAGGACAACTCCAAGGACTGTGGTGTTAAGTTTTCTTACTTCAGTTTCACTACTTCCTTATCTACTTACAGCAGGGCCTTTTGCTGTTTAAGTAGTTCTTTCAACATTTTCAAGCTGTTTTTATTGTCAAACCCAGCCAACCTGAAACACAAAATAAATTCCTCAGCCCTTCAAAAAGTCTTTGATTGGTTAACAAAACTCGCACCACTTTCTCAACCAATGAAAAGCAAAACCAAAACGTGCTCGCACGCGTTTTCCCGCGCTTTCTGTTACGTCGGTTACACGCACTTGCTTCGACTTCTGATTGGTTCATTGCGTTAGTCTCGTCTGCCCTGATTGGCTAGAACTATAAGCTCAGAGCTTCGATTAATAAGCTGAATTATACACGCATTTTGATTGGTTCTTACTTATGATCTATTGGATAACAGACGCATAGATAACGTCATCATTAACAACTTCTGCTTCTTTATTATATAAAACGGGTCCAGGAGCTTATGACGGCTCCTGATAAAACAAATAGATTCCATGTTGCCAGGCGTCTGTTAAGTAATGGATCACAAAAGACGTCAAAATATGGTAAGAAAATCAGTGACACGCTCGGCTGTGCCTCGTGTGCCACTTTTTTGTTCTTGCCACATTTTGACGTCATCTGTGATCTATTACTGGAATCTACTGGAAACATGGAATCTATTTGTTAAATAATGGTATTTTGGAATTAATGTTTGGCCGATATCCAAGCTAAATATTCGATACCACCGATCTTGTCGAATCACTGGTTTCCCTGAAAAAAACTATTGATACTTAAATCTTTAATCGCGATAATTGGCAAATAGCAGGCGATGGGTGTTCAATGTTGCTAGTCGGTAATATTAGTCAGATTAGTACGACTGTTTGAAAGTAAAAAAAGGATTTCGCATGAACAGCCTCTGTCGCGACACGAGAAAAGAAGTACCTGTAGTCCAACTGTCTTGAGCTACTGTTTTATGTCACAATCTGTCACAATACAAATCGTGGACGGTGACGTCGCAATATCGAAAAAGATGCCGAATATCGGTAAATATTGCACCCATATCGTATCGATTTGAAACACTGGTATCGGTCCATCCTGATAGGCCTCACCTAAAGCAATGTCCAACACACTAAATTATTCATGAATACACGTTTTTATTAATGAACGCCATTTCCATTTATCCCACCATACAAAACCCTTCTCCAAAAAGTTTAAAATAGTCATTCCTATAATACAATTCCTTTGTATATTTGTGTGAAAAGAATGCTCGGTCACAGAGACCAAATTCGTTCCGTTTAATAATTATTGTGATTTTTAAAAACTTGCATATCTGGGACTACATGCCCTGTTTTTTGGTGTTATTTTAAAATGCAAAGGAAACCCAGAAATAATGGACCTGAGAGGCCACTTTAACAAAACATTTGCACTTGTAATTTACAAGCTGAGCCCTTGATTTTACGTGTGAACACAAGCGAGAACACAATAAACAGAACAGAGAGTAAAAGATAAATTAAATCGGCCCCAGATTTCTCTAGTAGGTCTTAGATTAATTTTGTCTTGTATTTTGGATAAAATTTTCAATTAAAGATTATTTGAGAAAAGCACTTGATATATCATTCTAGGAGCAATACATGAACAAAGAAAATTAGATTCTTAGTTTACTTTCCACACAACATAGAAATCTCCATGATGTAGCACCTTTAAGAAGCTTTTTTGAGCATTGCTCCCAAATAGTGAGTTACCATATTTAAAAACTACTTAGAAAATTATGCATCTTATAGCTTCTACATAATCGCCTTCTACATCAGAGCATCTCCTATGGAAGACAATTTTCACAAATTTCACCTACTCACTTCAATTCATCAATTCTACCATCAAACTGACATGGCAACTTTTCGGTGCCTTAAATATCTAACATCTAACTCCTTTCTGCATTGACTGGAAACTTGCTACTTAAATGACTAGATAATATTTACCAAAAATATCATTAATATCCAATATTATGCAAATTAATAAAAGTAAACATCTTGCAAAATATGAATAGATACCTTACCTGGTGATTGCATAAATAAAAATACTTTTTAACCTTAGATGCCTTTAATTTACCATTGCTGTTTTTTGTTTATGCTAGGCATCAGTAAGTTCCAAGTGCGATCCCCCAAGACCATCCCATTGCCCTTCAGGCAATTTCTGACAAAACCATTCTCAGTGGCGCTAAGCTAAAGAATCTATACTACAAGTGCATATTCCCCATCAATAAATGCAGCCTCTGAAAAGAAAATGAAATTCAAATTTGGTCGAGGTCGAGAGGAAAAGGGGAGAGGAAGAGAGAGGCCGTGAAGATTGCACATGGAATGGTAGTAAGACTGTAATTTGCTACTTTATTCTTCTAAACCTTTCAGAAACATGCCAGTAATTTAAGTTTGCTCAATGAGACTGGAAAATACAGAACTGTCAAAGTACTGAACCCTTCTAACAGTATGCAAAAGATGCGACCTGTGGATCCCACCAACCTGAACTTCATTGTATTCTAAGATGTCCACTATGGTGATTGACAGAAGTAAAAAACATAAGCATTGGCTAGGTCCTGAATTTTCCAGTTTGCATGTCACCGACTAGCCTCCCTTACAGATGCTCTTTTGGCTCATCACGCAATCTTTCCTCCCCAACGTGACGAGCCAAAAAGGCATCAGTGAGGGATGCTAGTCACTGAAAGGCACAATAAGCTATAAATTAAACCACCTAAGTTGTGGAGTATTTAAATACCTGTTTTGTCGCGAGACTACTTTCCATTACTTTAAGCATCCTTGCAAAAATACTATTTACAGTGTTCAATGCTTTGTACCTGATGCTATAAATACCTTATCACGTTTTAGTACCCATGGCATAAAAAACTGCCAACAGCATATCTGAGTACTGTATTACAGTCAATTCAGGTCACGCCTGACCAGTATTTCCGAGAATGAAATGAACATTCGAATTTCTCTTCGTAATGTCCAACATGTGAATGGAATGTTGAACATTGTTTTGGAAATCTTTCCGAAAAAGACGCATCAACAGAAAAGAAAGATTCAAAATACTTTGGAAACACTGTTATTCTTGTCTTGAAATACCTTAATTATGCAGTAATGTAAAGGAAAATTCATAGCTTAATACCATCAGTAATCAAGGGAAATTTCTATGGAAACTCTGAAATCTTGTTGGCAATGTTCAAAACTGACATGTAAATTTCGAAACTCCATTCAAATTTCAAATATACCGGTCACGCGTAACGGGAATTGACTGTAATTTTATGGAAAATGATAATTACCTATATGTTACAGAAAAAATTGTTCCTTGATCCTGTCGTATTATTGAATTATTGATCATAGATTGAATTATCTATATATTTTACTCTTTTGAGTGCGTACATGCAAACAAAATTAGCATTTACCTTTATCTCATAAATGTTGTTCCTCTTTTCATTATGATGAAACTCAATTCATGAAAACATCATTAATTTAACTGCCAGGCATGTACAGTACATACAAACATAAATAAAAAGTGAATGCATTGGCCAGACTATGGCATTGCCCTTAAAGGGAAGCTCCACTATTGCAACAAAATGATATTAAATTGTTCAAAATAATAGAGAGATTTGTGTTTGCTGCAAACAGCAAATGCCAGGCTGAAATTTTCTCTTTGTTGAAAACAATGAAGCTTTTTTGGTTTAAGCTTATCTCCACCCAGTCGCCGACAGCTATCGAGCAAACACGAAAAAGAGAAAAGTGAGTACGAGAAACACAAGTTTATGCATTTTAGAACAAACAGTGGCTTGACATTTCCCGTTTGGCGTTAGCCATGAACGCGAAACTAAATCTCTCTAATGTCTAAATTCTAAGGTTTGGTTGAAAAACTTCAAAACAAAATTACATTTAGTGAACTAAAAAATTGGAAATGATTATCGCCTATTTTCGCATTTAAGTTCCCACACTCTGCAATTTTGGATTTTATGACGTCAGTCAGTTGTCACTATTTTCAGAAAGCTGGCGCCAGTTTCGTGAAGCCCTGCTAAGTTCATATGTATCCAAAGCATTGTTTTGTGACAAAAGTCTATTGTTGGACTAACAACTGACTATTGTTGAGAAAAAATACTTAAAATAGACCTTAAAGGACCCTAGTCAGCCTTCGCCATTTTCGATGCCATTGAAATTATTGATATTGCATGGTGAAGCGAAATCTTATTGCCGAAGTGTAAGTTGTGTTCCTGAAAGTATGTTTCATTATCTTTAGTAGTTTCACAGTGATTTCGTTCATTTCGACATGCTCCGAATAAAATAGAATAGCCAAACTCTCGCATATAAACAAAAATCAAGGTGTGGCTGACTAGGGCCCTTTAACTTAGGAGCTGGCTGGCTAAAGTTGTGAATCTGGCTCCTGAAGTTCTTATGTGAGACACAACTGGGCAACACATGATGTCATGAAACCCCAAATGGTGGTACACAGAAAAGTTAAAAACACAAGTTGGCAAATGAGCGAATACAGTATTTGTCTGATAATGAAATATTTTTCCACTTTTACCATTAGACTGCATTTCCAACAATTTACTGTCAACTTATTTCAAGAGTGGAGCTTAATGCATAAGTAAAATTATTATGTGATTGACTATAATATGTACAAGCAAATAATTATAATAATTTTAAAAAAGTATCCGCAATCTTTTTGTCTGGATCGAATGAGAGTGGTGCAAGATTCTATATTAGCAAAGATCACTTGGTAAGCCCCAAACATTTTCATGGCAAAGACCTCCAAATTTATTTCTGAATACAGTTTGAAGTCTTGTATAATACTAAGCCAATTCAAGCTGTTTTTCGTGGTTTCTGGCAAGCCTTAGAATTGTCATAACAGTTGCAAAAGTAGCTGCATTGGTTGGAAATGCTCTTAGAACTGTCGCTGTAAGTCCTTGTGAGAAAGCACGCAAACCACCGTTGCTGTAGGTCTTTCTAATACAATCCACAACGCTATGATATTTACCATCTCCATCTGCCTGGAATCTTGATTTTACAACGTCAATTGGATATGTAAAAACCCAAGAAGAGATACCACTCATCCCTCCAGCCAAAAGCAATCCCAGAGGACCTATACAATCCATGCTACTCCCTTCTGGTGTGAGTGCAGAACAGTATAATTCAAATGTCCCAAAGTAAATTGCAAAGCTGGGAGTTTCTCTAATAAGTGTCAATCCCATGCCCTTGTAGCAACCTTTAATTCCACTTTGCTTGTAGATTTTCTGCAGGCAATCAAATGAGCCATGGTACCCCTTCTTAAGAGTCTTGGCTGTTGAGTTTTGAACTTGTACGCGGGTTTTTGCTAATTCCATGGGGCAACAGACAACAGACTGAACTGCACCAGCAATACCTCCGGCAATACACTGGCTTGACAGCCCCGGCTCCAGGATGCGTAGAACATTACCTTGGACGCCAAAAATAATAGCATTTATAAGCCCTACTCCAGCCATGGGGGACAACATGCCTTTGTATAGGCCAAGTACCTGTTGTGACAAGAAAATAAATCAATAAGGTAAGAGATAAACAGAGCAGAATAGGGCAAAATTAAAAAAAATTCATACTGTCTCTTGTTTCATGAGGAGTGCCAAAATTAATGGTTTTTTGAAAAAATTTTTACAGGGCTTGCAAAAGATAAGTCAAAATTCACAAGTCTTGTCATTTCATTTATTGAATGGTTAACTGTGTCTTGGGGTCTATATTTTTTTCCGAAAACTGTCTTGGAGACTAGTTTTCATGAACCTGAAATCGCTTTTCATGAAGCTATCAGAAGATTGTGCAATCTACACAATGTGATGTCTCTCAGGTTAGAATTTTGAAACTATTTGAAAATTGGAATAAATGTGATGGAATATTTTAAGCCTGGTGAATAAATTAGAATGATGTATAATTCAGTAAGTGACACAGTCATACTTGGAAAAAAAAAAAAAAGAATCTGAGCACTTGACAGATTTTTCTTTTCGAGTATGCCTGTGTCACTTACTGAATAATACATTGATCATTTTCATTTATTCACCAGGCTTAAAATATTCCATCACATTTATTCCATTGTGCATTTGCCACACATTGACATTCCAATCCTAGCAGTATGCAGGATGATTGTCCCATGAACCTACATGTAGTTTAATGGCCTTAGCTCCCACGAGTCTCCTGTAGCTCAGTGATTGAGCATCCAAACTAGTATAATCGGAAGGTCTTAGGTTCGACTCCTGATAGGAGCACTTGGATTTTTTTGTTCAAAGTATGCCTGTGTCATTAACTGAATAACAAATACATCCTTCTTATTTGAAAATTCCGGTCTAGCATTGCATGCTCACAGAGTAAAACACCACTCATTTATCATTAATTTTTGTAGAAGTCTCAAATTTACTACATGCCACCCCTTATATGGGTGAATTTGACAGGAAGGGGGGGTGGGGGGGGGGGGGACAGATTGCATTGCATGATATTCAAAGTTCAGTCCTTGCAAAATGTTTTTTAGTAGTAGCAAGAGAGCTCTAGACTTTTTTTTTTAAATGTCTTCATGCATATAGACCTGTATCTGTATTTTAGTTCTTAGAGGCGAAGCTAAATAAATAAATAAATAGATAAATAAATTAATAAGTAAATAAATAAATAAATAAATAAATAAATAGATTAGTCTGACGGGCTCTTGGGGAAATTTAAATGTGCACTAAGTGGGAAATCATTTTCTGCAGGTAGCAAATTGCCAGCTGCTGGTACTACAATTAAGTCTGACCTGGCAAATTAGACTTGTAAGCGTTTGAGAAAAACCTGTTATAACATGAGCAGGAAAACTAGACAAATATGCAGTGAACATTGACATCTGTGAACTTTATTCAACTGTCTGAGTATTATAAACTCAGAGATGATTGGTGAATGTTATTACTTGAAAAGAATTACACGTACGCTGTAAACAAAATAAATAATTTATATTAAATAAAAAGACATTAAACTGGATATATTAAAAGGGCCATGATACAATATCAAAGAAAAAAACTAAAACAGATACTAACAGTAATTAATTGTTATCTAGTGACTGTGATCAAAATTTTACCTTTCCTTTTATCTTCAGCATTTGAAAATATAGGAGGAAAGTACTACCCATGCAACTTAAAAGTTGTAATTCCAACGGGAAGCTTGATTATTTCAAGCATAATTTTCACATTCGGTTTGCCGCCATTACTCAATTAAAAAATGTCTGCAAACCACACGGAGAGTAACTTGGGCCGAGTAAAATGTGCTGTCATGTTATCCCTTCACTTCACTGAGAATCATCCCCACTGTCTTCAAAACTACCACTCGTATTAGAACTGGAATCAGAGCCACATTTGGTAAAAGTAGGGGAAGAACTTGAGCACTTTGACTGCTTTTTCTTGCTGTGCGATGCTACCGATGATCAAATGATGTCATGAGAGGGAAGCCGCTGTACAAAATTTATTGGCTCAAGTAGTTGCTGTTTGAGTAATGGGGGATGCATTGAACGTACTTTTGGGCAGCCTTTTTAAGGGTATACAATTGCCAGATATGGTCTGAATTATAAATAAATAAATATTAAAATTAAATATTGCCTAAATATTGCCTTCAAGCCCAAAAACCTCGACGAAAAATTTTTGTTCCAGCAGCACATTAACAATATTATTTATATTTTTCCAGGGACATCCAGCTTGGTTTGAGAAATTATCACAAAGCACAGGAGTGCGTTTGATGCCTATACCTTGCATAGCAGAAATTTAGCTATGGTGGAAAACAAGCTACAAGAATTAAGCTCTACAACATGATGAGCTGGAGCAATATACAAGAAAAGTTAATCTAGAAATCATGGCATTCCCAAGAGAAAGGATAAAGACTATGTTAATTAAAAGTTGTTCTTGACCTAGCAGAATGCTTGGATGTTGAACTTTTATCAGCAAACATTGACATCATCCATTGTCTGAATAAAGATGAGGAAAAACAGAGGCCAACTATCGTCCGTACTACTGCAGTAAAGATGAAATGTACAGAAGTCATCTAAAGCTTCATAATTTGAATGTACAAAGTATGGGTGCTATGAAGATTTTCATTAATGAAATCTGACCGCCTAGAGGGCGGCTTTATTCAAGAAAGTTTGCAATAAGAGGCGTTCCACTAAAGGCTGGCGAGTATGGACAATGGATGGCAACTCTGATATTTATCAACACAAGCACTGACAGCAACAACAAAATTAGAATCAAAATGATTGAGGACTTGGAAAAACTGTAAACATATAGCTAAAAAAGTTGTATTAATTTATCTTTTTCCTGTTGTTTTTTCTCATCATATTGTTATCAAAATTTAAATCTCTCGCTAAAATATCCTTTTTTTTCCTGGTTTTACATTTCCCAGACATGATTCTGTTTGATTGTATATATCCCAAAACTTGGGAGGCAAGTTACTTGTTGTCTTATTAGTTCTAAATTTACTCATATGTATGCTTTGCATCTTTTTTTTTTTTTGATTTTTTTCCCCACACTTTATTTTGTGTATTTTCCCCCTCATTTATATTGTCTTTGTTTGGCATACCATAGAGCTGTTATGCAATACACGATTGTTCAATTAGAAAAGCTGTCTTAGATATACCCCAATAATATGGCTTCCAATACAGACTATCTCGGCTGGACATCAATGAGATTTTAAACTCTAGTCATTATGTCTAACACCGTTTACCATATTCCTGTATCTTCATATCCCATATGGGAAATTATACAGCAATCAATTTAGATTTAGATTAAATTAAATATAGTTTCACTAAATGTGAGAGGGTTATGCAATCCAAAGAAAAGAAATGCAATATTTGCATATTTAAAAAATCAAAAAGCCACAATCTTCTACTTTCAGGAAACCTTTTCCAAACAAGATGAAGTAGTATGGTCTTAGGACTGGGGAAGTCAGATAATATTCTCACACAGCACTGGAAATTCCAGATAGGTGTGTGTACGCTTTTGAGCCATGATAGCAAACTTTCCAAAGTCTATACAGTTATCAAATAAGCCTACGTTTTCAACCAACAATATACACTAAGATATCATACCACTTATTGCCATCATGTAACTGCTTCTCGCCTTTTGCTAGAACCTAACTACAACGTACAAGTCATTCCGTTACAGCTTCTTGTGTTCATGAAAACTGGCTCAAGGTTAATTATTGAATGAACACACCTCCTGCACGCCCACGATAGCATGTGACATACAAATGCCTGCTTGGTCGCTCAAGCAGAAACGAAAGAAATCATGAAAGAAACAAGTCATAGCCAGGTTAGAATGTGAAATACCCAGCCACTTATTTTCCAATCACTGAATAAGAATTGTCTTAGCGGCGAGACAAGAGGTGCCAGACATTCTAAAACCGCTCTCATGTCTGTAAGATAACGTGATATCTGCTGTTCTCGAAATATCATATTTTATCCGCCCGCCTTGCTAAATTAATGCGAATAAGTAAATGACTTAATTAATCCACGCAACAATACCTCGTAGAAATTTCCAATCAAAAATTCACAAACGAGCGTTTTTACGAATAAATATTACTGGCCAAATATTTTACTAATCAAGCAGAAACTGTGTGGCCTTTAGATGCGATCGATAAGAGTCATACAAACCAACTTTTCCAGTGTATCTAAGTTATATTTAAATTTAACATCTGTGAATTTTGTTACGGACTTTAGAGTTGAATGTAAGCTTAAGTCTTATTGTTCAAAACATAACATTCTATTTGAAATACTTTAAACACAACAAAACGGTAACTTGAGTGTCCATTTCATTGACCAAAAGACTAGACTACACCTAGAACTCGTACCACCGAAAGAAGTATGTTCACAAATATTTACGTTCAAGCTTAGCCCAATCCGGCCCTCCCTGGAATTTTCATATGATTATAGTTCGACAAAATAAGAAGCTTGTACGTGACCAAGTCGCCTTACCGTTTCTTGCTTTATTATTTGGGCAAAACAATTTGCTGTCCCCGAGTATCGCCTTGTTACTTGCGTCTGAAGGCGAACCTAACATATTACAAAAGAAAGAAATGATGACCAGTTATTAGAATATTACTAGACGCGACACGTCACAAATATATCCAATGCAAAACGTTGCTCGCTATTAGGTAACAATCAGACTCCTTACCTTCACGGTGTCGAAGGGATGCCCGACTACAATTCCACTCAATCCTAGATAAAAGAGAAAGGACACTTTAAACTTCACCCCATTATGGTTTTGGTACAAATTATTTAAAATCTCCTGCGGTGAACCATCCGAGAACGTTTCATTTTTGCTATAAGACTTATATTTATGATCAAACCTCCAAGGCATCCCGCTATAAAGTCAAGCGCCATGAAGAAACGAACCGAACGGAAACGCCACTTTAGCGAAACGCCTTATGAAGAACTAACGGTGTTCGCCTTCCGGCACTGCAAGCAAATGTCCGTGTTGTATCACAAAGTAGATGTCTTAAAACTCCACGCATCCTCGCCACACAACAGACGTCCCCCGTCATCTTCGTCGCAATAGCAAATATACAAAAGAAACAGAAAACAGGCGGCTTTACGACACGGGCACTCACCGCCACGTGAATTGAGAGCCAATCAGAAGCGAGCGTATGCGCACAAGTTGAAGCAACCTTGCGTGCGCGCGCGCGACAATTATTCCATTTTGCCGTGCGCGGCAAAACGAAATCAATTTGTTCAATTTAGTAAATCCAAGACATTTCAGCGAGCATCACGTTTACTCAGCCAAAACAAAAAGTTTCACGCAATTTTCTAGACCACTGCATACACGCAATCCTCTAAACTAGAGTATAATCCGAAAGAATTTTATGAACAATATTTTCGAAACTAATCTTTATTCCAGAAGGAATTTCTGACTCGCAAAATGTTAAGCATGACAGTTTTGTAATCGACTATCCGGTATCTCGTCAAAACACTTTCTAAAACTTTGTTGGGCAGTCATTCCGGCTATTTTAGGACTTCTTCAAAACGTGGTAAAAGAACATCAGTCACGCCACACACGTCAATTGTCCACGTTTTGCTCAATGACGTTATTCGTGCTTATGTTTTCTCCAATCACAAACTCTGCTTCACCAATCAAAACGGGAGTTTAACGCTGTTCATGTTCATTGTATAAATACTGATAAAAAGTTGAAGATCTTTAAAAGGAGAGGAAAACTACAAAACTACAACTTGCGTGCCGAATGGTTTTAAAATCGCGTGTGTTTCTTAATTACCATATTTTTTCAGACAATAGCCAAGGGCGATTTTTTTTTTCGCACTGAAAAGGGGGCGATTGTTCGAGGCAGGTGAATATTTAAAATATTTCTTCCGGAAGGGGGGCAATTATTAAATCGAGGGGTGGCTATTATTCGAACAAATAGGGTAGGTTTCTTTGTTGTTAATTTGCAAACTCGTAGTCACGTCACCAGACTATATTTCCAAACAAATGCAAGTTGTCGAAAGTAAAATTGTATTATTAGATGCCTGTTTCAATTTATCTGATTCCGCTGTTTTAAGCTTTGTAATATCATAATGAACATTTGTAAAGTCACACGTGTGCTGTGACTACAGTTTTATTGTTGATAAAGCCTTTTTACTTTTTTACTTTACTTTAATTTATTTTTAGAAAACCTAAGTGATGTGACCTCCATCTTAACCCCACCGGATCAACAATTCAAGCACAACTTATGAAAGTCAACTCAAGTAGTTTAAGGCCTGGGTCAAGGGCTTTTAAGAGGAAAAATGGTTTATTCTAGACAACTTTAACAAATTCAATGGCACTGAACTGAAATTTGGAAGATAAAAAGATCTCATCATTCTGAAAATTTCTAAGCATAATAAGTAGTGCTATAGATCACGTGACATGTCACGTGATCATTTTTGTGAAAAAAGCAAAGATTTGACAGGTAGGCGACGGTTTTAAGAGAAAACATCAAACAAAAACGCGTTTCTAATAAAGATTAAATATCTCCATTGCTTCACGTTTGGAATGATCGTCCATTGTTCTCCAGAAAAAAATTATCAGGGCAAAGGTCATTTTTTAGTCCACAATTCAACCTTTGATTGTTAATTTCTCCAATTTAAAAACTTAAGGACAGTCATTCCAAACGTAGAAAGTTAAATATTTAAAATCTGCTTCGGAAACACTAATTCAGTTATCTTTATAAAGAAAATTCGCCGCCATATCGCCGATTTACGAAATTCTCATTTTTTGGTCACGTGATGTGTCACGTGATCAAAATTATACGTTAAGGCGAAAGAAAACATCGAGTTTAATATTCAGGGAAAATTTCATCCTGTTCTAGGCAGACAAACCGAAGATATAGGGGATCATTCATAATTTCTGAACACCCTTCAAACCCAGGCCTTAAACTGCTTGAGAACGTGACGTTTCTAAACTTGAGTAAGTTTTCAGTTTCAAGAATGTACAACCGGCAAGGCTCCAGTTAGCCGTTATTATATGCTCGTGTGGTCGGTTTCGTGACAGGAAATTGTATCCCTTTCAGGTAATTTTCCGAAAGGCTAAATTAACTGATAACCCAAAAACGAACCAAAAGAAAAAAAAAAAAACTTTCAGACATCATTGGTGAGAAACAAAAACGTGCAAGCAAAGAGTCTTTTCTTGAGACACGTGAACGAACAATCTGAGTGATCTTTCCGACCAAATCACACTTTTCTATTGAATGAATGAACGAACGAACGAATGGACGAACGAATGAAGAAATGAACGAACGAATGAATGAATGAAGGAAGGAACGAAGGGACTAACAAATGAATGAACGAACGAACGAACGAACGAACGAACGAACGAATGAATGAATGAATGAATGAATGAATGAATGAACAAATGAACGAACGAATGAATGAATGAATGAATGAATGTTTCGTTTCCCATAATTTTAAGTACACACTGGAAAGTGCTACTTAAAATAATTTTTCGAGGAAGACTAAAGAAACCCTCATTGATTAGATTCCTTTTAAGTTAATTACGATCTAAAAAAAAAGCAATCAATCAGTTGGTGTCAGTGAGATCGACATTTTCGAAGTATGTATGGTTGCGATTTTTTGAGCCTTTATAAATCTGATATGGGGGGCAAGATTTCGATAATTATGACCTGAGAATGCAATGGAAATAATAGACCCTTCTCCAAAATGGCGGCCGAAAATTCAAATAAGGTAAAATTAAAAACATACCAGAAAGAGCACTTTTACTTAAAGTAACCCTGCAAAGTTTCAGCATATCAGGTGTAATATCAGCTGAGAAAACAGCTAATATGGTGAAACTTTGCAAGGTTACTAAAGTAAAAAGGTGTTCTTTCCAGTGCTGGTATCAGTTTTTCATTCAGTTCAATTTTAACTCATTCAAATCTGTTGCCGCCATTTTGGAGAAGGGTCTATTCAGGATTATTACATTCAGGTCTTTGCAATAAGATTTCATGCGCTTCTTGTCTGCATGATTAGGTACGGAATCATGCGTGGGGGTGTTATTGTTAATCCAAAAACGGCTAAATTTGGCAAGATCACAGCGCTAAGACGTTGAAAAGGATAGGGAAAACTGTCATTAAGATATTTTAAAAAGGTTCTTTTGAAATATATCGAACAGACCAACCGAAAAGAAATGCAGTTGTGTTGTAGGAAGGCAGGACCATTTTCTGAGGATGGTATATGAAAACTAATATTAAAATTACAGTCGAACCTGCATTAAGCGGTCACACTCGAGGGGTTGCTAAGTGCCGCAGATTGAACAGGTTGACTGCACAGAACACACATCAAACACAATAAAAAACGCCAAATGTTTCATCTCATATTTGGTAACTTAATGAGAGTTTATGCACAAGCTTGAGAACGTTCACATAATCACTTACTCGGTAAGAAACAGTGCAACGATAAATTGGTATGACAAACTGAAGAGCACACAGTATAAATACTATAGTCAGTATTGAAGGTCGTTAGAAATACATTTACCTGGCAGGTTATTCGTTACTATATCGGCGTTGAGTGGTATTCGTTTTACAAAGCGACCGTTTAAAAGAGGCCGGTCAAGACAATACAAACAGCTCGTTGGGACTTAGGGTGCGTTTTTATATCCACAATTCTGGAATAAGAATGGTTGGTACGGAATGCTAGGAATAATTCGTATTGTCTGCATAAAAAAACCTCCGTCGGTCCTGGCCGAGTAAACATTGCGTAACAAATATGGCGGCCGACGAAGAGGCTGCCATTGCAGCCGTTATCGCAGCAATTTTCCTCGTACTTTTGGTACAATAAAATTAGAAGCAATGTTTCATTTTGTCTAAAGGTGTAACTGGTTTTTCTTATCCAGTAGAGACGTACTTGAATCCGCAGCGCTCATCTCGCCGCCCGCCAACTTGATTTTCATTCGCAACATTCTGTTCATTCTGTTCCTGGGAGCAGAATTAGGGGGAATGGCATTCTGTCCATTCCGGAATAGGAATGCGGAATAGAAAAACTGCGCATTTTACATTCTGTCCGTTCTCATTCCAGAATTGTGAATAAAAAAACGCGCCCTTAGTTAAGGGTGACCGCGACCGCTTTATAGAAGAGGTCAGTTATTTTCCGGACCGCTTAATAGAAGGTGACCGCTTGTATCACTATTCGGCTTATTCGGTCCGTGTTGGAGTTGCTCTTTATTATATTGCTGAACTGGTCTGCATTCAAAGGAGCATTCTGCTTCCTGCGCGGTCCGAATTTTCCCATAAGGACCGCTCGGAGGGACGCTTGCGCAAACGTACAAAAAAACCCAAAAATTAAAAAAAAAGAAAATTCAAAATTGTTTTAAATTAAGCTTATGGAATAGGAATTGTTCAAACCGTCATGTCGGAGTTTTACTACGAGGGCGACGAATTTTAGTATTCAGAGGAAGAGCATAAACAAGTTTGATGCGGACTTGAAAGCAACAATCATGACAATGGGAAGGCCTAAAAAAAGAACTCGACCAATATTTTCCCAATACGGACCTCATGCTGTTCAATAACACGTATTTCTTTTCAAGTTTACGGACCTCTTCGGTACTGAAAGTTTCATAAAATCTCGGCTTTGTTCATAGGCACATTAATGCGTCTAAGGTTTTTAGTTTAAGAAATAATTCAGGTGAGCTCGTTGACGACGAAATTGTCTCTTTCAGCGATTAATTTTTTTCATAACGGGACTTAGTTAAGGGCGGTCTCTGGGATTCTTTTATTGTTTTAAATTATTTCAGACAATTAATTTTTTTAATATTCACATCACGTACCAGCATTCATTTGATTTGATAACGAATCTATATTTCCTTTTGATAATGAAAAGGTCAATTGTCAAGGAAACCCATTTTATTATCCAAGGGAAGTGGTCAAAACTACTATACTCGAACAGGGCGCAGAAAACTAAATAGATGGTGGTCTGTGCCTGCAACCCCCTTCCTTAACCTCAAAGGATGGTGTCTTTATAGAGTGTGTGCACGACGGCCATGTTGGAGGACCAAAACAATACAATGATTTTCCTTTGGGAAATATATTCTATTTTTATGCAAACATCTTCTATTGTTTTAGTCCTCCAACATGGCCGCCGTGCACACACTCTATTGTATAGCCACCCCTCTATTCAGCAGTAAAAAATGACAATGATATTCAAACGTCACTTTTGTTGCTTATCTAGCAATGCTAACTCTTAATAGCTGAATATTTCTGTGTCAATTCAATTTGCAGCCAATTCTTACTAGCAAAAAGATCATTGACGACTTGAGATCTACGGAATTGAAGCCCATTGTTAATCAACAGAGTGTTGTGTACGAATTTACATGTGATTTGTGCGATGCAAATTATATCAATTCAATTTTAAATCCCTAAATAAAATTTAATCCGTAATGTTCATAAGATTTGTGGTACCCCCACTCTACATCAGACAAGGTGGGTCCTCTTCGAACAAACTTCAAACAAACTTGCAGCCAATTTTTACTAGCAAAAAGATCATTGACGACTTGAGACATACGGAATTGAAGCCTCCTATTGTTAACCAACAGAGTGTTGTCTACGAATTAACATGTGACTTGTGCGATGCAAATTATATCAATTCAATTTCAAAGCCAATTAAATTTAAACCGTAATGTCCATACTGACCACCTAAGATAGGTGGTCCCCCCCCCCTACATCAGACAAGGTGGGTCCTCTTCGAACAAACTTGTCGTGTCCAGTTCCCCAACTCCACTTTTAGTACTATTCGTAAGTAACGCCCCCCAAAACGAGTACGGTTATGTCATGTAATTAGTATCATGTGTAGCATGCAAGCGTGTCTGTGGGGTTTTGTGCATTTTCGCTGTTTGACCGTGCGGAAATTGGGACGAGAGGGGAAAAAAACCCTTTTTTTTTTCGCTCTCGCCCCAGTTTCCCCACAGTCAAACAGCGAAAAACGCACAAAAAAAAAAAAAACAACAAAAAAAAACAAACAAGAAAACGCTTGCTTCGCGAAGGGTATGTATTTAGTAAATAAACCCCTTCAGGTAAGTCCCCTTTAAACGACTAAGAGAAAGGCTAGACGACCGGTTTGCTGCGGTTTACCGGATGATAATTCCTGAGGCTGAATGATTGTCCGAAAAATAAACCACGTCAGATGAAATTTTGAGGAAAATCTTTTAGCCAAGAAATTGATTTATTTATTTTATAATCCTCTGATTAATTTCTGAAACGCGCACGCTTTACTGAGAGAATAGCCAGCTAGTTTCACTGGCGAAAAATGTCTGATTGGTTGAAATTCAACCACGTGACTTAGTAGCTCAGCTTGCGCGCGGAGCCTGGACAGCAACAACAATCCCAATCAAAATGGCGGCCGATGATCTGCATGATGGCGGAGTTTTCAAAATTTTACGACCAGCCTGAAAACATAAGCGTAAAATTTTCAAAGTATCTTTGTCGAGAAATCTCTGTACCGTAGTTTTTTTGTGCCGAGGAATTAAAGTTTGTACAAGAAAGGAAGAAAGGAGACAAACACAAACGTTTATCGCGAGATCAGAAGGGTGTACGTGAGATTTCTTGGTCTCGGCCAAGAGCTGTACTTGTGGAGTAATGCTCATCTGCCGGTTTAGGAAGAAAAACCAGAGCAGGTGAAGAGTGCCATGGTAATTTAAGAGAATCCGATGAGTCTACGACTCGATTTTCGAGTAGAAACGTAAGTAAATATTTAATTGCGCGGTTTACCTTTGTCACTGGATGAGAGCCTCTCGAGAAGCAAATGAATACTGGTAATGCTGATGTCTAATTTCACAAGAAATGTCTCAAGATTTTGCACCTTTTATGTGATAGGATAGGGGAAAATGTCCCCACTTACCGGCCCACATTTCCACTCCAAAGCTACTATCTTTCGGACATTTCATTGCGACCTTAAGTTAAGAGAAAATTCTACGAACAAACACTATACTTGACTATCTGTTCTTTTTATTTCAAAGACAGGCTACAAACTCTGTCTCTACAAAACAACTGATGTGGGTTTCAGTGAGTGATTGTTATTCCAATGAGGTCTAACAACAGACCTGAAGTAGCTATGTTATTGCCGTTAATGTAGATGTTGTGGTTGAAATTTTTGTTTGGTTAAGTAAAATTTTCCTTTAGTTTATCCCCATAACCATAAATTACCATACACAAAAAGGAAGGAAAATAAAAATAAAAGTGAATAAAAGTGAAATTTGAGCCACAATATAAACGTGATTAAAAAATGGTACGTTACACTGAAATTTGTGACTTGTGTTTTACTTGTGTGTACTTTCAGAAATAATATGCATGTAAATAACCACAAAGCACATGCACACATGAATGGAAGGAATGTCATGTACATGGTATTATTCCAGACAGAAAGTGTCCATTGATGCTTAACAACATGACATGTTATCACTAACAGTGAGGTACAATGTTATCATCCAATATCTTTAATGGTAATGAATTTCCATGGTAACACAATGTTGATTTTTTTACATTTGTTTGTTACACAGACGGTGACAAATAAAAGGCAATCCTCTCTCAAACATGGGAAGTAGAATTTATTTCTAAATATTGCATTGTTTACTCTGGTATCAAAAAGATTAAAACAAGATTTAAAAGCAAATAATGGGCAGCCACTGACCACTGCTTGTAAATTTCTCCATTTATATCCATTCATATTCAATTTCAAACAAGAGAGCTTACAAAAATGCAGCTTCACTTTGTAAATAAGCAAATTAATTGTACAATTTCAGTGATAGCTTGTTAATTTTGATTTTTGACAAAATGCACTGATCAAGTGAAAACTTCAACATCCCCCATCCCCAAGCAACCCTCCAGGTATTTGAACTTTGTAAACTTAGGGTGATAGGTTAATTGTTCAAATTTGTGCCCCCAAGGGCCAAAAAGCCATTCAAATGCACAACCCTTAAGGCCTCTCATTGAAGACAAATTCTCAGCTTCAATCACTCGCTATTACCTTCAAAAAGAGAGAATTTTGAGGAAAAAAAAAGTTGGTTTTTATTTCATTTTGTTTATCTCATTCACTCCTCATGGGGCTTTTCAGGGATAATTTGCAACACTGTTTTGGGCACTTTGCCAGACTGCTTAAGCTGCAGAATAATATAATAAATTATTGTAATCTGCGGTTAAGCAGCCTGAAGTAATGAGTTAGAAATAACCCTGTACAGTGAATTTGGATTTGTGATAGACACTAGGGGTGGTCACTGACAGAGCTGAGATTTATGTCCCCGGAAGTTCTTTTATGTCCCACAGAGTCAGATTTAAGTGAAAGTACAATGAGATGTAGCCTATGGTTTTTTGTCCTTATCAGAGAAGACTAGAAAGTCTAACCATTTGCAGGTGACAGGTGATAGTGCAAAGGCAGCACTTTCTCCTCATTTATTTAAAGACCCTGAGTGTTTGTCTGGTCATAAATCGAACCCAGGCCAACTGCTGCACAGTCTGGTACACAACCAACTTTGCTAACCAGGCTGCAGTATTTCTGTACTCAGAAATTAAGGGAAAATATGGGTAATAATACCAATGTTTTAAAGAAAAAGGTGTACAAATAACTTTTAGTTTGCTTATCTCCATGGATATGCTAGAGTTTCTCAAAGTCCATTTTCAATTCATTTGGAATTCATAATTTTCTACTATGTAAGCATCACATGAGCATGGAGTGGGGTATATTTGAACAACTGTTTATCAAATACAAACTGTAGGTCTGTAACAATATTCTGCCTTGAACCAAGCCTGAAAATCTAATCCACCTTTTTTGGTTTTGCTGTGAAACACTTTCAAGCAAGAACTACAGAAACTAAACAAATGATCATTAAAAAATTTATTCAAGAGAAGGCCCCCTTTTCTTCTGCCCAATAACAAAACTCTCAAACTGCAATAACATTTATAATTCATCTTCCTGGTGGCAAGAAATGTTAGATGGCACTAAAAGTGAACAAAAGATGTCCTATACTTGAACAGTTCTCTGGTTTCAAGGCCTCTTTCAATGCTGCCAACCCTAAAGATAGAATAAATAATTAAGCCAACATTAATAAATGCAAGTAATTCAAGATCCTTTGCATAAATTCTTTCTTTCCTTTATTTACAGTGTATTTTTAGTATTTTTAAGTCTGCTGGCACTAGTAATAATAATTATTACATACATTTACATATTACATTTACACTAGTAATTATGTAATATGTAAATGTTTTTATGTTTTACCATTTACTTCATCTTGTTTTTCTATCCATTTAAAAAAATGAAATTTAAAATAAAC
>NW_028145634.1:585000-597500 GCF_977016875.1 Pavona decussata | reverse complement strand
CACTTCCTTGTTATCTGCTTCATATATAGTTACAAAAACTTGTAAACATCCCTGAATACTGAATTATCCGGAACATGTCTTCCAAATTTAAGCGTTGTGTCGTCTTTTTGAAATGTCTAATCACAACAATTGTGTATTTGAAATGAAGGTTTAGTCAAATTGGGTGAAACTGTCGGCGCAAGTCTCGTTTGTTGCTACTGCACTCACCCTGCACAGCGGATGCATCCAAACGCAGAGTAGGTAAGTTGAGAAAGCCAATGGACAGTACATTTATTAGCCTGTTCAAGACGTTCAGATAGAGGGAGTGGCGCGAAGAAAACTGCTGTGTGATCAACAGTGTACAGGCATCATTCAAGATAAATAGGCCATTTCCGAGTTGCTGTGAACCTCACTATGAAAGCCAGGCTAATTGCAATCCTCTTCATATGGAGATCAGTTTTGTTTGCATATGAATGAAAACTAATTTTCATAATAAAAAAACTTTGCACTTAGCCTCGCTTTCATAAAGAGGTTCAAAGCAATTCGGAAATGGCCTATTACCTGTGCCAGTTAACCCAGACTCCTAACCATTGGCAACCTCCTTTACACCGATGAACCAGGAACGGCCTGGTTACGAGTGGTTCACCAAGTTGGTCGAATTTTTTCGGCTGCAAGGTTCACCCTACTCTCTCCCTCCGGAATGGGGGGGGGGGGGGGTACTTCAAATAATGGACTATACGGGGAGGGTCTGCCCGAAAAGGGTACTTATTACAGGCTGGAGGTGTATAAAGAGGTAGGGATTTTAAAAGCCTTAGTATAGAAAAGGGTAGGGAAAACTGTCATTTAGGTATTTAAAAGAGCCTTCAGAATATCTCGAACGAGATGCAGTTTTTCTACTGCAGGTATATGATAGGGTTACCTTTTCTGTCAAAAGGGTGTATGAAAGGGAAAGGGTTTGAACCCCCGTATAAACCTTTTTTGAGTACCCCCCCCCCCCACCTCGCGGGGGTGCTTGAACACAACAAAAATCCACGTTGCTATTACCGATGCTGGGATTGCGGCTTAGCGGGCTGAGAACTGAGAACTGACAAGACACAAGACATACTTGTTAAGAAGGATTTATTTTTTCAATGATAACTTTCCCGCTCTTTCATATTTCACTATTTAATTTTTAAGTATTTTTGCTGGTCTCTTCGTTAAGTGTTTTTCTGGTATTTTTTTTTTTCAAAATTGAGGATTTGACTAAAATATAAATAAATACCACAAACGAATGACATATTTTTTAAAAGATGTATTATCTCAGTCAATCAGTGACATAGGCATACTGAAAGAAAAAAAAAATCGAGTTTTCCATAAAGGAGTCGACAGATTGTCACTGACTTATAAAATACATCTTTCTAGTTTTATCCTAATTTTAAGTCCTAAAAACAAACCATCCAATTTCTTCTATTGCAGAAAAAACTTTTGCTGCCAACCGATAAACAGACGGCCAATGTAACGATTAGATTTCAAAGGAACCAAAAATTGTACACGTTTCGTCCATCAAACGTCTTAAGACATCGGACCAAGAACGTTCAGGGTACAGACTCTCTACAGCCTCTTCTGGCCAATAATGCTCCGAGAGAAGACTGGACCTCGCATCTGTGTAGTTGCAGTCCGACAGAGAGGGGAATGGGAACACATTGTCCATGGTTTCATCATCAGGTTTATTGGAGCTTGCCAACTGGATCGATTGAAGTTAAATCAGTTGGGCAATCCCATATAACTTGAACTTCACGTAGGAGTCAAATTCTTCATTTTACCATACAAAGCTTGATCCTGTTTTCAAACGCGTAAAAAGTAGAGATTTTGGTGAGTGATATCAAAAGATCAGCCAGAAAACTGTCACTTTTATAAAAAGACCACTGATCTGTTGTTTGTCGTCACTTAAAATGTCAATGCAGTGTTTAATAAAGTCAGTCGCTGGTGTTGTCGGCAACAAGCAGTCAACGTTTATTACAGGAGATATAAGAAAAACAAACAAACAAACAAACAAACAAACAAACCCAAAAGTAAATAGATAAGAGGATTAGCCGGTTTGCAAAGAAACTGTGGTGCTGCGTCAATGGGGATGTGGAAACGAATATTTTGTTTTATCAACAGAGTTGATAAGGTGATTTTGCCACCGTAAAGAGATTTGAGTGCTGACGTTTCGAGCGTTAGCGCTTCGTCAGAGCGAATCGAGGAATTGTGTGTTGTATGTGATTTATATAGTGAGCCCTGAAACTACGTTAGAACACATTGTTGACTGACAACATTTTTGCTTTATTACGCTCTATTAAGCCCCAGAATCAAAATCCATATTCGCCTCGCTTTTCTCCACACAGTTCTTATGGCACAAGTTGGGAGAATTTGTTTGAACATCACGACATTTGTGATCATCTCCTCCATTCTCTTCACCTACACGTTTGATCAAGTAAGGAGAAATCCGATGCTGCTCACTATTCGGACTTAACCGTTTAACCATTGATATCAAAGAACAAATTCTCCTATCTTGTCGCTATACTTTTCTTATAAAAGAACCGGGGAGAAATTATTAAAATATCAAGAAACTTCACCTTGGGCGATCATATCCTTAATTCTCTTGACCTCAAGGGTTGAATAAGCATTGATATTACAAGGAGAAATTTGATGCTGATCGCTGATGGGCTCAAAACGGTTAAAACTGTTTATGCAATAGTAACGTTCAGCTTCGTTGAAGTCCGATAACTTAAAATCTGTAAAATCGTACCTTCTTGCTAACGGACGGTTTCACTTTCTGGAAGGCTGTAGCAAAGTGCCTCACTCCCACCCCCACGGGACTTTCCATCAAAGGCAGGTTATTGTCAACTGTCACGTGACTAGTGGATCGTACGTTGATGCATTCACGTAGAGCCGCCATGCTGGCTTCACGCACCAAGGCCGCTAGATCAGCGCCCCTAAATAGTAGCCGGAATGCATCATTAGTACCCTCTCCGACTGGAATTGTACACCACTTTCACTGTCATTACAACCACTCATTGTCTTTCCTGAATTAAGTTATGGGAGGCGAGATTTTGTAAAGATACGGAAGATAGAGGGTCGTAAGACCGAGAGAGGAAAGGTAGGATGCGTCGCCGAAGGGGAGGTGGGTGGGTAAAACAAAAACAACAACAACAACAACAACAACAACAACAGCAAAAAACAAAACAAAACAAAACAAGACAAAAAACAAAAAACATTCTGAAATCCCAGAACGGCGTAACTTGGCGAGAAGGACCAAAGAGCAGGAATAGAGTGTGTGCACGACGGCCATGTTGGAGGACCGAAACAATACAATGATTTTCCTTTGAGAAATATATTCTATTTTTATGCAAACATCTTCTTTTGTTTTAGTCCTCCAACATGGCCGCCGTGCACACACTCTATAGTTTGCTTAAATAGGCAGATGAAGTCCCACGAGACACGAGTGGCATTGACTTTAAAACACCGAGGCGTTACACACATGCCAGCGTTACGCGCAGGCTAGTTTCGTGGTTATTTAGATAGTGAGAATATGTCCAGAATGCACGCTAATGAGACGCATGAACTGCATAATAGACATCACAAGGTGTCCCCTAACCTTAATTCTTATTAAAACACAAATAATTCTGTCAAACATGAAGTCATGAAAATGACAAATAGGTCTGTCTTGTATAAAGTATCCAAATTCAGGGTTAGGTGAATTTCTGGACATAACTGCACTTGTTCCCCAACCAAATCAGTTAATTTAACTGCAGTCATGATACAGTCTTGCCGCAAACGTACAGCTGTGAAACCTCAGTTCAACCGCAAACCCTGCAGAATAAAGACTTTTAACACCCTCTACACTAGACTGCAAAACAGTCAGTATTTTTTGCGTTGGTGCTAGACAGGCAATTGTGTAAGTTGAGCCTCTCTTGCGCATTCCCCAACGAAAACGCGTCCAAAAATTACTCAAGCGTCTGCCGCGCAGGCTAAATTGGTCGTTACGAACACGAGCTCTTTCAACAAAAGGCCCGGAGCAAGCGAGAAAATGGAGAGTAAGACCCATTGACATAGAGCGTTTTCCTTTTGAATGGAAAAACCAGTCGTTCTGGTAGGACAGCAAATGGAGCAGTCCCTCCTACTGGAAATTTTTCGGAATAAAGGAATAACTTCAGACGTATTTCTCTTTTCTCGTTTTTACCGAAATGACCGGAATATCACTGAACCGTTTGCCTCATCACACTAATATGTTACTCCTTGGTGAGATACGCGGTTTATTTCCCAAAATTGCCAGTGGAAAGAATCATTCTATTTGATTCCCCAACGGAACAACTGGTTTTTTTTCCACTGGAAAATGGAAAGCGCTCGATAATTGTACTGTTCCATTTGGCGGAAAATTTTCACCGTTTTTTCCATACAAATGGAAAGCACTCATGTTGTAACTATTGCTTGAGACTGTCGTACACTGCCTGCTCGTTAGAATCCAAGCTCTCGGCTATTCGCGTCTCCCTCCGTGAGTTTTCAGAGAAAGAAATGACTGCTTTGCATCATACTCTGCCTGTAAATTGCTGCTGTAATTAGAGCGGTTTTCATTCCAGCGTTGTAAAACCAAAACCAAAGTTATTACTCTGGACCAATCACAACAAACGTAAACAACACAATGGACCAATCAGAATTCGAAGCAAAGACATGTAACCGGCGCTAAGCGCGGGAAAACGCGTGCGACCAAGTTACGGTTGGTTTGGGTTTTGCTTCCCATTGGTTAAGAAAGAGGCGCGAGTTTTGCCAACCAATCACGGAACGTACCATAGCAAACCCAAAGCAAAGGAGACACTCAACTAAATTCCGCTCTAACAGATTGTAATTATGTGGTCATCCAATGCAGCTGTTAAAAATTTCCTCTTCTGACTTCGAATATATATATATATACGGATAGCTCATCTTTAGTAAGCAGCAAAATACACTTACGATAATCCTTCACATCTTTCATCATTTGCAATCCCCTTGATGCTGACATCTGGCAATAGAAGAGGTTTTTTGCCGTCCTAAAATGAATCAACGGGAACGGAAAACTGATCATTTCATGACCTCAAAAGAGTTCTGTACTGACCGCAATATAAGAACAAAATGTTCTGAATCATGAACAAACATAGAAAAAATTTTCAAAAACAGTTCCGGGTTGAGCAAAAGAAAAAACAATACCAAGAGAGGAAACATTCCAAAAACATTCCAACTTGAACCTCTGATTTCATCTGGACTAATTTCTTGCTTGCTTGTTTGTTTTCATGATTAGCTGGCCTACTGGACTGGTGTAGTGGAGAGAAAGTAACTTCACAAAGGCTACAAATAACTCTCTTGCAAGATTGGTGATATTCTAACTACAAATACAACCCCGTGAAAACTAAAATCTTATATCACGACGATACATCTGAAGGTTGTAAGATGAGCGGAAACGCCTTAAAATCAGGTCTTAGTTTTCCGGGGATATACATCCCGTTATTTTGAACCTGCAATTTTCATGTCATTTTTGCGGTTGAACTAACTCTATAAAAATTACTACCTGACTGCGATTTACACTATAGTTACTTTTTTGAAAGTACTTTTTAACGAAAGCTTGTACGCACTTTGGTAAGCGTTCTTAAAATGTCCTCTCTGTCTTCCACGTTCGGCAAACCAACATACAGCACTTTGTCGAGACGACCAGGTCTCAGGACCGCAGGGTCAATGATATCTGAAAAAGAAAATATAAGATCAAGCAATTAGCTTTTGTTGTTTTCTGCTACGGAAAATGAACCCATTTTTGTTTTTAAACCACAGCTGCATATTTGTTTTTCATTGTTCTTTCCCTTTCCCCTTTTCCCGCGCTTTCCACCGGTTGCATGATTTCCCGCGCTTTGCACCGGTTGCATGCTTTCCCGCGCTTTCCACTGCTGGCGGAGATTTCAGACTAACTATTGACACCTTCTGCTTTCCCGCACTTGATACACTTTTCCGCACTTGGCACCGGTCGGCGCAGTGATTGGCTCTGTTTAGGCAAATTCTTTCATTTTCCCCAAAACGAGATAAAAGCTTCGTTCCTTGCTAGCAGAGGTCGCCGAAGAACCTTCGAATTTCTCCAGCAAGAGTCATTAGGGGTGTTGTCATGGTAACTAAAGCTGTGTTCATCTCTAAAAAGTTGACATGAATTTAGCCCAAGCAGAAAGCGCTTTCGTGGATTTTCACGTGCAGTAAAACTGTCTTCTGCTTCTTGTCCGTGTTAGGGTAGGGCGTGCCAACTTACGCGCACCATTAATCAAGCAAAAAAAAATAAATAAATAAATAAAAAATAAAAAAAAAAAAAGAAGAGGAGGAATAAGAAGAAAAAAAGAGCAGAGAAAACTGAAAACTAAGGGCTTTTAATGCAAATGATGGACCAGAGAATCAATTCTCTAGTGTATGTTAAAGTGCTAAAGTGAACCCATGAAATTCCTTCTGGGCGTTAGCCCTGGTAAGAAAATGGGTGACCGAATGAGGCAAAGAAAAAAGACCTTTGACCTCTCCGGGAATCGAACCAACGACCTCCGAATTTGATCGTCCGTTGCTGTACCGACTGAGCTACGAGGCTATCATTTGTGTCATTAACGCTAGCGGCACAACATTCATTGTGCTTTTTAATTCACCTGGTCTGTTGGTAGCTCCCATGATAAATACTTGCTTCCTCGCCTCCAGTCCATCCATCTCAGTCAGCAGCTGATTCACAACTCGAACACTAACGCTGGACTTGAGAGAAAGGAAAATGACAACTCTCAGAGAGGCTACGCACAGTTATTGACAAAGAATACAGTGAAACTCGTTAAAACGTGCTGTGTTCTCTCGGCTTATGCAGTCGTCATCGGGTCCCGGCGTGACGCAATGCTTCACCGTTGCGTGACAACCCAAACAACCGCCTTCCAGGCCTAGAAATTATACGACCAAGGGCGAAACATAAGAGTTCATTATCTTAGTTCCTTCTCCCTCGCTGGAAAATACATGTATGGTCAAGGTATGTTTGTTTTGCTTTCTAAAACATGGACTGCTTAACAAACTTGTTCCGTGCTTTTCCCTATTACCCTAGATAACCTTATTTAGCTGGCAAAACTTAATTCCTAAGGAGGATTTAGCGGCCACCACGACCGCCGCCGTCGTCGTCGTCATCATCATCATCATCATCATCATCATCAATTCTCCGCGCGCCAGTAGGCGCATAAGGCCGAAGCGGCTGTTTATTTTAAAGAAATACTTGGTTTTCTAAGATTTGTAACATTTTCTTGCGGCGTGATTTGGATAAAGTTTTAAGTTAGCGCGAAAAGGCCGTGAGCCGACAAAACGGATCATATGTATTATACTGCTCATTTCTTGTACAAGAAAAGCCAGTTTATGTTACCTCGGAACTGTCCGACCTCCTGGGGCAAAGGGCGTCCAACTCATCAAAGAAGATCACACAAGGAGAGGAATTCCTTGCTCTCTGGAAAACCTGTCTGACTGCTCGCTCGCTCTCGCCTACATACTGAAATTCACAACACAGTAAGCTAATGGTCACTGAACAAGGCTACAAAAGAACTTGGGAAAAGAAAAACTTATCAAAATGTGTAGTCATTCTCCAGATCCATTCTCCAACAGTACTAATACAAACTGTCAGCGAACGAAATTTATGAATGACTGTTAATGTTGGCATCTATCGGTACCCGACACAACATGGAAATGCGGTGTGAGCTTTACAAATGCCGTGAAAACAAAATAAGGCACTTTAGAGAGATAAAGGCGAGGCAAAACAAAAATCGTAGAATTGGTAAGGTCTGATGCAGTAAGTAATGAATTAATCAGAACGCAAAGTAAATTCATGGTTACAAGTCGACAGACACGGAAAAACACTTGTCAGGTTACAAACGCCGGGATTCAGTTCAGCTCAGTTGGTAGAGCACTGCACCGGCATCGCAGAGGCCATGGGTTCGAATCCCGTTCAAGCCTGAAAGTTTTTTCAGGCTTTCTTTTAAAAACTGCTCAAGTTGAGTACTAACTGCGAGGATCTTTCTTCTATTTGTTCTTTCATTCGCAGTTCAAAATATGTTTCACATATTTGCATTAATTTCTTAACAAATATTATTGAAATTTTAAACTTACCATGTTAAGCAGTTCAGGTCCTTTGACTGAGATGAAGTTTATGCCTGATTCATTAGCTATCGCCTGAAAAAAAGTGGTAGTATTGATTTATTAGTCATTATCTATTCATTTACAGAATAAACTTTGATCCGTATGTCGGTAATGGACGTTATTTAGAAAGCGTCTGGTTTATGCAGTTTGAAACCCTGCTCATTTTTACTCAAAATATACTATACACTATCGCAAACTGATTTGATGACACATGAAAAACACTTATCTGCCTGAATTGGACACAGCCGAGGTAGCAGAAACTCTAGAAACGCTTAATATTCAAGGTAAAAAGACATTTCTTTGAACAGCATATCACAAGCAATATTCTTTCACAACATACCTTGGCCAGGAGAGTTTTGCCGCATCCTGGAGGTCCAGCCAATAGAATGCCTGGAGGATGAGTCAGGCCGAAAGCTTGGAACTCCTCAGGATACTTCACTGGAGCCTGATTGGACAAACCATTTAACAGTCACGACCATACAAAGACCTACTTCTCGTGTGATAATATTCACTGCTATTTCTCTGTGCGGACATAAAAACTATGAGGACTTTGGCAAGAGTGAGGGTTGTGAGATCGCTTCAAGGAACGCGGAACTGTTATGATAATAACGTTAACGTAATAATACAGCAGTTTTCAATTGAGTGTCCAAAGTAATTAACGTTTGCTTTGGTTTTACATTACTACACTCTGTGATTGGTTAACGAAACTTGCGCCACTTTTTCAACCAATGGGAATCCAAACCAAAACTAATCGTGTTTTGGCCGCACGCGTTTTCCCGCGCTTGGCGCCGGTTACATGTATTTGCTTTGAATTCTGATTGGTTCGTTGTGTTGTTTACATCTGTTGCGATTGGCCAGAGTAATTACTTTGGATTTGGTTTTACGACACTCAATTTCTATATTTTTAGCCTAAGTTGACTAATTAGGGAAACCAACGAGAAACACGCGCGCGCGAAGAATATCGCCCGCGAGGACAAGCGACGCGCGGGAGTAAGACACAAATGTAAATGTCGCGCCTCCTCGAGGATGACAATTTTCACGCACGCCGGGGTGTTTCATTCGATTTTTTATACCTAAGAAAAACAAGGAACTTCTTACATTGAATCATGGTATGTCCTTTCGAGGCCCATCTCCCCAAACAACCCCACAATCCCTTACTCGTGCCAGTCTCCCCACACTAATTGATTATCGGTGATTTTCTTTTTTCAGCAAAAAAATATTCTGTGACAGAAGCGAATCAACAAATTTGCTACAAGTTGTGAGTTTTTAAAAACAAGGACTAAGTAAAATAGCACCCAAATAAATTATTGTTGAACGTTACCAGTATTGCCATGCTGAGTTCTTCCCTGACATCCTTCAGTGCGCCGACATCGTCCCACGTTACATCCGGGATAGTGGCGAATCCTTCCCTCTTTGCTGACGGCTGAACTATCAAAAGTGCCGCCTAACACGTAAGAAACATCAAACATAAATATTACTCACGGGAGCTTGATCGTCCTTATTTATTTTTTCTTCACATTTCGGGAAAATCCCAGACGATAAAGTATTTCACTGTATTCCGACGTCCCAGTCGGGTAAATTCGCACTATAGGTTTAAGTGCCCTACACGGTTGGGGATCAATTGGGAAAATCGTGAGCGTTTCTATTTTCTCTACGCTGTGATGGCCGGCGGTCATTTCCGATACAAGAAAACTGGAATTTTGACTGTCTGGGAACATCACCGATATATCTTTAACTCGATACCAGGTTAGTTAAGTGTCCAATAGAGCGTCATCGGTTTTTGTCATCTCCGATAGTCACCGACAACTTTGTCCAATATCGGGAACATCTAGGGTGGTCGGGAAACAACCAAATCACCCGGATCATATGGGATTTTCCTGACATATGAAAACCACGCTTACGTTAGGAATAATCACTCACCACTAACAAAAAAAATCTGAAACGCGTCTGTAGAATAGACATACTTTCTACTTTTCCGATTCATTCCTACTATCACAGACGATCGGAAGATTTGGGTTGCGTTCGATTGACCTTAATCCGTAATAAGAATAAGCGGAATAGCTGTTAAATTTCCCTTTTTAAGAAATTTGGGAGGCCAATTCTGCAAACTATCTCCGTTACATGAGAATTTTAAGAGCCTAAAACCTTTTATGAGGGATTTCTTGTCATCATCGTATGTATTCCTATTCCGGAATAGGGTTAATCGCACGCACCCTTAGTCGTCAGCTCGTTTTCATAAATAGGGAAAACATGGGACGGTCGGAAAATAACGAAACCGCCAATGATCTGCATGGGCCCAGTTATTCAAAGGCCGATTAACTTAATCCCGTATCAAAGTGAACTTTGACTCAATTTTAATTACTAACTAGAAATACGTGACTCGCAAAACCTCGCGAAGCTGGGGCTGGGTGGAAAACCCTCTTTACTCGTCCTGTAGCATCAAATGAGGAGATTAAAAGGGGCATAGGATTTTTTTTATGAGCATGGTCTTTTCGTAGTTCCACAGGCTAGTTTGCGGTTGAAAATCTATTTCTGACGCGACGTAATGTACAACCGGCGTGCAGCGCTGTCGTGTTCGATGAATTTATTTCCCACGGAAAATTATTTTACCGCGGCCACAAACGTGTAATTTCTTCAATGCAATCTTTCACAAAAAAGATTTCTAAAAGAAAGGGAAAATATTCTGGAGAGATAGTTCTGTATCCAGTGAATATTGATAAACATTGCCGTTGAAATTTGATCATGCACGCATATTTTTTCCGATGTATGCAAATTTTTTTCAGACGACGCCAGACAGTCTGACGTCATTCATACTTTGTTTGCGCACTGTTGCCAGGCAACAGCACGGACACCTTCACGGAAATATATAAACATACAAATATATGTTCGGCTCGAATTCGCACGGCTTAGCTCCCGAGCGCGGCCTTCGGCCCGACAAATTTATTAACCTCGCTTCGCGAGGAATCAATAAGATTCTCTCAAAGATTTGTGTCTGTAAGTTATGACTTACGACTTTTCTTTACCATTAGCCCAAACTTGGTTTTTAAAAACATTTTTTAACGAGCGAAATAAGAGCCTTGGTTTTTAATCGGGGATTAGCGTTAATCGGCTTTCGAACAACTGGGTGGGCCCTGGGATTTTTTCCGGCGTGTGAAAACTAGTGAATTTTGATTGAATCTTGATCTTCCAGGGCTTTCGGTAGTATTAGACAGTACGGGATCTATCCTGAACAGCACCGGACGGGGAGCCTTATGCCGTGGGGCGTGAAGCGAGCGCTGAAGGCGAGAGCTGCTAGCTAGCAAGGGACCGGGGCTCGCTTCCCCGGGGTAATTTTTGAGATTGCACCCCCTGAAACGTTGTTTTTGGCGTTCCTGAGACCAGAAAAGCAGTTTTCTATCCCTAGATCACAGCTGTCGCCATTTCTTGAAATGCCTCAGGATAAGAAGATATCCTTAATTTTTTTGGCCATACTTTAAACAACCATACCCTGTGTGAGATTCAGTTGCATGTTAACTTATAGCGAATATTGTAAATCTGATGTCCTGGAATTTTGCGTTTAAAACTCACAAAATATTAATCTGGTCTATTCATCAAGGTCCTCATCAAGAACCAAAGGCTGAATCATCATCGTCACATCCATCGCCAACAATTCTATTGTCTTTCGCGACACGTACTTACGGTGCCAAAATTTGCAAAATGAGGCATAAAGATGGTGAGTTGTTCCCACGGGAGTAACAGGTAACTGGCTTCGTTGTTTCGGGCTCGCGTCGTGTTCGCTTCGTTGAAATAGGTGCTGTCAATCAAAGTTTTAGATGTGCGAAGGTGAGATAAAATTGACAATAGCAGTCGGGATAAAAAAATCTATTCATGCGCCGCAAGCGGTAAAAGAACAATAATCTAAGAACTCCGCTTGAGCCGAGCAACACCAGTTCCTGTTGCATTTAATGTGTAGTATTCATAGTAGGTGAAAAAATACACTTCTGGCTGCGTTTCACTTAGCGAAAAGAATTTAAGGCCAGAAAAAATTGTAAAATCCCGAACGACGGCAAATTGGTGACTAACGTGGAAACAAGTTTTGTTTGTGAAAAAAAAAATATTCAAATTTCGATCCGTTTATTGAGATCAAAATGTATAAAAGACTTGCCTTTTATTGCCATCTATTAAGTTGTTAGAAGCTACCCAGAGATATAACATAAAAAAGCGCGCCATGCATCCGACCAGCTTTCATTCCTCGTTGTTTGCCGACATTTGAGATCATAGGTAAGTTCGATCATCGAACCAATCGATATTGACATGTGTAGGAATGCAGGATTGATCGGGGATTCTGTGAGCTCTGAAAAGAGCTCCCG
>NW_028145634.1:372500-582500 GCF_977016875.1 Pavona decussata | reverse complement strand
CATTGAATTTTCTTTTGTATCCTCACAAGGACTGGTCGGTTGCTCCGTTTGTTCCTTGTCCTGCTCACTACTGCTCCTGATTGCAGCACTCCTTTGAAGCTCTTGGAATATCCTTTAAAAAATAACATTTTAAGTCAGGAGTATGGGAATGCTAAGTTCTTCAAAAGGGCAGTGTCACATATTTTAGTGTTACTTTGAATAGCCAAAAACATACTTCAATCGATAGAATCATTAGAATACTGGTTCAGTTTTGTGAACAACAACCCTACTAGTGTACAGAAACTAGTGTCAATCATTTTTGCCTGCGGATGGCTAGGAGGGAAATGGATTACAACTAGAAAAAATTGGCCAATTTTTTTCAAGTTTTTTTGTGTATTTTAGAGAAGTCGCTAAAAACTAATCATAGTTTGTTCTTCCTCGGAGAAATCCCTTAATATTTTCTTGCCGGTGTTCTGAGAGCAATTTCATGTTAGCAAAGACGTTTTTCGTCAAATGTTTCAGCAGTTTTGCCCAAAATACGGTAAAGTCACCTTGGCGGCAGTCCCCGTTTAAGGATATCTCAACAACGCAAGAATACAGGCACCATGTTGTTCAACAAAAGGATAGCTTTACGAGTGGATAAATTGCTACCCAGCGGATAAAATGTACTCTAACTAACAAATGTTATCCTGCTGAATAAAGTAATCCACTCTTTGAACAACTGAGCAAGTGTGAATGGAGGATTTAGTCCTTGTTTTCACCTGTCTATATAAAAATGAAAGAATAGGACATTTTCAAAAGTGTCTACTTTGAAACGTCAGAGGGTGTGTGGATTATAGCTAAAAATCGTGGGGAAGGGGGCGGGGGGGGGGGGCTACCACCACACAACCGGGTTCCTAGAGCTTTTCCTTTGTAAAATAGGGAGGGCGGCGCTCCCCATTTTACAAAGGAAAAGCTCCGGGAACGAGGTTGACCACCTTATATACCGTGGGCGGCGCATCTCTTCGCAAAGTTACCCTCCCCTTCCCTCTCCAGCCTGGGAGTGAAAATGCCAAAGTAGGGTGAGGTTTCAAACTATGTACCAGTGTGAACAGGTTCACTAACTAAAATCCTAAGGTGTGACAATATTCCCCAAGGGGTTGCATATCCTTGTAGCATAACCCAGCTACATATGGGTGTGGTTTTGAGCTGTTGTAGTCTGAAATAGCTATCAATTTATTGTTAAGTTAAGTAGGCGAAAGTATAGATTTTTGGTCCTAAAATAGGTAAAGGGTTTGAAGAGGTGTACTGCATAACCACAACAAGAATTTGGAGGTGTATTGGTATCCTCCACGACTTTCCTATGGTACTCTTTGTTTTTCAGTGAAAAGTTTAAAGGGGTTGGTGTTGAAATTCAAGTATTTTGTTAATAATTAAAGATATCGTGGTTTTACTATTCTTTCACAATCACGAGTCACTTTGGTGCAATAAGTTTGTTTTATAAGAGCCTTATGACAAGAAAGTCTAGTTGGGAATTTTAGTCAAAATTTAAAGAGCGTATAAAGGAGAAACCAAAGACTGACATGTAGTTAAGGACGTTTCCATATATTACAATCACATCATCGAGCAGGGATGGCGCAGTGGTGAGAGCACTATCCTCCCATCAATGTGGCCCGGGTTAGATTCCCGGAGTAGACGCCATATCTGGGTTGAGTTTGTTGTTGGTTCTCGTCCCTGCTCCGAGAGTTTTTCTCCGGGTTCTCCGGTTTTCCTCCCTCCACAAAAACCAACATTTTCAAATTCCAATTCGACCTGGAAACAGCGGACGGATAGCCACTCTGTGGATGTGCCACTGAAATTCCCATTTTATTTATTTATTTATTTATTTATTTATTTTCATCGATAAAGATTTAAGTCAATCAGCTATGTTCTGTCGTTGTGAGGTCTACCGACCGACGTTTTGAAAATAACGTTCGAGTCACCCAGATAACAAGTAAGACTAGTTCGAGTTAGCGGGGTTCTTGTGTACACAGTTTACCTGTTTACAGCAATTAAGGCTGCCTCTCTCGTTAGGGACATCAGATCTGCACCAACAAACCCAGGCGTGAGACGAGCTAACACAGCAAAACTGAAGTCTTCTTCCAGCTTTAACTTTCCACACTGAACTCGCAGAATCCTGCAGTAAAATTGTAACACATAAAAACCTTTTGGTCAACGCTAAACCCAAGAAGAGTACTTGTAAATTTTTTGCACCAAGGCTAATTAAAGGGCTGGGAGCATAACCGACCCAAATGACTTTTCAGATCGCGTTTTGTTCTTTTAGCTCAGATTCACCGGAATTTTTGCATGTGGCCTGGAATTCCTTCAGAAAAAGTTGCTCCAATGTTTTATCCGCTGCTTTGCGCTTCTTTTTGTGATAAAAACGGAAGTCTTCCTCATAACAGGGCCGTACCTAGTAGGATTTTTTGTCTGTGGGGGCAAACTCCGCACACCCCTCCGGGAGTCTAGTTGGAAGTTTTTGTTTTCACCCCTACACAGAACGTTGCCTTTAAGACCTTTAAAGAAAACAAAACACACTGAATTCACATTGAAGGGAGATTTTTTCAGTCAATTAATCGATTTTCTTGTGATTTCGGACCAATACAGCTACAAGAAATAGCTCAGCAAACTCAAACACTATATTAGCAAAAAATTCAGTTTTCCTGGCGTGCGCAGCTGCCCCCGTTGCCCTTCCGCTATATGTACGGCCCTGTCATAATCGTAGGTTTTTATTTCTATTTTTGGCTAAAAAGAGCGATTTATACCCTTTCAGCTGGAAACCCCACATATATTCTAAAGGAAGATTCCAACCTCAGTATCTTGGGTTTTAGATCACTGCATTCAAGTGCCCTGACCTTTCTCTTGCCTTTTCATCAGGTATACCCATTGAGATCTCTCTGTCAAACCGGCCAGCCCGTCGCAGGGCGGGGTCAAGCGAGTCGGGCCTGTTGGTTGCTCCTATCACCAGTACATGGGCATCTGGATTGCTGTTTAGGTCTGAAAGCAAAGAATTTTAATTATCATCCATTAGCTGATACATGAAACCAGACTATCGCGATAGTTCTGTCCAACTGTCAGCTGAGGAGCTAATATTGGAGTGGGGTGCGCAGCTTCTAAGCGGTATTTAAAAAAATGTTTCGGAATAGCCCACTTTGAAAACGAATGATGGCTTGGGTCGAGAGTAACTGCCCAAGCGATTGTGGGATTGTTTGGGGGGACGCTGAATGAGATGATATTAGCCAACGTCCCCCCAAACCGTCCCACAATCGTTTGGGCAGCCACTCTCGACCCAGGCTATCACTCTTTTTCAAAGCAGATGAGAGGTAAGTAAAGACTATCAAAGAGTGAACCTTTTCAATGCAGAGGGCAACCACACAACCCACGAATAAACTGAATACTTTCACTGCCCGATCTTTTGTTATACACTATTCAAATGCGTTTTCCATTTACTCATTTCTTTGGGCTTTGAAGCGTCACAATAAATGAAATATTTTGTTCAATATCTGGAGCAAAAACAATTTCAAAACTACCAGTAAGGCTATCAGTAGATTAAAATTATTATTTCGTACTCCACTTGCATTAAACTTTCCTAATCTTCCATTAAAGGGAGTGCTTTGTTCTGTAAAAGTACTTATATTAGGGAAACAAGGAAATCGAGGGCAGCTTATGACTGGAATATTATTTTTGTTAACAGGTAGATGGGCCTATAACCGGAGCTTTAGACTGGGATTTTACGGTAATTATTTTGTAGTTGAAAAAGTGACACCGATGATCACTTTCAACCAAAATCTTTTCCGCCGCATATCCACCTCGGAACAAAAAATCAGTACTATGGCCGAGTCCCGTCAGTGCACCTTAGGTCAGTATGAACTCTGCAGATTTTCTTAAACCCCTTTCTCGTTCGCCAGATTTGCACCACTACCAGTCTTACTATAAATAAGAAACTGTCTTTGGAATATGTCCTCCTGCCGTAGCTACTCTATTCTAGTAGATATGCAGCATCTTTTCGCATAAGACAGCTAGCGTAGCTGGTTGTTTTGTTGGGGTTTGAGCCGCGAAAACGAGCGGGGCCCCAGTTGCGCAGGCTACGCACAAGAAGGCTAGCGTTCAAATCCCAGGGGGCACATATTTTCGATCTCCCTGTTTTCCATTTCGTTTTGGTTGCCTGTTGTTTGTAGGCCTATTATGAAAAGAAAATGTACTTGTAAATCATATACACAACCTGCAAGCCAGTAACCTGCGATTAATGACCGAAACTAGTAAAACCTGGGCAAATTTTGATCTTTGTTCCAGTCAACACTTTAAAAATGCATACCACCCAATCAATTTAAAGGGGCAGGGACACCTGTATTTAGTGTAACTTTGAATAGTCCAAAAAAAAAAAAAAAACATTTGTATCGATGGAAACATTAAAATAATGGTTCAGTTTTGTTAACAATTTCCCTACCAGTGCACAGAAACTAGTATCAATTATGTTTGGCTGCAGATGGCTAGGATGGAAATGGATTGCAACTTGAAAAATTTGCCAATTTTTTCAAGTTCGTCCTGTGCATTTTAAAGAAATCGCTAAAAACTGACTATAGTTTGTTCTTCCTTGGAGAAATCACTTGACAATTTCCTTCAAGTGCTCTAAGAGAAATTTTGTGTTAAAGAAAGGTTCTTTGTCAAACATTTTGAGCAGTTTTTACCAAAATACAGAGAAATGGCCATCTCAGTGTCCCTTTAATTGCAACGGAAAGTTTGCTACGTGATGCTAATCTTTACATTAACTGACCGTCCATGCAAGTCAGGAGTTGTGAGACAATCCTTCGTTCCATGTCTTTGGAGGCTGTTTCTCTCTTGGGAGTGATGGCATCAATTTCATCAAGGAACAGCACACAGGGAGCATGACTCTAAAGGAATAAAAATATACATGTACTATACTGACTGGACGCATGTGTAAACTTTGTAACTCTCACAAGGGATTAACCAACATCTAATTTTGCCTAAAAATTTCAAAGCATTTGAGAGATTTCGAATCGCATTTACGGCAAATGGCAAATGTCAGATTTGCGTTACGTTTCCTTAAAAGAATTAGTAAATAGACGAAAATAATGCAAAAATAATTCTGGCCTTCAATACTAATGCGAAATTTGTCAAGTTGACTTAATTAGAAACTGAAAACAGCGACCGCCAAACTTTGTATAGTGGTGGTCACGAGGTCATTTTCGCTCTTTGCAATTTGTTGTAAACGTTGTAATCGACGGCAGTTTTCTGTGGTCTATGCTCTTACAAAATAATGTCATAAAATGTTCAAGACTCAAGTGGAACCTCGAGCCGTAGGCGAGTGGTTTCACTGTCAATTTTGAACATTTTGTGGCATCATTTTGTGGTTTATAATAGAATAGACCATAGAAAACTGCCGTCGATTTGTCTTTTACAATAACATGGAAAAAGGACGAGCGAAATTGGCGTTATTTTCCGTTGAGAAAACACGAGCGTGACGCCATTTTTATTGTCTGTACTCTTATAGACAATAGCTACGAGCCAATCGGCGCGCAGGAATTTGGACAGTTATTGTAAAACCTCTTTATAAGACTATTCACAGACGTCAGCAGAGAAAAAAAAAAAAGAAATCATGAACTAGAAGAAAGTATTGCCTTTATGAATCAAGAAACTTTCATCAATTATTAAGAACAAAACGTACGAGTAGAAATAAACGGCAAATAGCTGAAGGAATTGAAAACGGAATGTAGTCATTCTCCATAAAACCACCAGTATTTAACTGTCGGTACATACATGCTTGTATAACATGAAAGTGAATGAATGACTGTTTCTGTTGGCACCTATCGGTACCCGACACAACATGGAAATGTCATGTGGGCTTTACAAATGCCAGTATAGTGGCGTATTACATCCCTTTTCAGTCTGTTTTGGGTTACCCTACTAACAGAGGTTTCTTTCTGGCAAGCCTTTTAGCATGTACGAAGTCGTTCGCGTCTCTAGTATTTCGCGTAGTCGGTTTGTTTACTTTCCCTGCCGACTACGCGAAATACTAGAGACGCGAACGACTTCGTACATGCTAAAAGACTTGCCAGAAAGAAACCTCTGCTGAGAGGGTAGTTGTGGGTTAAAGATTGGACATTATTTTTCTTACCACCGCTCGTGAAAACAGTTCTCGCACTTTCTCCTCTGATTCGCCAGACACTCCTGACACAATCTCCGTGGCAGCAAGTTTGATGAAGGGCATTTCCAACTCCTGTTGCGGATTAAAATGATACCAAAACAAAACAACTATTTTTTAATGAAGAAATTCAAGTTACACTAAGGGTACATACAATGTAGCCTGGCGCAAACCAAACTGCATGTTTGAGAAAACTTGAATATAGGGTGCGGTTTTATTCTTCTAAAACATTAATAAGAATTCGATTCTTTCCGGAGCAACAGACACAACATAGATTTTTCAGCGTCTTCCCTTTTCAGAACATGCAGACTTTGGCCCCAAAAACGCACCCTCGAAATAGGTGGTTGCACTGATGTTGTACCATGGAAGGAGCATATAAGGAGTCACAGCCATATTCCCAAGGTTTTACTTTTAGAATGTACCACAAACTACCCGTACTGGGTTCAAAACAATTACATGTAACAGAGAGTGTTCAGTTGAGTGTTGTAAAACCAAAACCAAAGTAATTACTCTGGCCAATCACAACAGGTGCAAAGAGCGCAATGAACCAATCAGAATTCAAAGCAAATGCATGTAACTAGTGTCAAGCGCGGGAAAATGCGTGCAACCAAGTCACAAATTGGTAACTTTCTGATAGGCTGGGGAAGTAGTGCAAGTTTTGTCAACCAATCACAAACATAGCACAACAGAACTAAAGCGAACAGGAAATTACTTTTGGGAAGCAGGGATGGCGCAGTGGCTAGAGCACTCGCCTTACACTAATACAGCCCGGGTTTGATTCCCGGACTCGGCGCCATATGTGGGTTGAGTTTGTTGTTGGTTCTCATCCTTGCTCCGAGGGATTTTTTGTTTTTCAGGTACTTCCCTGACTGCTTTTGCCCTTTCCTCAAAAACCTACATTTCTAAATTCCAATTCGATCTGGAAAGTGTCCCCAATTAGCACTCTATGCAAAATACATTCACACTTAAATAAAGTGATGTATTTATTTATCTTTATTTACTATTGATTCTCAATTAAAATCTGCTCTGATAACCTAAAATGACCAATGCAAATGCTTAGCAGTGCAGTGTTTACAAGCATACCCCAGCTATGGCGTGGGCTAACAGGGTCTTGCCGCAGCCAGGAGGGCCATGCAGAAGGAATCCCCTGGGTGGGGTCACTCCAAGGGTACGGAACACTTCTGGGTGCCTCATATGAACCAAGAGTTTGCAAACTTGCTCCACTGTCTCTTCGCAGCCTCCAATGTTTGAAAATTTGACCGATGACTGAGCTGGTTCAAAATCTGAGAAACAAACAAAAAAACAACATCAATGAAAACAACAATAACAACTTCAATAATCATAATAGTTTGTTTTTAAACACTTTGTTTTATGATTGTAGCACTGAGTCCAATTTGATCTGTAATTATACAAATACAGTCGAAGCTCTCATAAGCGATCACCTCGGGAATTGGAAAAAGTGGTCGTAACTAGAGCTGGTCGCTTACGAGAATGCACTCTCATAAGCGACCAAAAACTGAAACAATATACACTTAACGTATGGTCCCGAGGGAAATAATTAGTTTTACTTTCCCGAGAGTCCTGATGTTCATCGAAGGAAACATTAGGACTTGAGGGAAAACAAAACTAACTAGTTCCATACATTAAGTGCTTTGTTATATATTTAGATTCTCCCTTCAACAGTCACAGCAAAACAAACAGACAAACAACTGAGAGGGCAACAACTGCGGAATTGTATCCTGGTTGGGATGTATTTGATCAGGGGCACATGACCAAGAATCAACCAATCACTGTGCTTGTTTTGTTGAGTGAAAGTGTAGGTATATAACAATAGAAGCTGGTTACTTACCAGAGCTTTTAGCATAAAGCTTTCTACCTCGTTCTCAGGGTAACACTCTTGATCCAGCCATAAATCATCTTGAATTTTAGTTTCGAGATCTTAATCTATGAACATTATTAGGCAGTGCTATATTACTGTAAATGTGATCACAGTGTATACTTTTATTAAAGAGTTGCCAAAGAAAGTATCAGAATTTTTAGTTGCTGCATGCGAGAGCTTATAAACAAAGGAAAAGACCAGTTGGTAGTTCCCAAAGTGGTCCCGGTCACTTATGGGAGCAGTTGCTTATGAGAGCTTTTGATTACAGAGTTTTAGTGACAATTCAAATGGAGTTTCACAATGGTGGTTGTAACTAGAGCTGGTCGCTTACGAGAGTGGTCACAAGGAGAGCTTTGACGCTAGTTAGCAAAATCAGATGACCATGTAGCAGGAGCCTGATTTGTTTGATTACGAGTATGATTACAGATCAAATTAAAGGACATGAAGTCCTGTCAACAATTAATCATACCTGTACAAAAATTTGAGAAAAATAGGAGGACAACATTAATTCTGGAGAACAAACAACAGTTTCAGTTGTGCGCTACCAGAAAAAAAAAAGAAAAAAATAAAATGAAAGAAAGAAAGACAGAAAGAAAGAAAGAAAGAAAGAAAGAAAGAAAGAAAGAAAGAAAGAAAGAAAGAAAGAAAGAAAGAAAGAAAGAATTTATTGGGTAGTAGCACTGTCCAATTACACATATTTACCAGAAGTTTCCATTGCTTTATCCTTTGCATTCTTGTTCAAACTTTTCCTAGTTTTCTTGGGTGTGGTTGCCATAGCCTTTTCCCCCTCTTCAGTGGAAACTCTCTTTCTTTTGTCGCTGCAAGTTAATGATTTACTAACTGGTTGTAGGGACCTATCAGAGGTACTCATCTTGCTGAAAGACATCTCTTGGTTTTCGCATGACGTAGTACCTAAACTGGTTGAGTTGTTATGATCAACTTGCGAGCAACCACTCTCTGGTGAAATTCTATCTGAAAAGGGATGAAAGCCAGAAAAATAAGGAAAATAACAAACAAACTTTAATTTCTAGAAAATGCAAGTACCTACACAATATACCTATACTGACTCGTGACTGATTTCTTTTGTTCACAATCACCAATGCTTTGCTTCACTTGGTTTGGTCTTGTACACAAGAAATAATAGTTGAGCCTTGGTATTTCTTTTGTATAGATCACTTTGCATTCCAAGAAAAGTAATCAGCTATTTCTTGTTCATTTAGCATTTTGCCAAAAAATTAGGTATGCAACTACGTTTTCCATAAAAAACTCAGTCTCTGTGCCAAAATAAGGCTTATTTGGAGCAATTTTGATTTGAATACAAAATGGCACTTTTTTGTTGCTCCCTTAACATGTACCGGTATAATAACTTTACCCTCCAATATTAATTTTTCATTTTAACTCACTGATATTTTTATTATTTCTTTTTTGTGCATACTATGTCTCCCTTGCACTAACGTTTTCCTACCCTTCTTTAACCACTGATTTCAGGAGAGCATTTGGATCCTGAAACTCACACCTACAAACATGCCACAAATTAAGGGCAGCTAGTGAATCTATAAGAAATTGACGTTAAAAAATTAACAGCAAGTGTCTTAAGTGAATAGTTTACTTTTGTAACAGATTGTAGGCCGTAAGTTTTTACCTTCATTTTTCTCCTCTGGTTTAGAATTATCTCTTACTGCCAAATCACCATCCCTCTCATCTTCAGATGTGGGACGTGAAGCTGTTGCCTTGTACATCGTTTGCATGGATTGATTCATGAGATTTGTGTCCTAAAAAAGTTTGAGCCAACTGTTAACAAACTGTAAAAGTAAAATACCAGGTAAAATTGAAACATAACTCCTGCACAAATCTGGTACACCTGAATGTTGGCAAATGTTGCACAACAGTTTGCTGACAGTGTACCAAGTCTGCCGACAGATTATACCATTGTTGCCTGTTTCTATTGTTTGACACAACAATGCATATGGTAAAGGATATTACCGACAGCAACTTTCCAAAAAGCCGAGCGACAACTTGCTGACAGATCACCAACAGGTAACTGACAAGTAACTGAACATAAGTTTATGGACTGTCTGCATGTACATGTATAGATGAAATCTTGAAGTGTGAACATTACAATGGAAGCTACTGAGAAGTAGTTTCTTGAGGTGCTGTTTATTTAATACTGTAAATAAGAAGGTCCAGACTAGTTTAAGGACGGTGCCTACTAATAGGGAAGTATTTTTTCGCAGTTTTTCACTATGCGGGGGAAGCAGATCTTAGTAGCAACTATTGAAATCCAAAAACAAAATTGGGGGTAACCTAGCCTGCAGTGCAGGCGTTTTTCAAGGGCGAGCGCTGAATAATAAATTTAGTTCGCGTATTTGAAGGAGGCTGAGGCGGAGGGGGGGGCAGGAAATGCGAGCGAAAAAAAACGCCTGCTCGCAAACCCTGTGTAATCGCCAAACGCCCCTATTTATAGTTGCGCCTGATCAGTGCATTTCCGGCTAGGCTTCACTCATCACAGCTTGTGCAGTCACGTCACGTACTTCGCGTGATCTAAGTTTCTACTTTGGAATCAAGCATAATAAAGTGAAAGACATTAGTTGGCTCTGTCTCAAAATTAAAAAGAATCATGATAGAATAAAGCTACTGTGTGACGGTCAAATAAGTAAATTTAGTAGAGTTAATCTTCTGCGTTTGCTTTCAGAAGATTTAGTAAAGTTAATTTTCTGCGTTCGCTTTCAGAGATTTACAAGTGTCACGCTGTGCGCCGCAAAGGTCAAATACAGAATATCAAGTACAGATCAGTTTTATTCGACAAAGTTTTATTCGATTTATGCGAATACAAACCTTTACCCAGTCCAACTGAATAGTATGCGAGTCGTCCCCAGTTTTCACACAAAGCTGCTTGTCAACTGGTGTATCAATCTTTTTCAGCGATCGAAAAAACGGACCGTATTCCTCCGCTGAAGCAATGATAAACGGTTTTTTGCATCCTCAATATCTTTTTAGTCGGTATCTGTATTTTGTTAGTCCCATTGAAGTTGCTTCTTCACAGCACTTTTCAGCGGACAGACAAGGATCACATCAGCACTTTTGCTCAATAAAATCAATTTAAATGCCCTTCAGTCGAACCAACAACGGAAAGGTAAGGCTTTTTCCAAAGGCGGTAGGAAAATCTGCCAATACATCTTGTCTCGACAACAGTGAAAAAATTATTTCTTTTTGTTCGGAGCTCAATTCAAGTGATATTCCAATTTCTGAAAGACACGGTTTCATGAGCAAAGTGCTAGTGGAGCTGGTATGAAATGACATGCGGACCGATCTGCCGTGGATTGTCAGGTATCAATCAATATGTGACCTACCGCACCAATCAGAGCCCCCGTCTATCCAGTGTACAGGTTCTGCAAACAAACAATGAGTGCGGGCAGGCGTATTTTTCCCTCCTCTCCCCCTCCCACCTCCTCTATTTCTCAGCCAGTCGTCCTCTCCCTTAGGGTCACTTTTGACTCGCTCCAGCCCTCTCGCGCTTCCTCGCCCAAGATGACAGTAGCGAAGGATTATTCAGCGCTCCCGCTCCAAAAATACGCCTGCATTGCAGGCTAGGGGTAACCACGCATTTTTTAGAGGTAGCTAAGCAACAATTATTCTAAAAAGCAGCAAAATACAAAGCAATGTATGGTGCTTTTTTCCAAATTGAAGCTTTATTATCTCTGAAAAATGCATGGCAATTTTCTTTTTGGATACCAAAATCACTTGTTGAGTTCTGCTTTCTCCGCATAGTTTTAAAGCGCGCAAAAATATCCCTGTATTAGTAGGCACCACCCATAGGAAATCCGAGTATCTTGAGATGCGCAGAACCAATGCGCAGTCACAAAAGAAGGCACCGTCTTTAACTGATTCTGGGTATGCATATGAAATTATAATCACTCTAAATTATTAGTTTGACAGTTCAAATGAAAGCAAGTGAGCAAATCTGCCTTGCACCCTCTGCGGGGATAGCATGTACATGTGGTATGGGAACTTTCTGGATTAACACATTCAACATTCAAAAGAAAAAAATTCAAGTTTAATGTTGAAGCTTACTTGTATCTCCATCAGTGGTTCATCTCTAAGAGACATCTCACTGTCACTGGATGATTCCAAACTGTTGCCATCTGCACTGCCTTTCTCACTGTCATCATCATTGTTTACATCTTCAGGATCTCTAAAATGCAAATTCAAACTTTTTTAAGCGAAATGTTTTATTTTTAGCATAAATGTTATATTAATCTTGTGTCCATGCAGGTATTTTGTAATTTCTCTTTAGAAAAAACATCTGGTAAAATTGGTCATGTTTAATTTTGTAATTATCTTATTGGTCAGTGGAAATAGCCCTATCCCAGTTATGTCACCATTTTTGTGCAAACTGTAAACCTCTGCTTTGCATGTGCAAATACGTACAACATAAGTTTAGTAAAAATATATAACTTTATACTTTTGTGAAGTGGTGTTTCTTGCATTGATTCTTCTTCCTTTTAAGCCTTATAAGGTGGATCCCCTTGGTCTTCTTCGCCATTAGTGTTTAAATATTTAATGGCAAAACAATACATAATACAAAACATTTCACCAAACTACTTGGGGGAGTGGGGATGGGGTAGGGGTGAGAGTACTTGTCTCCCACCAATGTGGCCCTCAGGTTTGATTCCCAGTGTTGATGTCATATGTGGGTTGGTTCTTGTCCCTACCCCAAGGATTTTTCTCCCTGGGAACTCCGGTTTTCCTCTCTCCACAAAAATCAACATTCCCAAACAATGTTTAGCTTGACCTGGAAACAGTGGATGAAAGAGCCACTCTGTGTAAGCCACTGAAATTCCAATTCAATTTTTTTTATAATTTTAAACCACTGAGTACAGCTACACTGTAGTTCTTATTAAGATATGCAGTAATAGCATTGCCTCTCTTCTTTACCTTGCTTTGCTCAGTGAATACTTTTTTTTGCCTGGTTTTGGTGATTGTCAACAAAACTGAAGTGGTGGCTTTCTACTATTCCCAGAGTCTTCAGAAAGTAAACTAAAACTCATTGTTTTAGTAAGAATGCTGTAGATTAAATTAGTGGTGAGGTAAACCAATGACCTATGGCTAACACTCAGTTGGAAATCCATGGGTTCACCACAGCATTTTCACATTCATTACAGAGTTAATAGCAGGGGGGTGGGGGAGGAGGGGATCCTTAGGTATATTAGTAATGACGAGAAGCGAATGAGGACAAATAAATTGTTAGTGCACCAAGAAAGTCCAGTTACTGTAGGCTAAAACTAGAAAAAAAAAAAGTCCAATGGTCCAGGATGTAACTAAAACAGCCTGTTTTGTAATAAAAAATTGACAGCCCTGTCGTGGGTTTTATGTTTAGTCAAACCCTAAAAATGTCCTTACCAAAATCTTTCACCCCAAAAAACCACAATTCAAAAAGGCCTTTGTATGTCCCCATCACTAATATCCCCAAGTACCCCCCAACCCCTGCGTTAATCATCTGATGCACCATTTACCGGGGACTCCATTCTACAATGCTGCTGAAATCAAGTACCTGACAACAGGTGAGTTTCTTCTTTTCTGAAGAAATCTCTCTTCAAGTTCCTGTAAGTGCTTGTCTTCTTCCCTCTCCTTAGAAATTGCTTCAAAGACTGCCAGTAACAATGAACAAATAAAATTTTGCAAATTAATCCTCATATTATACATGATGTTGTTTAAAATTGCACATAGTCAAATGATAAATTAAGACCACAGGAAATTGAAAATTTTTGGTAAACTATTATCAAATGAATTTTTTTTCTGAGGCATCTCAGTGATCCAAAATTCTCCATCCTTCAACACGATTGACTAATGGTACACACTACAGCAGTCTGGATTTTCCGGTCTGAACCCTGTGTATGGACTGCTCTTGAGCACACAAAATCACTTCAACTTGTACAGTACTAAAACACAACGATGGATTTTCACTCTTAAATGAACATATGTGTCGTTCTTTCACTGTTGTATATTAAGAGAAAAATTCAGAAGTGGAATAAAGGCTCGAGAGTTCTCCAAAAGGCTTTTCCAAAAGGCTTATAATATTATGAAATATCAAATGCCTCCCTAATGACCTACGTGGATTAAGCTTTATGAACAAATACTCATGATATGTTGTTGTTTATGTGTAAATGTTACCCTTTAGAAATAGATTTCTATTTAAAATATATTTATTTTAAATGCTATTTGCTAATTTCTATTTGAATTCTATTTTTATAACATAGCAATTATTGTTCTATTTAAAGTATAATTAAATGCTATTTAAACTATACATAATCTCTACTTAAACTCTATTTCATATCTACTTTAATTCTATTTAATCTTCACTTAAACTCTATTTAATCTCTACTTAAACTTTATTTAATTTCTATTTGAACTGTATTTATTCTCTATTTAATCTCTATTTAAACTATAATTATGTATTCTCTATTTACCCTTTGATATTAAAAACATTAAAACAATCTGCAAAAAATCAAATATCCACCACCCCCTGCCTTACTTTAATTTGAAATAAACACCCCAGTACTTAATGCAAAAATTTATTATTATTATTAATAATAATAATAATAATAATAATAATAATAACAATAATAATAATAACGGTTTATTCACAGCATATCCACATTAAAAGAATGACGACCGTGTGCAGTCTCATAATGCAGAGTTATTTTTCCACAGTAAATGACTATGTGGGAAAAGCTGATCTTAGCAAAGGCTATTTGAATTGCAAAAGGAAATTGGGGGTGACCACAATTATTTTAGAGATAATTACCATAGGCAACAATAATTCTGAAAAGCTTGAAAACACACCACAATATATGAATAGAGTTCTGCAAATTGAAGCTCAATTGTCCTTGAAAAATGCGTGGTTAAGCCCTTGGTAAAATCTATGTATCCCTCAGTCAAAATTAAAACCATGCACGAAAAAAACCTTTGCATTGGTAAGCAATGTCCTTAGTTAAACTGAGTTTCTTGGACCATCCCAAGATGGTCAGAACAGCTTGTGCAGTAGCAAAAGGAGACGCCATTCTTACAGGGGAATTGTAACAGCAATTTTGCTATTTTGCTATATTTTCATCAAAATGGCTCAAATATTTGACAAAGAACCTTTTTTCTAACATGAAATTGCTGTTAGAGCACTGGAAAGGAAATATCAAGGGATTTATCCGGGGAAGAAAACGACTTCTCTGCAATACACAAGAGGAACTTGAAAAAATTGGCCTCATTTTTCAAGTTGCAATCCATTTCCATCTTAGCCATCCCCAGCCAAAGATAATTTAAACTAGTTTCTGTGCATTATTAGTGTTCTTGTTAACAAAACTGAACCATCATTTTGACAATTCCATCGATTCAAATATGTTTTTTGACTTTTCAAAGTAACACAAAAAATCGGTGACACTGCCCCTTTAAAGGTAACTAAGTAAACAGTGTGGTAATAATGTCGCTGAAAAATCACTTGGCGTTGTATTTCTAAAACTACGTCCATGTCCCCTGCTAAATTATACATAAGAAATATAGAAGAAAATGCCAATAGCTTAACCCTTTCACTCTCATGATCTGAATGTTAATTCTCCTGACTGACTGCCATACATATCATTGTTAAAGTTCAAAGAATTTGGTGTTACATCATTGAACAGTGTCATCTAGTTGATGAGTTTCTTCATTCTCATCACCTGGGCCCAGTTGCTTGAAGCATGGTTAGCGCTAACCCGGGTTAAATACCATGACAACCTATAGGTTTTAATACCTCTTAACCAATGGTTAGCGCTAACCATGCTTCAAGCAACTCAGTCCTGTTTGGTTGACAACGTATTGATAATTTAAGGAGAAATTACATATTGATCACTCCTGGGAATGAAAGGGTTAACATCACCACCCAATAACATGATCATCAGAGCTGAGTCAAGGTGTTGAACACACACTGCAGGATCTTATTATAAGACAATTGCTATTGGAGTATAAAGGATTACCTTTCTCCACAGACAACTTGAATGCCCTTCTCTTTCTTCTGGAATACTCACTGAGAAAAATAATAAAGGAATGTACATGTATTAGCAAATGAGGTTAGGTAAGGATGGTGAAAGCATAAATAACAGACATTACTGCTTAAAGAAGAAAGAAAGTAAAGAGAGAAAAAAAGAAAGAGAGAAAGAGAATGAAGGAACGAACGAACGAACGAACGAACGAACGAACGAACGAACGAACGAACGAACGAACGAACGAACGAACGAATGAATGATACTTAATTTACCCTTGGGGTTCCAATCAGTATCTTTTTGAGAAACTGTTTTCCATGGAAGCCGAGAATTGAAAGATAACAACTGTACAGTACAGTTGTAAATGTATGTAAAAAGAGACTGGAATACCAGTTAGGGCCTAGCTAACAGATGATAGCTCTTGCTTGAAGTATGAAATAATTATTTCTCATCTGTTTCAGAGAACCTGGAGGGTCATTCCATAGCGTCATTGTAAGCAAAAGCTCTTTTCATATGCTCAGTCTAAGGTTTGCAAAGAAACAATTCCTTATCATTATTTCAAATATTATATTTCATATTTACTGTGGATTCGAAGAGCTTTTGCAGACAGATAGGTGCCTTATTATTCTGAATTTTGTACTTCATGAGCACATTATGACTGAAACGTCTATCACCTAGGTTTAGTCACTTTAGATTATGAAGGGTGTCATCAGATCTGATGTCATACCCCTGCCCAGTAAAAATTCTAGTGGTTCGGTTTATAACTTTTGAATTCTATCAAGCGGAAGCCACCAGCAAATTATCCCAGACAATAACACAATAGTCAAACTATGGTTGAACCAGTCCATTGTAAACTGTTATACAATATGTGTTTCCATGGGAATCAAATCTCTTATCTAATCAACTTGAGCTGACCAGGAAAGCTGCCCATCAATATAGATTCCAAGAGATTTAAATATGTCAATATAATGTGCCGCTTAATAGACCCATCTTGCTGCATAATTTGCCCTGAAAATGCTGCATGTTTTCCCTATTTTTCCCCACTTTAACAGAAGCCCTGATTACTGGAGGTCCAGGGGTAATAACTCTGGCATACAACTGTATTAAATAAAGGAAACTGCCCAGGTGGAAATCTTATTAAGATCTTAGTAATTCTCCTATCAAGATTCTTGTAAGATACTTGTAAGATTCTTGTAAGGTTCTTAAAAGAACTTGTAAGATATTGCAAATTCTTATAAGATTCTGACAAAATCTTATGATGAAATGTTAAAGGTTCTTACAAGATCTTATTGAAATCTTACAGAAATCTTAAAAGATCTTGTAAGAATCTTGTAAGAAAATTATAGAAATCTTATAAGATTCTTACAAGATCTTGTAAGAGTCTTGCACAATCTTTCAAGATTCTTACAAGATCTTGCAAGAGTCTTACTCAATCTTTCAAGATTCTTACAAGATCTTGTAAGAGTCTTACACAATCTTTTAAGATTCTTACAAGATCTTGTAACAGTCTCACACAATCTTTTAAGATTCACCCAAGATCTTGTAAGAATCTTGCAGAAATCTTATATATTCTTACAAGACCTTGCAATAATCTTACTGACAGAAATGTTTTGTAGTTCCTGAGTTTTCTAGGCTCTTTCAAGATTCTTACAAGTTATCGCAGGACTCTTGTAGTATTTTAGCAAGGGTTTCCACTACATCAACATCAAAATCAACAACAAGAGTTGCATACTCAGATGTTTTGGAACCAAAAAATGAAGTTTATTTGACTTAACAAGCTCTTAGTACTAGCTCCTACTTCAACAATTTTACATTTTAGCAACTTACATGCACTAGCTATGTTTTTGTACAATTACCTAAATTGAGTGACTACATTTAACCACAAAGTAGGAGTTTAAGTAAGAATTTAAGATGAATAACCAGTCTAAATGTTAAAAGCAACAAAACATGAAAGCTTGAAATTATCCTCTATGGCCCCAGTGGAGAAAACAAGAAAAAAAAAAAAAAAAAAATTTCACATATTTTTTTATGCTATTTTCCTTGCTACAAAAGCCAGCAATAAGAACAATAATCATTTATTAACTAAGGTTTTAATTAAGTGTATGCCCCCATTGGTCAAGTCACATCTAATATTTGCCTCTGAGTAAATGCCGACAGCATAAACTTTGCCCCCTCTCATACAGTCTCCCCAACCATGGCCTTATCAAACGCAGGCATAAAGGGGAAAGGAACCAACCTACCTATATCTTGTCTGCAAGTGGCTAACAAGCTCTTCTATATCTGGTTGATATCCTTTTCTAAACTGGTTCAAGTACTGAGATATATAAACACGGAAAATACAAAACAAGTATTATACTTGAGTTTGGTGTAAATTGATTATGCACAGCAATGTAAATGCATGTATTTGCCTGCTACTTCCATATTAAGGAGTGCCTTCAGAGAAAAGCTTCTCTCATGCACTAGGGACTTAAAGAAATTTCATATACAAGTGGTTTTTATCAATTATGCAGGAGGTTTTAGCAATTTTTGTTTTCAAGGTTGCAGGTGTATTTGAATTTTCCTGCCTAATACTTGCTATGTAGCCACAGTTTTTTACATCAGAAAATATTTATTTAACTATTCCAGTGTAATAAGAAGTTAATTTGGGAAGCCTATGATGTTTATTTATCTACTGCACATTTCAGTTAATTTTTCTGTTCTTGACAAAATTTCATTTAATATGCAAAAACGCAAAAAAACTCACAGGAGTAATTGGGTTAAAACCAATCCAGTGGTAAATAGTTGATGATTTTTGCAACAAAAGTATAAATATCGATGCTTCGCTGACTTCATTGTTCAGTGAAACGAAACGTTTCTTTTGTTTCTCATTCAACAAAAGCTCTCCAAAAAATGCTGCTACGAAAACTGAGTTTTTTGCATACATTATTGCTTGAAAACGAAGAGCAAACCAGCGAAAAAAATACAGGGCAATGCTTGTTGACTAAAATAAAGCCCACATGAAACAATTGAGAGAAATCCAGGAAAAAAAGATTGCCCAACATTCGACATAAGGTGGTTATGCATCCAGCCCTTCAATTCATTCATTGACTGCTATGATGGTAAGATTTTAGCAAAATTTACTAAAATTTGGCTTGAATTTACGTCTATACAATAATTTCCTTTCCTTGATTGTTTGCTTCTATGCCAGTCTACAGATCAGCCTGGTGTGTGCATGTCCAAATATCAATTGGTTGTTTTGTGTAAATGCCAAAATTTCTATAAATATGCATGCCAAATTAAGTCTACTGTAACTTGCTGAAAATAGCCTTTTACTAATACGTTCTCAGAATGTTAAGTTTCCACTTTGAATCAAGAATATACTAAAAACAACAAGAATAGAATGGGCCTTTTGCACTAACTGGTCACACGGTACAAAACCTGCCATACTGGAAGGCAAAAGAAAGCAGTAGGTTCAAACACAAAGGAATACCAACCTGTCACTGAGCTTGACTCTCCTTTGTTCTTGATGTCCCAGTGGAGGATGCCATCCAGCATGGTGGATTTTTACCTTGTGACCAGTTAGTGCAAATTAAGGCCCATTTTAAAATTGTTACTTGATTTGGACAATATTGAAGGAGTTTGATTCAGATAACTTCTTCATTAATATTTCTTTAGGATTTGCAAACATGCAGCTTGGAGATAAAGATCCCCAACCTCCAGGCCTGGAACTAAGAATCTCCAGGTGAGGTTTTATACTGAAGAGTATTAATATGCATGCCGTAACGCACGGGGGTAACTAAGTATATTATACTGCATGTGGTGCATGCCAGCTAAGTAAAATGCCTTTATATGCGTGAGGGCTCTGCCATACTCTACAGGCTGGCTTATAAGGTACTTCCTCAAAATATTGGCAGAGTTTTTTCTCCCTATATTGGAAAGATTTCTGCACAGCCCCAGGCATGTACCACTGTCACACTAGTTAACCCTCTTCTTAAAACAGCGAGTGTGAATAATAAAAATGCATGTATACATAATTTGGCTTTACCTCAGAGTAAGAACCTGTAAAATTCACAGCTGGCGTAAAATAAAGGAAACGAAAATGTTAAAACAATACAGGGAAGGAAAACAATAACCTACAACAGTCAACACAAGTAAAAACCTGTCAGGTTCTTACACCGAGGTAAACCCATAATTTCATTATTAAATATATATTTTGCGACTTGGCCTTGCGGAAATCTTGCCCATAGTAGATATATCATCATATATATCGTATTTTTCATCAAGCAAGGAGCTTTGAAGGAAACAGTTACACCGTTAGCTTTGATGTTTACCTCTTTTACACGTGGAACAAGCCGTTTATCCAAGGTGTAAGCTCCCTTGGGAAGCTGATTTTTACCCACACGTCGTTCCTGTTTTTTGCGGCCCAAATCTCGAGCCATTCCGAACATTTCAAATAGTTCGGCTGATCGAAAAATTCTTTGTGCTTCAACTCAAACAAAATTACTGCTTCTCTGTGTAACAGGAAGAATTCCAAGCCACATTTTATGGATTTTATGCGATAAACACGTGGATCAGAGAAACCCAAATCGCAAGCCACGTTTTCTACAAGGCAACTTTTGCACGAATTAGCAACGCGAGAAGCTTGGGGCAAATTCGTACCCAGGGTTCCCACAACACCAACGGCGGAGATTGGGAGCAGAAAAGAAAGGGCGGTGAAACTTTTCTGCGCTCTGCACAAAACAAAATAACTGTACAATTTTAAGAATGTGAAGCAGAAAGCGCTCGTGATTCCCCGAGTTGGTTGTGTCCTGGAAGATGAAAATCTGGGATCGGGAATCATGAACTGTACTAGTGATAATAATTCAGTGTTGATAAACAAGCTAAACGGTAAACCGTCTCCCCCTAGCCCCAAAGAGCACTATCTAGCAACACAGTGACTGAAACCAGTAACTGTGTTTGAAAGGACCACCGCCACAAAATAGAAGTACCGGGTCCTGTAGTAAAGGATTAAATCAGCAGCAAATAGTTGAACAAATAATCTAAATAAGAGCAAGGCTGATTTCATGGTTAGGAAAATATATTTTTCCAATATTTCAAAAGGCACGGTCTTTCTTCTTCAGGGTATTTTTGAGACTGACCCTATGGCAAAGGACGTTATAACTTAAACCAGTTACAATAGATACCATAAAAACATAAAAAAAAACTTGCCAAACTTAACATAAAAACTTGCCAATAGGCATGAACAAAATAGCTAATATTGCAGCGTAGAAAACGAGAACAAAAAAAGGTAACAATAAGAAATTTGAGAGAGTAACATAATTTGGAGGATGAAAGACGGGAAAAATGTTCATATCTCACGTCTCCTATTTATACCTAAGGGTTCAAGAGTTTGAGCTCTGTCGATGACTGGGTATACCTCACTAACTTTGCGTACACTGTCACGATTAGATTTGATGAGTTCGAGAGGAATAAGTAGCATGTCAGAAGCGCTATGATTGTTAGAAAGAAAATGTTCTGAGACTGTATTAGGTTTAGAATAAGTTTGTTTGTCAAATGGTCTGCGATGCTCGTTAATTATAAAGCGGTCTTTAAGTCGTCGTTTGGTTTCTCCTATGTATATGTTTGTGGCAGTGGTTGCAATGTAACACGTAAATAACGTTTTTAGAGTTACTGTCTATAATATATATATTTAGCCAAGCCTAAAAGCGAAGCTCCACAATTCCTTTTTTAATAGCATTTAAAGATTCCTCATCCTTTCTGGAGTTATATAATATGTATTTTTATTGCATATGCAGCAAAACTGCTTACCAACAATAACATAATCACTCGGAATGCTGATAAGTTGTAACGTAACAGAAGTTTTATTTTCTTATTTTCACGAAAGGCACCCGGCTTACTAGTACTCACTCCTGATTAGTAAATCGCCGAAAATACTCGCTCCTGATTGGCTAAGCACGCCATTTCTAGTTTCATTCTGCATTTATTGGTATTTTGTGTTCAACAACAACGAATTCTTTCAGGTTCTTTGGAGTTAACTTTTCAAGCCGGGTTGTTTGTCCCTAAAGTACATGGAAATCAAGCGCTGCAGCTATAAAGGAAATTCCTTACGGTGAATTTTCGTGTCTTACAAGAAACAGCAAAACATTATTTGTGACAAACGCTAAAAACATGGATCGGATTTGTTTGGTTGAAAAACTAAAATCAATTATGGCGACTAAGTGCTTTCACCTCGCTACTTCTTCTTCCAACGAACGATAACCGAACATAACAGTGTATTCTGATGGGAGGAAGGAGCAAGTCATATCATTGATAGTTGGTAGACAAACTTTGGTCAAATTCAGCGGAAGAAATTACCCTGGATTTTTTTTCTTTAGATCCACCGTTTGCTATTTTTGTCGATCTGTGTTCGTGTGATTTTCAAGCGTTAGAAAGCTTCACAGCGTAGGTGAATCACTGATTAATTGTGCCTAACATTTGGTTTAATCGGTTTTAGTTTGCTCCTGAATTAAACTTGTATTTTCTCTTGATTACATGTGTATAACAATCGACTTTTCTCGTCAGTTTTGTTTGTTTTGTACGCTACGAAACAATTAAATAATTTGTTTGTTTACAGATGAATGATTTTACTCCGAGGCTGACTGTTTTAAGACTGAAATACCTCGATGGTTTAACAAAATTCTGCCCTCTACGTTATAAAACTGTAATCTCAATGAGACCTCGTAGAATTATAATTAAGGATTAATTTTCACTTGTATTTTCAAAGTTTTCGAAAATTGTCCTCGTCGCTGCCCATCTTTGGCAAGTTGGGAAAACTTTGAAAATGCGCGTGAAAATTAATCCTTAATTCAACTCGGCTTCTACACTGTATTTACTTACGGCTGGTTTTCGCTATAAAGCTGTTTATAATGTTATGATGATGTGCTCTGTCGTTTTGTTTCTCCCGCTGTTGTCCCATTCGCATTGGTTTTCCCGTGGTGCTGCGTACGTACGGACGGACAGTGACGTCATAACGGAACCCAAAATTTCTGGCATCGATGGGTTACTATATTTTCATACCCATGGTGGCGGCGCGCGGAGCTCCACTATGATTAGTGAAATGTCAAGTTTCACCAGTAGAATGAAATGTGTAGCTATAAAGTCCGTCTGTTATGTAGTTGCATGTTGAACAGTTGTCGATCGCATCGAAAAGAACCAATGGGTGGTTATTTTACTTTATTCTCACGGTGATGCATTTTCGTTTTCTCTTAAAGATATGATTGTAAAGCGCTATTGATCAGAATATGTAAATACGCGCTATATAAATTGGTAAATTATTATTATTATTATTATTCTTATTATTATTATTATTATTATTTTGTGTTGGATTACGTAATTTGGCGCTAACTAGTAAATTACTAAGGTCGTTGGCCGTCGGAAGGCAACAATAGGTGTGGCTTTGAAAACTTTGGCGCAGCGGGGAGATGAAGACATGATGTTGCAGTTTTTGTTTTGAAGATCAGAGGCCCGTTTCTTGAATGCATGTCCTGATAATTGGGGGCCCGGGAAGCTGTGGTTGTTTCAATTTAAGATCGAAGTTTCAGTAGTTTTGTAGATATCATGATAAAACTATTAGTTAACAAAACAAAATGGACTGGTTTGTTAGCTAGGACCCGCGCTTTTATTCTTTAGATTTTGATTTGAATATTTGATTTCGGCCCCGAAAAGTTACCGGGACGTTTGAGAAACGGCCCCCGGGCCGGGAAACTATAATTTTGGACATATGTGTCAATTGTTTGCGAAAATGACGTATTATTCAGTGACACAGGCATACGTGTCGGAAAATGAAATCTGAGTGCTCCTGACCGAATCAGACTTTCTCAGTTTGTGACAAAAAATTGTGCCTGTAAAATTGGTAAATTTTTAAATACTCTGAATCAAGCTAAAACCATTGATCAGACAAAAGCAACCTGGAGAACACGAAAGGTTGAAAAAAACTCGAGCTAAGTGCTTTTAGTCACCTTTGCTGTGGGGAATCTTTAGCTGACAGTGTTTTTAAGTTACTTTTTGGCAACCTTTTAGAGATCTTTCAGACAGGCAACCTTATGGCGGTTTAAGTTAAATAAGAGGTGACCAATCAAATGACCAATCAAATTCAAGATCCATGCGAGGCAGTCAACTTTAACTTTCGTGAAAGTGACTCTACTTAACTTACCACAGGATTTAATTGAACGGTTCATTTAAGAGCCATCAAAAAGTTGTCAAAATGATGCCTTTTAGTTCAGAGTAAATTTTAATTTTACAAAAACCCAAGTGCTTTTAGTCATCTTTACAAGGCTGCGGGCTATCTTCAGCTGACAGTGCAAATTTTTAAATATCTTTCCGGCAACCTTATGGTGGTTTAAGTGAATTTAAAGGGAGGGGTTCACGGTTCTGCGCATGGCCATGAATCAAAATACTTTTTCGCCTTTGCTAGCCATGACCCAAGCCTGTTTAATTTAATTTGTTGTTTAAGAACCATTCGGAAAGGAATTGGTAACTCGGGTGGTAATTTCTTTCAAATGATTGTGTTATTTCGCATGCAAATAACTGTAAACACATCAACCGTGAATAAATCCTACGGGTCAACGCTAAGTTCAATATTGACAAAATGAATACAATCCACTAGCATTTTCTGTGAATTTTGGTCATCGGTCATTTTGCTTGGACTAATTATAGAATATGATTACTGAGGTACACGCGAGTGGGATTTTTAAGGCCATAAAGTTGATAAGAAAGAGAAAAAAGCATTTAAATTCATGCACATGCGCTGAAATGTGAACCCCTCCCTTTAACTTACCAATCAAATGCAAGATTCGTGGGAGGCTGTCAACGTCCACGTTCGTGATGAAAGCGACTCGACTCTACACACCACAGAATTTGACGGTTCATCAAAAAATGTCACAATGATCTCTGTTAGTTCCAAAAACAGTACGTAATTTTGTAGAAAAAGTGCTTGCTTTTAGCGTAGAACAAATAGATCTCGAGATGTGGAAACGTGGAAGTGGAAACCGAGAAGTACATATGAAGAACCTCTTATATTTTTCCTGCTAATAAGAATGCTTTATAGGCTATCAAAAAAGCTGATTCTCTCAAATAACGGTAGCGGCGTTCGAAAACATTTTAAAACACGCTACATTTACAACGAACTCCCCTTTGTCAAAGCAATGAGAAATTTTAGACTAACCACTAGCTCACTGCTTGCGATGGCCGTTACGAAAACAGTGTTCCTTCTCCTTTTCGTCTTGTACCCAGTGACTGTGATGACAAAACAGCCTGTTAGGCCTGAAGGTAAAGTACTGAAATTGAATATTTAGGTACGCATAAGCTGTATCATATATCCTATCTTATTATTCAACACATTGTGACACTGCCCAAATATGGTCATGACGAACTCAATATACGTCGCCCGCACACAACAGATATCCTGCGATATACCTAGTTTTCGTGTGTCGGGGAGAAAAATCATGGCAGAGCGCTTTCAAAAAGTAACGACCTCGCAAGAACACCAAACGATTAATAACGCTGTTTTATACTGAACACAAAGAAGACAACCAAGTTTGCCGTTAAGAATTGTAATGGTTGGTGCAAAAACTTTCAGTGCTTACCTTTCTGTTTACTGAACTGGCAAATTACAGTTCAGCAAAAATGTTTGATGTATTTTTCGCTAGAGTTTTGGATTGTCCCGTATTCTAGCAAAGGCTCATGTTATAAGCTTCTTTTTTTTGACAAATAAAGATGGCCTCCAGTTTTTCTGCTTTAAACCTGTGCTTTGTTATCAATGTTTTGAATAATAAAACAGTTATCCTGCTCAATTTTGCGGAATATCGCCTGATTTTAGCCAACTCGGCCTACGGCCTCGTCGGCCAAGTAATATAGTTCATTGTTCAAAGACTAGATAATCCAAGCCAATAATTCAGGTGCCACACTGAACGTTGCGGGCAGACAAAATATCACCAGAATTCCTTAGTGGCGAATTTATTTTCTCTTGGCGGAATATAACGATTATATCATCGTTATTATATTTCATTTTTTGCTCGATGTGTAAACCAGTGATGAAATTCCATACAAATCTTCATATTTAGCCACTACCATGGATTATAATCAGTGACCCCCCCTTTTTAACTCGTGCATGCGCGCATGCGCAATGAACGAGTTATCGTAATGTGGGGAAATGTCACTCGATCTTTCCATCGGTCACTCGTTGGGCTGTAAACTTTATATTAATTTAATTGGAATTTAATCAAAGTCATACATTATTCATTAGTGTACGTATAGTGTATTCGCCATCAGCCGCCATTACGGTAGCCTCCTATGCGGTCGTTTTTTCTGGGACTCGGAGTTAATACCACGCTGAAAACACCGGCAAGATTTCGGTCACGTGATAGGCAACGAAAATCGTTCTCGTATATCAAGTTTCATTAGGAACAAGAGTCCGCCATGTTTTTCAAAAATGATAATTAGGGATTGCCGTCCAAGTGTCATGAGTATTATTTAAGAGTCTGCCTATCCAGCTAAGAGAGTTTCATTAGGCAAAAACACCCCCGGCTGTGCTCGAAACCCAGTGGCGAGTTCATGAATTTTGCAAGACTTGCAGCTGTTAGTTCTGAATTCGTTTAAATGTGATGGGATTATCTCGTTGCATGACAAGTTTAATGAAACTCTTCCAACGTTTCTTTTAACCTGTTTTGGAGTTGGGGTGCCGTAGGGTGGGGGGAGGGCTTAAGCGTGAGACAACTAGGGGGGTCAGGGAGCATGCTCCTCCGAGAAAAAAATTTAACTAAAGTCTTCTGAAATTGCTGGAAATGCATCAAAAACCGTCAACACTGATGTAAATTTTTAATGTTTAATTTTTAATTTTTATGTTTCCTTTTCTTTTCAAGTATTAACCATAAAGGAGTCAATGCTTCAGTCTGGCCCTAATTACATTTGACCAACACATCAGGCTAATGAGGCAGAAATTTTCGGCTTGTTTTCTTGTGAAACCAGCAGCTAGGAAGGTGACGTCTGAAGATGATGATGAAGATGATGAAGATGATGTCTTTGTCACGGTGGTCCTTGCAAACACAGTTTATCACTGGTTTTTACTGAGCTAGGAAGACCCAGTTTCGTTGTTTCCGTAAATCATATGTGCTTCTTTGTTCGTTATGACAGCGGAATTGAATGATCCAGGATGACCGTAGCTGTACATAATTATCAGTTTCAAATATTTACGCGTAAAGGCGATAAGTAGCTTTCATAAATGAATACCTTTGTGCAAAAACTCCCTCGAACTTATTCAGTGATGAAACTTTATCTTCGTGAACGGCACCGATCCAAGAACAAAAGAAAATAGAAGCAACGGCTGAAATTCCATTATTTCACGGTTGAAATCTAGTCGTCCGTTCGGCTGCAAAACTAACGACAAACTGTCCGAAATTGTCGGGTTTGTCGGAGAAAACCTTAACATACTTAATACGAATATGTAAGGTAAGTTGTTTCTGTAAGTGATGGATATGGTTAAGTAAAATAAAATAAAATATTTTTTAACCATCCAAAAAGTTGGGGGTGGGGGGGGGGGGGGGCGTAAATTTATATCCGTGCCTTACGTACGAACAGGCTTCAACTATTTTGCTTCGACTTAAAAGATCAGCATTTTGAAGAAGAGATTGAGAGGTTGTTGAGCAGAGTTAGGTTTGATTGTAATCATTGGGATGTTTCTGACCGTTTGCTCTAAAAATTGTTTGCAGCTTCCCCTGAGGAAAAGAAGGTTGTCGATGCAATCAACAAACAAAAAGATGAGATTAAGAAACAAGAAGTAGACGTTAAGAATCTAATTGATAGAATAGCGGCAGAGATTGAACGCGTGTACAAGTGCACTGAAGAACCAGGTAGGCAATGAGACAGTACAGACATTAATTTTCAATCAGCGTCGAGTTGTCTGAAACCCGACGCCAAATTGCCATACTTTTAGGAAAAAGTAAACTAGGATTTCTTTTCCTTCTCCTGAAAAGCATTTCTCTGATAAACGGTTTGACGGCTAGTCCAACTGATGTAGGACCAGAATAATTTCCTTGCCTTTATGCTCACTGTAAAGCAATAGATAAAAATTCGGACTCGAGACGAATTAGTATATGTAATAAAATAGTGACGAGTGAAATTAAGAAATAATTTCACTTGCGTTTTGTCAAAATTCTAATAATTATTCGAACGAACCGTCTCGGGGTTTTTCTCAAGGCCATTTTCATCACACCAGTTCTCAAAAACCCTCACCCAGTTACCATTACCGGCTGATAATTTCAGGAGAAATAGAACGAAAGTTAAACCGAATAAGTGCATTTTGACTAATATTTAGGCAATAAATGCAAGGAAACGGTGGTTTGTTTCAGTTATATTTCGATATAATTCTATATCATCGTCAGACTAGGTGACAATGCGGTGGAAGGTGGGCCGGTCTCATTGGAGAAAATGTCTGGTAAATTACTACGCAGAAGTCTCGTCGACCCAAATGTAGACATTCGAATAAAATAAAAGACCACTAAACTATGCTTCTTCACGAGTACTAAAGATAAAACACCACCATTATGCAAATCAGATGTTGTTTACAAATTCACTTGTCCTGGCTGTAATTGCTCTTACATCGGCAAAACGAACAGAACTCTATTTACTCGCACACAAGAATACGCGCTCACGGATAAAGAAAGCGCTATATACAAACATCTTCGACAGTGTGATAATATCCAACACATTCAAGGCCTGTATAATTTACCAGACATTTTCTCCAATGAGACCGGCCCACCTTCTACGACCAACAAAGAATTTTTCACCGAAACCGTGCGTAGGAACACAAAGATAATTGACAGTGACGACAATTGGAACCTCCTTCTATACAAAGAAGCCTATCACATAAAACGTTCATCGCCATCCTTGAACAATGGCTTGAAGGCCAGCAGAGAACTCTGCTTATTCTCATGACAGTTTTTTTCTCTTTTTGTTTTGTACTTACTTTATTCTCACGTGCCTATTGATGCTAATTTACCACCCTTTTAGTATTTAAACTTTAGCTACCGCATTGTCACCTAGTCTGACGATGATATAGAATTATATCGAAATATAACTGAAACAAACCACCGTTTCCTTGCATTTATTGCCTAAATATTAGTCAAAATGCACTTATTCGGTTTAACTTTCGTTCTATTTCTCACCCAGTTAATTGTGCTCTTTCGCGTTTTTAGGTTTTCTGCAGCGTCTTTTAATCCCATAACTTCTTTCATCCGTAAAATCTTTAAACCTAGACGCCATCTTGGCACTGAGATATAGGAAACGTTGCCATAGCAATTTCGTAATTTCACATGTGAAATTATAAATAAACGCTGAAATTTCGCGCCAATATTAAGGAGTACATTGTCACCCATGATATTACGGGATAAAATTCGCCTTCGGCTTATTCGTCTGTCAGCACGTCTTCAAGACGTGCTGAAAGAACCATAACTCGTCTATCACGGTTAATGTGTCTCTAAATTGATATCTAGATGGAAAACGAAGACAATTTTTGACTTAACTTTGATGTGAGCGAGAGTGGTTTCTATCTGTCCGCAAGGTTTCTTGGGATGCCTGTTTCAAGATGGCGTCCAAATCAAGTTCTTACGAAAACAGTCGCGAAGAACAGGGGGCAAACCTTACCGAATCAAATGAGAAGTTGACATGGACAGACAAAGACACTAATTACGTCTTCCGCAAAGTTTAATTTAATCCCCTATAAATGTAGGGGACGGGATTCTACCGTTGGGTGCTGGGTCTAACGATTTGTATCTAGCTAGACACATTACCCGTTAAAATTCTTCTTCGGATTTATATTTAGATGAATTATCCGTCTTGACCTGACAGATAACCCGTCTAAACGGATAACTCGTCTCTAGTATAAATTGGGCCAAAATTGCATGACACGTATCAAGGGTTATCAATTAACCCTGCCTTGAACAACCAGAGGCAAAATGGAAACTTACCTGAATGATGTGTAACGGCGTACGACGGATTAAAGAACTTGCTCAAGAAAGAGTCCTTGTGGTTTTTATGTGCGACATTATCTAGAACAGACGTAGATCATAGACGACACGAAATGCTTTGGATGAGGAAGTGAAAGGATAATCGTATTGCTATTTTTCCCTTTTTTATTTTTCTGGTGGCAAGGGGTGGGGGGCATTGGGGGCTTTTTTGGCTGATAGGTGCGTTGTCACTTTTTGTTCTTCCAGTCAGGGTCTATCCAAAAATGTTTAAACTTATGTGATGGTGACCGTATATATGTGCATCTAATTGAAAGTTAATCCAGACAATTTTCTTTGTAGCCCCTCCCGCCTCTTCTTGTAAGGAACAGTACGAGAAATACAGGTAAGTTTCTAAGCTGTTCCAGTTATGACACTAATGTTCATTATTTATTTATTTAACTTAATTGGGTACAGGCAGGAGCCCATTACGGGTAATGGGCTCCTGGTACAGAAAATTACAGCTGTTCTTTTCTTTTCAGGTGGTTTGTAAATGTTTAAGTAAATTTTTATATCACAAGTATGCTTCTAACTAACTAACTAACTAACTAACTAACTAACTAACTAACTAACTAACTAACTAACTAACTAACTAACTAACTAACTAACTAACTAACTAACTAACTAACTAACTAACTAACTAACTAATTAACTGACTGACTGACTGACTGACTGTCTGACTAACTAACCAACTAGTTTCAAATACCTTTCTTCACAAAGTTGGGTTGAAACCGACAGCATTGTGTACGTCTTGTGGTGAAGAGAGCGAATCCCTGGAGCATTTATTAATTTCATGCTGTATAACAGAGAGGTTTTGTCTGGAATTTATTCACTGGTGCAATAATATACACATTAATCTTGAAAAACTATCTGAGAAGGATACGCTTTTGGATTTTGCGACAGAAAGGAGGATTTTCTTTTACTTAACCATCTATTAATCATTGCCAGGCAAAATATTTACGACTGCAGAAGCAAACCTATTCACCCGTCGTTTAGGCTCTGTCTCTAAAGTTTATTATATTTCTCAAATAGAATTTAAGACAAAAAATTTCACCAAACATGAATCCAGTTTTAACCTCCAATCGAAAAAGTATATCATCAGTTTAAGTGCTTCATACGTTACTCGCAAAAAATTTCGGACGATGTTAATTTCGGACAAAAAAAGTGTCCGAAAATAAAACCGCCCGAAATTTTTAAGCGTCCGAAATTTTTACAGTATAGTATAAAACTTTAAAAGTACTTTCTGGGCGACGGCATCACATATTACCTGATATGGCTAGAATTCGGATTAGGCGGCTTTGCTCAGTCGTTCTTTTTATTACTGGAAAGGAAAATATTTGAGACACTGCTTGAGGCATAAGCTTGATTGAGTTTATGTTATTTTCTCGTTGGTGTATCCGGCTATAAAACCTTGAAGGTACAGTAAAACTATCATTTTCACAGATTTTATTTCAGTCTAATTCATGTTTTTTAGTCGTAAATTTACTTTAGGCATGTTTCAGCGCAGTGTCCGAAATTTTTGTGCGAAATTTGTCCGAAATGAGGGAAAAAGTGTCCGAAAATTAAACGTCCGAAATAAAACGTCCGAAATTTTTTGCAAGTAATGTAGTGGCGCCCGTGTCTTTATTTTCCCCATTTATTTACTTTTGTTATCAATTCTATTGTTATTTTTTTATTTCGCCGCCATGTAAGCTTTTATAATGTAAGTAGGTGTAGCGTCTTTTAGGTTGTATGATATTTCTGTTAAATACATTTTATGTGTGCCACTTATTTAATAATAATAATAATAATAATAATAATAATAATAATAATAATAATAATAATAATAATAATAATAATAATAAAAATAGTTGTTTTTCATGACCGATATAATCCGCTTATACTTTTAATAAGAGTTGCTTTTTCGTCATTAAGGACCGTATTTTAACTTCCGAATATATTTTTAGTGATGATCAGTGATCATATGATTTTTTATTACGAATGAGAATACTATTGTAACTTGATGAGATTTGTTTTTTTCCTTTTTCTTAAAAAAAAAATTGTGCTTGAAAATAGTCTCTTTTTTTAATCGACAAGAATTGTAAGTAGGTTTTAATAGCTCTGTTTTCTACTTTTAACTTGTAAAGAACAATTTCCTTGGAATATTTTAATAAAGTTATTAGTTTTATATAATAATAATAATAATAATTATAATAATATAATACTACTACTACTACTACTAATAATAATAATAATAATAATAATAATAATAATAATAATAATAATAATAATAAACAAGTATGCTTAGCAAAAATTGGAATTCAACATTGATCTGAAGATGGATTCGTCGCAGTAGAACTTTTGCTTTTTCTGCAAACGAGACCCAGAAACAATGGTTCACTTCTTTAATGAGTGTCCCTACTTGGGTTCATTATGTGAAAATTTCGAATCATATTTTTTATCCCTGAAAAGTTTATGTTGAAGGATATTTAAATTGGGATTTTTACACCTCAGAACGACCCTTACTGAACTACCTAACTGGTAATTAAAAAAGATGTATTTATAAAGCTCCTGGAAGCTGCAGAAGGAAGGAAGCACTTCTGAAAAAATCAAAATTTAAAGTTCAAATGAAGTTTAAGTATGATATAGAAAAGTGCATTTTTATTAAAAACAACCCTTAAAAAATGGGCAGTGTACGTGAAAAATTCATCAATAAGTTTTGTGGCAATGATATGTTTCACGTGGTACATATTTCTAGCTCGGTTTAGTGTAACAATCGCATGTAATAGTTAACAATTATTCACCAAAGTGGAGGTGAATAGTGATGGATATTTTGCGGCGAGGTAAATATGCAACACTTTCACCGACACTGAGGTGAATAATTGTTTTAGTATATACCATACAAGCTGAGTAAGAAGTGGACCAAAAAATACTTTATTTTTGACAATATACCCGCAAATGGTGGGAAATTTTAAAATCTCGCGTGCCTCGCGGTATGCGATTTCTTTTTGCAGAAAGTTCCGTCTCGCTTTCTTGCGGACAAATAAAACTTCTGGATGCACTTGTTTAGTTACTACGTGTCTTTTCTTCAATCGTTGTGCAAAATTTGTCTTTTTGTTGAACCATGCCGCAAAACATAAGAGGTTTCATTGTTTACGTTGTAATTATAGTGCTCGAAAGTTTTCGTAATTAAACAATGCATTGTTTTTTTTTTATTTTTCGCCTTAGAATATGAGGTTTGAAAGATTAAATAACTTACCATGCAATCTCGTCAAATCAAACTTTGTTGCCATTTTTGTATTTTTGTAATAGCCGTGTCTTTTATCGAAATATTTTCCCCTTAAGTGACTGTGGCGAAGCGGGAAGCCATCTTGTTTCTCTTCGGCTGCTCGGAGGTGAAGGCTACTTGGCTAATCACCTCCGAGCTAGCCAATCAGCGCGCGCGAAAAGCACTATTCACTTGTGTGGTATATACTAATAAAGAATAGAGTGAGGTAGTGAAACTGCGTGGACGTGTGATTCTGTTTTTCGTGACGAAGAAAAAGAGTAAATATGAATTTTTACATTTCTACAACAGGTCAACAAAGAGTCAAGTGTACCCACTGATGGTTGGTTCAAAAACGATTCCTGCTTACTGTCACATGGGAAACTTTGGATGTGGAGATGGAGGATGGACGCCGGTCATGAAGATTGATGGCGTAAAGGTACGATTCTTCATAATTTTTACTCCGTCACTACTTGGTTTATGTGTTTGCTCGTTTGTGTTTTATTTCAGTAAGAGCTAGTTAGTTACAATGACATGCGTTTTCTGTCTTTAATTTTAGAAGACCTTCCATTACGATTCCAGCCTCTGGAGCAACAAAAAACGCTACAAACTTGTAGGAGGGCAGACTGGGTTTGACAACGAGGAAACGAAGTTGCCAACCTACTGGCACACGTCCTTCTCAAAGATCTGTCTTGGGATGATGGTCCATAATCAGAAGAACTTTGTTGTTATTGACAAACGCGCCAGCTCCCTGTACTCACTGATCGCTGACGGGCTATACCGTGCCACCTCACTGGGTCGTGACACGTGGAAGACCCTCCTTGGATCTTCAGCTTCCTTGCAGCAAAACTGTAACAAGGAAGGGTTCAACGCTATGTGTACTTGGAATGGGATGGCCTTTTCCAAAGCAAGGATCGGTATTCTTGGTAACCAGGGTGGCTTGTGTAGGAGCTGTAATTCCAGAATCGGGTTTGGTACTGGAGGACACCCTGACAACTCAAGCACGTGTGGAAACGAGGCTATCAATGACCCAGATAATGAAGACAGGCACATCAAGGCCATGGGGTATATCTTGGTGCAGTGAGTTCTAACACTGGCTACAGACGTCAAGTTCACAGCGACAATGACTTTCAGAAAACAATACAGTAACTAGCTCTTGATTTTTTAATTGGGGGATTGATACATTGGGCCAAGGGAAAATGATCTCATTATGATCTCTTGATCGGGCCGAGAGGACTTGTAAAATCGGGGTTAAATAAGCAATTGCATGCAAACTCAGATCCGTTTGGTTTCTTTGATGATTGTCACTGAAAAAAATAAAATAAATAAAATAAATCACTTAATTTAAGTGTGAATGTATTTAGCGCAGAGCACTAATTGGGGACACTTTCCAAATCGAATTGAAATTTAGAAGTGTTGGTTTTTGAGGAGAGGGTAAGACTGGAGTAACAGGAGAAAAACCTCTCGGAGCAAAGACGAGAACCAACAACAAACTCAACCCACAAATGACGCCGAGTCCGGGAATCGAACCCGGGCCACATTGGTGGGAGGCGAGTGCTCTCACCACTGCGCCATCCCTGATCCCCCAAAAAAGTGCTCCTCCCAAACTGAAAAGCCCAGTTTGGGAGTTACAATAAATGTATGTATGATTTCGTAGTAGTCCTTTATTATTCAACACGTTAAGGTAGCCTTGAAAGCCAATAACTATCCTGATTAGATGCCAACCACACCGAACACTCACCGCCTGTCCTCAGGTTCCGCTTTGAGAGATTTCGAAGAATCTGTTAACGAGAAGAGAATATATGCTTCTGTCGCTAGAGCTAATTGTTTCCAGCAAAAATTAATCTGAAACAAGTATTACGATAAACGAGAAACTCGGTCGCCGGGACACATAGGGAAAAAGCGCGGGAAATGATAAGACCCTGTTCAGACCAGTGCCTGTGCCAAGGACCAGTGCCCCAGTACTACCCGTTGAAGTAGTTCCCATGCCCCTGCACGGGGCAGAGGTTTTTTGCTCGGGCACCAAACTGGACTCTATATTCAGACAAGTGCCAATGCCCGAAAATCATATTCGTAGTCTCAGATTCGTGTTCACTGAAAGTTGCACTCTTAACTTAACGGTCATCCAGACAATTATCGACCAGCCAGTCCTCCTTCTCTCATGAAAGTTGGTCGGCCTGCAAAAAAATGACAGTAAAAGATACAAATGTTTTCAGTGGTGAATGATCCGGGGGAAAATGGTTCTTGAATAGATGACTGTACACGGAATCGTATAATCTTTAATTTTAGTTTTATTCGATCTGTAAGAAACAATACATAATTCTATTCAAATCTAAAAGCTAGCGATTCATGAAAATTACATGCGAGAAATATAAAATTACAATACTCAAAATCCAATCGGTTACAAAACATAACTTACTTCTATGGCGTTATCCAGTCAAAATATCCCAGAAAAAGCAGGTCAGCAAAAATGGGTCAGCAGAACAGAATACAGGTTAGCGTGGTAAAAACACCGACTGCTCTCTACCATGGAAAACGAGTGATATGAATTCAAAGGTCAACTTTACTTGGCGATTGCGCCACTAACTGTCAATCACGCAGTTAATTACAGTGGAACCCCGTTAATACGACCACCTTCGGGCCGCGAAAATGCGGTTGTAATAACGGGGTGGTCGGATTAACGATGTTGTAAAACTAAAGAAATGACTAGGCACTTTGGGGCACAAAAAAGTGGTCGTAATAACGACGTGGTCGTAAGGCGGGGTTCCACTGTAATAAATCAAATGTCAATCAACGAATTACTAAAAGGAAACACTTATTTTCATTTGGTAAGCGAAACAGTGGGTCTTTCAATAATTTCTCTGCGAGTAAATTGGAAGACAGCATGCACGCATGCATGGAGCATAAATAATTATTTGATTATCATGTTGATCCAGACAATTGGTCGCCGCTCAGCCGGACTGCGCCAACCAGCTGTCATGCATCGATTATTTCTTTCAACTGGTACCCGTTAAATACCTGATATTTTATTTATACATACTTATTACCATATAACGTAACGTTCTTGTTCCTTTTATCATTTTAACGCTTTATTGCCAACAAACTCTAAGTCTTAATATTTAATTTTGTTACTCAGCTAGATTAACTCTTTAGTTATTCTGAGTAACTTTTACCAGTTTCGCTGGTAAAGGTTAGTTGATTAAAGTTGCTGTTTTCACTACTTGGAACAATTGTGTGGAAACATCAATCATACTTTAGTATAAGGAACATTTGTATTTGTCAACCAACGCCAATATTTCGCCTGGGATGAAATTTTAAGTGTTGTTAGAAGTTACCAAACCTTTTGAAATTGAGCAGATTTTCACCACAAAAAATTCTATTTAGGCCTGGGCCCGGCCCTGGAAACTGAGGAAGAAAGCGTTTAGAGCCTTTACGAAAAGCGTTTTTAAAGTAACTGTGCAAAGTGTAATTTACATGCAAGATTTGAAGCAAATCAATTCTGCGACCAATTTGAGCTATGAGGAACTTAGGGATACACCCACTTAATTAATGTTTGCGTCAAAGAAAATTGCCTTTAAATTTTTAGTTCTGTTAATGATTCAAATCAAGCGAAAACCGTTCGTCAACAAGGGGCAAGCTGGAGAACAGGCTAGGCTGTCTAAAACCCTATTTTTACAGGGCCTCGGGTTCGTATCGTTTCCACTTGATAGATTGTTTTCGGTTAGTGTTGACAACGTTTTTACATCTTTCTTTTAACTATGATTAGGATGGTTAAAGTTCAGTTATAGATGACTGTTTTAACTCACCAATCAAACGCAAGACTCGTGCGAGGCTATCAAATTTCACGCTCTTGCTACCGGCTTTGATCACGACATTCTTTAGAATTAATTGGACGATTAGAAGAAAGCCATCACGAAGTTGTCACATTTTGTTAAAAGCAATACTCCAATTTCATTTAAAATTGTTTGACCTTAGCGCAGACAAAACATTTCGTCCGATGTGGAAACGTGAACACAAGAAGTACCTAAGAAGACTTTCTCTTGCGCATCTACAATAGATTACATAGCTTGACAGGCTCTCAAGGTAAGCGGATGATCTCACTTAAAGTTACCGTGTACCTTCAGAGAGAAAATTTTTGGATTTTAATTTTTTTTAGACAAAAATAAACTTCCCAGTAAGTTCTTACAGACAAAAAAAGAATTTTCGAAAAAGAGTGAGTATTTGCCGAGAAATTGGGACGTAAGCGATTTCCACCGGAAGTTAAATTTTACTTTGATTGACAGCATATTGCTGCCGGTGTAACCACCCGTTGCGATATTTGCGCGAAGGATCTTTCTATAGTCTTGAATCCCTCACGTTCTCGCACTTCGAATATCCTGTATTTAGTGGAAGAACTTGCGTTTGTTCGAGTACGACACTGACATAAAAGAAGACAAAAGCTTTAAGCTACACTTTAAAGTAGGTAAAGGTCTTAAAATCTTCCAGCGAAGCGAATATTTGGAGACGCATTTGTTAATGTTTCAATTCGCGAGTCCGTGAATCGCTCTTCATAAGCTTCCTTTTTTTATTTGCGGCTGAACGTTATCAGATCACTTGTGTTCGGGTGCGTAAAACTTACAAGTCTCGGCAAGCGGAAAAGGAATTGAAAAATAACGCTAAGTATCATGTCCTATGTCTTGATCTTTTCTCACGTCGCCCGTCGCTATAAGATATCTAGTAAAGGGAAAGCCACCGCTTTTGCTTGTAGCGTTTGCACAAAGGCTTACTGTATTACGGTAATTTCCAAAGCGTTAAACGGAGTCAGCTCTTTTAAACGGTTCCGTTTAAACGTTTTCTTTCAAGCGTCAAAAGGATAAAGTCGAACCTCTCCTTACGGACACCTCTATTACGAACAGTTCACTTGGTCCCTGAGAGACCGAAATCCATATAAAGCCTACCTCTCTAAAACGGACACCTCTATAATGTGAACACTTATTCCTGTCCCCTTGGTGTCCGTAATAAAGAGGTTCGATTGTACTTGTTTCCTATTTGCAGCATTAACAATTTGGGACGTTCATTCAAGAGCGAATTTTTACCCGAACTTTCGATAAGCAATTTCGAAACTGCGGCTATTCTTAACAATATTTCGCTCAAATAGATTTATTCGCCGGCTTTTCGACTGAAGAGCAGCAAGAATTTTCGTTTTGACTGAGACAATACATGCGGTTACGGTGGTTCCTCGATAATTCCGTAGCGCTGATAATATTACCCTCCTCAGCCGCTTCTGCTTCGGCCCAACAGCTTTGCTTGATGAGGTCGGCTTCAGTCCCCATTTTGTTTTTCTCATAATCATTGCAGATTACAAAATCGACGTGCGCGTACAACAAACACCGCAGATATCCAACTATATGGTGAAGGAGTTGATAACTCTGGAACGCGAGTACGTGCAAAACTGCGAGAAAATTTTCACAGGAGGTGACCGGAAGAAAAAGTAGCTTGCGAAATGATTGGCTTATTTTCCATGACTCCGTTAGGGGGCGGTACTTGTTTGTGTAGCGAGAATTTTTTTAAGTGCTGTTTTCTCAAATTTTAATTTTCGCTTGCAGGGGACACTTTCAAGAGTTACAACTCAACAACGATTTGGCCGATTTCACTAAAATTTGGCCAGATGCTAGAAAAATGTATAACCAACACATACGTGTCGGGGAATTCGATAATTCTAAAAATTCTTTCCTTGAAAGCCATTTCCGTGCGTTCACTCCGCATGGTTTTCTCGCTGTTTTGAAAATGTTTTGTAACTTTTGAACGAAATCGAATTAAGGAAAACCTCGACACGTTTTTTAAGCTTTTGGGATCCTGACCTGGAGAAAAAAAACAAACTTCCAAAATATAAAAATCGCATTGAGTTGGAACTCTTGAACGATGACCTGGACCTTCAAGTTCCGACTTTAAGGAAAACCTGGGAATTTATTTTCTTGGAAAGCAATGAAATATTTGAATACCCAGTTCTATAAGCTTTAATTTGATATGGGTTTTGGGTATTTGTGATGTAACTGAGCGGCGCTATATCCGTTTAACTGAAGCCACCCCTGAAGGTACACGGTAACCTTAACAGTAATATTTGAAAATAATTTTAAAAATGCAAAAGTTATCAAAACAAATTTCCTTTTGAAAAATCAATGTGGGATTTTAGTCTGACTACTTTACCGTTTTCAGCGAAAGAATCAAAGATGGCGGTTATGAAAGCGTTCCTTCTCCTTCTCATCTTGTTCCCAGTGACTGTCATGACAAAACAGCCCACAGGGACTGAAGGTAAAATATCGAAATTGAATATTTAGGTGCTATAAGCTCAGTATCATGAGTTATTGTTCATGAAAAAAAGAAAGTCATGCCAATAAATATAATTGTCATTAGACGTAGCGGGTAGGAAAATATCGCATGGTGCCTAGGTTTAATCAATAAACAGATTCCGAGATAACAGTAAATGAATAGTAATACATGAAACATATATTTTGAACTGCGGATGAAAGATTATTCAGAAGAACGATCCTCGCAGTTAGTACACAACTTAAGCAGTTGCGAACTGAGAAAGTCTGAAAAAAATTCAGGCTTGAACGGGATTCGAACCCAGAGATATAACGATTGTATGGAGATGTTATGGCCTGCTCAGGGAGCGAACAAAAATAACAATATTTACGCGCAATATCGATTAACGCCCATTTTGTGTTCTTGACTGCTCTAAAGCCTTTAATTAGTCACATTTAGCCAGTTTTGATAAACCAGCACAAAAGCTATGTACAAATCCTCATATTTAGCAAGTACGTGATCTGTTCGTGAGTCTGGGGACCCTGTCGTTCAATAGGACGCCTTTTTGGGGCTGAAAGAAAATTGTCAAGTTGACACACTGTAGTGAGATAAGAGGTGGTTGAACTTACTCCACTTTTGCTGCTACGGACAATAGGTTGCCTGAAATTTAATACTAAAACTGATCTAAAATAGGATTTTATCAATAGCTATTGGCACCTTTTCGACAGAAGGTTCAGCTATTTTGTGTTGACAAGAAATAGTGGTATTTTCATGGAGCTATCGTGACGTGGTCACAAAAAGGAGGTAATCGTTGGCATCCCTGGCAACAAAAGCCAGGTTTTAAAAAGACTAGTAAGCCTGGTGAAGTCTGGTTCAACCAGACTTCACCAGGCACCAGGCTTTTGGTTTGAAATCAAGTCTGGTTAAGTGTCACCGCTGGTAAGCCTGGTTTTACTAGACTTTCTTGGTAATCTTGGTCAAAAGGTACCTAAAAAGCCTGGTAAAGCTGGTTTTGGCACGCAAACTAGAACCTGAAAAGCCAGGTAATCTTGGTTTTACCAGGCTTTCAGGGTGATTGTTGTTAAAAAACCGTACCTGAAAAGCAGGGTGAGACTGGCTTTACCAGACTTTGGACAGGTTAAGTTTTATTGTTTCTTACCTTGTAACGCTTGCGCCGTTACTAGTATTCAAAATGTACCTATGAGTCGAGACTTGTTTCCATCTCAAGCTGACCCTCCTTCTTCCAAATAAATTTTCGTACACGAAGTATAAATAACACCACAGGCGGCCCAAGCTCAAGCTATGAGGGAGGATCATCTTGAGTTATATAACAGCGGTCACGACGAAAATATAAGAGTTTGTATGGGAATATTTACGGTCGGGTTTAGGAGGAAGAAATTCGGTAAAAATTTCTTAATAAAAATAACATACCTTGTTTCTAAGGTGTATTTCTTGTTTGCTGTTTGCTTCTTTTTTTTTTTAGTTGAGGCCATTTTGGTGAGCTATCCCTTCATTGGTGTTTCCATTCATGAAAGAGAGTTTCTTGAAATTCTTGAGCTTGGGCCGCCTGTGATCACACTTAGCTACTTTTTTTTTAACTCAGGAAAAGAAGTGCCCTAGAGAAGAGTAGAACACGGGTCGTCGGATCACCTTGACGAAACCTTAAACATTACACTACCGACGAATCGCTCCCAGAATCTCCAGTTTTATGGATAGATATCCTCACCTCCAATATAAATGCTAACGCCAAGTTAACCAAGATAAATTAGGCTAACCGGAGTGCTACTTAGGCTAACGGAAGAGCTATTGAGGCTAACCGCAGTGCTATTTAGGCTAACCGGAGAGCTATTTAGTCTAACCACAGTGCTATTTAGGCTAACCGGAGTGCTATTTAGTCTAACCGCAGTGCTATTTAGGCCAACCGCAGTGTTATTTAGGCTAACCGGAGTGCTATTTAGGCTAACCGGAGTGCTATTTAGGCTAACCGCAGTATTATTTAGGCTAATCAAAGTGATATTTAGGCTAACCGGGTTGCTATTTAGGCTAACTGGAGTATTTAGGTTATCTAGAATGTTATTTTGGGCTAACCTAAGCTTCACTTTATGTAATTTCAAGAATATTTCTAAGGGCAGTTTCAGATATGGAAACGAATGCTGATCGTGACATGAGTCATTATCACGATTTATCACCCTGTAGTTACGACTGGCTTCAGCTATTTTGCTTTGACTAAAAAGATTGGCATTTTGCAGTAGTAATCAAAAGGTGGGTACACAAAGACATAATAATTTGACTGTAATCATTGGGATGTCTCTTACTGTTTGCCCTAAAAAATTGTTTGCAGCTTCCCCCGAGGAAAAGAAGGTTGTTGATGCGATCAACAAACAAAAAGATGAGATTAAGAAACAAGAAGAAGATGTTAAGAATCTAGTTGATAGAATAGCGGCAGAGATTGAACGCGAGTACAAGTGCTTTGACGAACCAGGTAGGCAATGAGAGAGTAGAGACATTAATTTTTAACCAAAGTGGAGTTGTTTGAAACCCGCGACTAACGCCAAATTGACATCAGGAAAAAGTTAACTAGGATTTCTTTTCCTTCTCCTGAAAAGCATTTCTCTGATAAACGGTTAGACGGCAAGTCCAACTGATGTAGGACCAGAATAATTTCCCTGCCTTTATGTTCACTGTAACGCAATGGCGAATTATCCATCTTAGACGGATAGTTCGTCTAGATATAAATTCGGACTCGAGACGAATTAATATATGTAATCAAATGGTGACGAGTGAAATTGAGAAATAATTTTACGTGCGTTTCGTCGAAATTCTAATAATTTCCCAAGCCTTGGACGAACCGTCTCGGGGTTTTTCTCAAGGCCATTTTCATCACACCAGTTCTCAAAAACCCTCACCCACTTAATTGTGCTCTTTCGCGTATTTAGGTTTTCTGCAGCGTCTTTTAATCCCGTAACTTCTTTCATCCGTAACATCTTTAAACCTGGACGCCATCTTGGCTTTGAGATATAGGAAACGTTGCCATAGCAATTTTGTAATTTCCCATGTGAAATTATAAATTAACGCTGAAATTTCGCGCCAATATTAAGGAGTACATTGTCACCCATGATATTACGGGATAAAATTCGCCTTCGGCTTATTCGTTTGTCAGCACGTCTTCAAGACGTGCTGAAAGAACCATAACTCGTCTAACACGGATAATGTTTCTCTAAATTGATATCTAGATGGAAAACGAAGACAGTTTTGACTTAATTTTGATATGAGCGAGAGTGGTTTCTATCTGTCCGCAAGGTTTCTTTGGATGCCTGTTTCAAGATGGCGTCCAAATCAAGTTCTCACCAAAACAGTCGCCAAGAAAAGGGGGCAAACCTTACCAAATCAAATGAGAAGAAGTTGACATGGACAGACAAAGACACTAATAACGTCTTCGCCAAAGTTTAATTTAATCCCCTATAAATGTAGGGGACGTGATTCTACCGTTGGGTGCTGGGTCTAACGATTTGTATCTAGCTAGACACATTACCCGTTAAAATTCTTCTTCGGATTTATATTTAGATGAATTATCCGTCTTGACAGATAACCCGTCTAAACGGATAATTCGTCTCTAGTATGAATTGGGCCAAAATTGCATGACACGTATAAAGGGTTACCAGTTAACCCTACTATAACAACCAGAGCCAAAACGGAAACTAAACTGAATGATGTGTAACGGCATACGACGGATTAAAGACCTTGCTCAAGAAAGAGTCCTTATGGTTATTATGTGGGGACATTGTCTAGAACAGACGTAGATCATAGACAAGAAATGCTTCTGGATGATGCCAAGGATAATCGTATCGCTATTTTCTCCTATCTTTATTTTTCTGGGGCTAGGGGTGGGGGGCATTGGGGGCTCTTTTGGCTGATAGGTACGTTGTCACTTTTTGTTCTTTCAGTCAGGGTCTATCCACAAATGTTTAAACTTAATTTGATGGTGACCGTATATATGTGCATCTAATTGAAAGTTAATCCAGACAATTTCCCTTGTAGCCCCTCCCGCCTCTTCTTGTAAGGAACAGTACGAGAAATACAGGTAAGTTTCTAAGCTCTTCCAGTTATGAGACTTATGTTCGTTATTTATTTATTTATTTATTTATTTAACTTAATTGGGTACAGAAAATTACTCAGCGACCAATGCATAATTATAAAGCTTTAATGGTCTTTAAATCTTGACATTTTAATTTCTTTCACCTGAGTATATGAGCGAGCTGCTTGTTAACCGTTGTGACATAACTGAATATTCGCGAATAAACTTTCAGTTCCATTGGCCTGCAAATACGTTTTAGCTTTAGCTATAGTGGTGCGCCGATTTCCGGCAGGCAGAATCACTTAATGACTTCTGTCATCAGCTATACGGAATCTTGTAGCCTCTTTCAGCCATAGTATTCCTGGAAACATAGCATTCATGTACAGTAGTTCTTTTCTTTTCAGGTGGTTTGTAAATGTTAGAGTAAATTTTGATATCACAAGTATGCTTATAACTAACTAACTAGTTTCAAATACCTTTCTTCACAAAGTTGGGTTGAAACCGACAGCATTGTGTACGTCTTGTGGTGCCGGAAGAGAGCGAATCCCTTGAGCATTTATTCATTTCATGCTGCATAACCGTGAGAGGTTTTGGCTGGAATTTATTCGCTGGTGCAATAATATACACATTAACCTTGAAAAAATATCTGAGATGGAAAAGATTTTTGGATTTTGGGACAAAGAGGAGGATTCTCTCTTACTTAACCATCTATTAGTCATTGCCAGGCAAAATATTTACGACTGCAGAAGCAAACTTATTCATTCGTTGTTGAGGCTCTTTGTCTCTAAAGTTTATTATATTTCTCAAATAGAATTTAAGAAAAAAAAATTCACCAAACATGAATCCAGTTTTAACCTCAAATGGAACAAGTATATCACCAGTTGAAGTCAGTGTTGAAGTGCTTCATAGTGGCGCCAATGTCTTTATTTTTCCCATTTATTTACTTTTGTTATTAATTCTTTTGTTATTATTTTATTTCGCCGCCGCGTAACCTTTTATACTGCAAGAAAGTGTACCGTCTTTTAGGTTGTATGATATTTCTGTTAAATGCATTTTGTATGTACTACAATTTATTATTATTATTATTAATAAGAATAAGAATAATAATAATAATGATAATGATAATAATAATAATAATAATAATAATAATAATAATAATAATAATAAAAAACAAGTACGCTTAGCAAAAATTGGAATTCAACATTGATCTGAAGATGGATTGGTCGCAGCAGATCTTTTGCTTTTTCTGCCAACGACACCCAGAAACAATGGTTCATTTCTTTTATGAGTGTCCCTACTTTAGTTCATTTTGTAAAAATTTCGAATCATATTTTTTTTCCCTGAAAACTTTACGTTGAAGGATATTTAAATTGGGATGTTTACATCTCAGAACGACCCTTACGGAACTACATTTATAACTAGTAATTAAAAAAAGTATATTTGTAAAGCTCCTGGGAGCTGTAGAAGGAAGGAAGCACTTCTGAAAACATCAAAATTTAAAGTGAAAATGAACTTTAAGTATCAAATAGAAAAGTGCATTTTTTATTAAAATTAACACTTAAAAAATGGGCAGTGGACGTGAAAAATTCGTCAATATTTTTTGTGGCAATGTCACATTAAAATTAAAATAGGTATGCTTCACGTGGTACATATTTCTAGCTCGGTTTATTGTAACAATCACATGTAATAGTATTTAAGAGAGTGAAGAAGTGAAACTGTGTGGACGTGTGATCCTGTTTTTCGTGAATTTTTACATTTCCACAACAGGTCAACAAAGAGTCAAGTGTACACGCTGATGGTTGGTTCAAAAACGATTCCTGTTTACTGTCACATGGGAAACTTTGGATGTGGAGATGGAGGGTGGACGCCGGTCATGAAGATTGATGGTACAAAGGTACGATTCTTCATAATTTTTACTTCGTTACTACTCGGTTTATGTGTTTGCTCGTTTGTGTTTTATTTCAGTAAGAGCTAGTTAGTTACAATGTCATGCGTTTTCTGTCTTTAATTTTAGAAGACCTTTCATTACGATTCCAGCCTCTGGAGCAACAAAAAACGCTACAAACTTGTAGGAGGGCAGACTGGGTTTGACAACGAGGAAACGAAGTTGCCAACCTACTGGCACACGTCCTTCTCAAAGATCTGTCTTGGGATGATGGTCCATAATCAGAAGAACTTTGTTGTTATTGACAAACGCGCCAGCTCCCTGTACTCCCTGATCGCTGACGGGCAATACCGTGCCACCTCACTGGGTCGTGACACGTGGAAGACCCTCCTTGGATCTTCAGCTTCCTTGCAGCAAAACTGTAACAAGGAGGGGCTCAACGCTATGTGTACTTGGAATGGGATGGCCTTTTCCAAAGCAAGGATCGGTATTCTTGGTAACCAGGGTAGCTTGTGTAGGAGCTGTAGTTCCAGAATCGGGTTTGGTACTGGAGGACACCCTGACAACTCAAGCACGTGTGGAAACGAGGCTATCAATTACCCAGATAATGGAGACAGGCACATCAAGGCCATGGGGTATATCTTGGTGCAGTGAGTTCTAACACTGGCTACAGATGTCAAGTTCACAGCGACAATGACTTTCAGAAAACAATACAGAAACTAGCTCATGAATTTTTAATTGGGGGATTGATACATTGGGCCAAGAGAACATGATCTCACTATGATCTCTTGATCGGGCGGAAAGGACTTGTAAAATCGAGGTTAAATAAACAATTGCATACAAAATCAAATCCGTTTGTTTTCTTTGATAATTGTGACTGAAAAGCCCCGGTTCAGGAGTTACAAAAAATGTATGTATCATTTCGAAGTAGTCCTTTATTATACGCGTGAGTGAATAAAACGCTGCTTAGGATCAAAATTAGAGCCCCGTTAGCGCCTTAACACTTCCATATGTCTGAGCTGATTTTTCAGAAGATGGCTACATAAAATTACAGTTTTCGCTAACTTTTCTTAAGATATTCAATTTTTTTTCAGCCGTTCCCATTGAATTTCACATTAATAAGTGCATAGATTACAAGGGTCACTAGTAGACGTTTGTGAAACAAAAATATTTTTCTCCCCCACCCCACCCTCGTGCCTGTATATGGCACAGTCATCTCATTCTCTGTCAAATGTCTACAAACCGCACAACGATTGCGCTTTGAATTCGGTGCGCTCTGAGCTCAGAACAAATTCATTATCCCTTAGCCATTTGGCTTTTTGGAAGCAAAGTTATCCGAAAACATCATTAAGTCTAGTGAGGGAAGAAATCTTACGAGAGCAGTTCCTGCTCGTCTAATATGCTTCCTACCTAGTTCTCTTTGTAATTTTCAGTTACTCGGGCAGGGATTAAGGGTTGCATAATGTGAGCTTTGCTTGAGGAGGTGACAATCTTTGGCCATAGAAAGTAGGTCTTAGGAATGATTTCTAGTCGGGAAGCGTTAAATTATCGGGAAGTTTTGACCCGACCAAAGACTTAGTTTATTTTCTTGCTGAAAACCGCCGTATGTTGTTGACCGTTCAAATTTTTTTCTCAACATCCGGGACTAAAAGTAATGTGGCCAAACAAAAGCAAGAATTGGCAAGGATTTTCTCTTCAAAAAGCGCGAGTTTGTAAACCTATTCGATTATTTTTCCCCCTTATAACTGTAGCGTTGTTAGGGTAGTGATCGATTAGTCGAGAAGTGCAATTTTATGTCGGATTTCCGGTCTCGAGTGTCATAAATAATTTCCAGATGTTAAATCGGCGTCATTCGCGTTGCATAATGAATCCAGAATGAATACGAAAAATCAATTTAAAACGCTGTCTTGCTCCGATTATGAAATGTTTTGTAGATTTAAAGTGCCTACGCAGATCAAGAAAAGAATTGCTTCTGAATCTTATAATAATAATAATAATAATAATAATAATAATAATAATAATAATAATAATAATAATAATTAGAACTTTCTTATAATAAATTACTTAAGTAATTTATAATTATAATAAGAACATTCCCAGAATCCCTTCTACGTGAAAGGGTGCGACTCAATCTGGAAATAAAAGCGGAGCTCCGCGCGCCGATGGCCATTGATAAGAAAATTTGGTAAACCCATGGATGCGAAAAATTTTGGTTAGGTTATGACGGCACTTCCGTCCGTCCGTACGTACGTACCGACTTCCGCTCCTCCATGTAAGCCTTTGTGAAATGCCACACTCAAGTTTACCCTGTGCTGCAATCCACTTTTCGGCTGGTAGTTTCATGGCCAACTGCTTTTTAGAAAAACAAACGGAAATTTGGAAGAAAGCTATAAATTCATGTACTCATTGAAGATGTCGACAAAAGTGAAAAGAAGAAAAAGCGAGAGAGAAAGAAAACAAAAACGCAGGCAACGAATAAGCAAATAACGACGTTTGAGACGGCGCCTGACGAATGCCATCCGTAAAGACAGAGTATTTTGCCATTTCAATCGGCTCGGTGGAAACGGAGGAAGTAAGTAATTTTTTAATATTTTCTCGGTTTGGGAGCGGGAGGTACCCTGAAAATCCTATATTCTCAATGGCTCCGGGAGCGGGAGAATTTTTTTCTCTGACCACGGTAACAAAACGCGGGAAATCTTGAAGTGAAATCATTTTACTCCGATCCGACGCGCCGAAACGTTGAATTTTTCCTCTTGAAGTTTTTTTTTTGCTCACTTAACGTTGTAAAATAAACGAAAAACTCAGCAATGGAATAAAAGGATTGGTTGTTCTCCAAAGAGACGGGGATTCATGTGATTTTGTTCACAAAACGTTGCTGGTTTGCTGTTTTGCAGTTTTTCTTGCAGTGTTGACACGTCATTTAATGTTGCTAACTGTAGAGCAGTCTTTTGAGCTCAGTTTTACGGTCCATGTTCATTATTAGTGTATATTTCCCTTTGAGTTTTATTTTCTAATCTCGTCCCATTTTACTTCATTTAAGAAAATTTGATTTTTAACTAAAATAGTCAAACAAACGTTTCGCAACAGTGTATCGTTGGCGTACACTCTGACAAGTTGTTCTCGCACTGACATTTCTCTAGTTGTGGCAATAATTTTTGACGATCTTGACAGAGAACAAACACAAATACTTAAAATAATAAGATATAAAGTAGAGAGTAAGTTGTGTGAGTAGTTTTCATTGAAATTCTCTTTTAACATTTTTCAATAAAAAGGAATGTACAATTTGAAGTGTGATTTCATTTTCATCAAAACAAAGCTTACGCAGAACATTTACTCGCTTGGTTGTGCGAATTTTTATAAGATGTTGTTTCATTTTTTTCTGTACTGCTTGCTCTGAAATATCACAATTTTTCACTTATTACCCCAGGATATGTTTGTAGTCTGCTTTATCTGTTAGTCTAGCCTTTTTCTCTGAGGTTTACGCAAATAAGCAAAATTTAACTAGAGAGTGACAGTGCAACGAAGCGAGCGTAGACTGTTCGCAAACCGATTCCCTGAATCATCCTAAAAACTAAAAAATGCAGAAAAAAATAAATATGTTTTTCACCGGCCTAGGCCGTTCTGTATAGGGAAAACTGTGCCCTCGGCCGGTAAATAACATATATTTATGTTTGACGTATATAACGCCACAAATGCACGCCTTGTTTACAATTCCAACGGCATCAGCTAAGCACTTGTTCCTTTCTTTAGCGAGCTTTGTTGAAGATACAACGAGTTTCTTCGTGTTTGTTTCTGCTCAATGTATTGATTATGTAGCGGTCGATCAGTTGGAATTTAGTGAACAAAACTCTATGCAAATATCATGTTGAGCGTGAAAAAAATTATCGTAACTCGATCCCGTCCTAAATGTTTACCTACAGTGTACACAATGTTTTGATATTTTTTAAGACACCCAGCTCCACATAATGATGAAGCTTAGAATGTCAGATCTATTGAAATGGTTATTTTGGATTTAAGAGGATACCTTTCTCTCCTGTATAACAGTTAACATTGTAATTGTTGTTGTTGCTAAATAGTTTGCTGTATATGCAGTAAAATATATATAAAGTCCAGTAAGGATGAGGAATTTGTAAGGTCATTACGTTCATACGGAAACCATAAGCATAAATGCTATTAAAAAGTAATTTTTGATCTCCGCTTTTCGGCTTGGCTAAATATATATATATATTACATGCCATCAAATATCTGTCATATCAAACTTAGGGCGATGACGTCATAAGTCACGTGATTACACCCCAAAAAGAGCGTGGCTTGAAGGTTGTTGAAGACTGCTAACAGTCCTACGTTTCTCTTAAGATCACGCGAGCAAAGTGACGGTAACATTTTGCAAATACGAAAAGTGAACGAGAAGGGATTGGGGAGAGGGAGGAAACGGTACGGCTGTGGAGGTTCCATTGTTCTTCGAATTTCCCGTTCCCGAGAAACTAAAAAACCTGATTGGTCGATCGATTACCTGTCAAGTTGCCAAGTTGAAACAGCAGACAACTGCTTTCTCGAAAACAGTGTGCGAAAATTATAGCGGATCGGCTATACCTCTTTCGACGGGCTCGTGAGGAAAATCTTGGAGGGATGGATGTTTAAAATATGAACAACGACAAGCCGTTATTTCACTTCAAGATGGGAAAGACTTGTTCGCTGTGCTACTGACCAGGTTCGGTAAAAGTTTGATATATCAAAGCTATGCGTTTGGGAGGAGCGTACGTGATGGTCGTCCTCCTATCCTTGTAATAATTCCTCTACGGAGCATAGTTCAAGAGCAATGAGCAATGAGTTTGAATTGAAAGCTGTGGAACTAACTCTTCAAGACGATATATTGAAAAATGTCCGTGATGGAAATGTTGGGAGTAAAGCTTTCTAATAAATTAAGGCTCAATTGACCAACCTTGTTCGGTCACGATGGCTGGGTATTGTCCTCGTTCTTTTGTGTTCTTAATTAACAATCCTTATTTATTTTGTGTCGAAAATAGAAGACTTAAACTACATTGTACAGTTCAGGTGCTGTCAATTATCAATGAGGCAATAAAATTGACAAGAAGGCAAACGCCAAGAAATTTCAAAACTTACAGACTCCTAGTTTTAAGAAAGTAGCAAGGAGTATTATGATGGTTGTCTTTTTTAGAACTTTACCGACTCGGTGAACTTGGTTTTATATGCAGCCGCTCTAACTGATTCGCTATCTCGGGATATTCAAATCTGTCTACCTCCTAAGTGATGCCCGAATAGTGTCCGGAACTTGGAAAGCACTATGTTTTTGTGAGACTGAAACTAAGAAACAGAATATATCTGACATTGGGCTTAAAAATAACAATTGTCTTTCCGTTTGGGGTATCGGCACACAAAATAATTTTCAGTTATCGGGACGTTTAAGAAACGGGCCCAGTAGAAGAAAAACGTATAAAAAGTCGAATTCACAAAAAAATAATAATAAAAAAAAAAATAATGCGACAACGGATAAAAAGTGGGAGAGTGAAAGACTGTAAAATATCATGCAAATTTTTTCTAGACTTTAACCACCTTTTGGCAATTAAATAAATAAAATATTTCGTGATGTTTTGGACTTGTGCGTAAAAACATTTTTGCAAACAGTCACGAAGGGTAGAGGCCAATAACTGTTTTTCTTAACGTTCAATGTTTCTTTACGTTTAATTTATTACTGGAAAATAAGAGAAGAAACCTAACTTTGCCGTCAATGGTCTGAATTTCAGCTGTTTACTCTGTCCAAGGCTAATATTCTAAGCTCGTCAAGTTGACATTTAAAGCAAATTAAAGTTTGAAATTAAAAAGACGAATGAACGACATAAAAGGTGATAATGCAACTGAAAGCAGCCTGTTTGTTAATGAATTGCTAGAAGAAATCGACGCTTGTTTCACTGCCACGTCACGTGATCAATTTAAACCAATAAGACCTGGAGAAAATTTACTGGTGAAGCATATGAGATATTAGTATTTACGCTGTAATTACTATTAAACATATGTAGCTTCAAAAACCGCTGATATATAAAAACTTTAGCTGCAGATATATGATTGGGTGGGTTAACGATTATTAAAGCCAAAAACTTGAACTATATTCGACTTTTCGTATATTCGTATTTTAATAGTTTGAGTACCTCACTGTATTTGAGACATTTCCAGCGGCGTAACTTAGAAGACCAAACATATCTATCCATGTACAGTAGTTTGCTGTTTATTTAACAATTATTCCATGAGCGCGCGTTGGATATGAGATGGTAAATAGCCAACGAGGCGCGAAGCGCCGAGTTGGCTATAACCAATCTCTTATCCAACAAGCGCGAATGGAATAATTGTTTTATTAAATTCTCCCCGTTTGGATATTGCTGTTAAAGTTTACTGAATTTTAATTTAAGTAAACGACCGGATGTTGAGGCAACTTCCGACCAAAGTGCGCGAAACGTAATGATCACATGACACGCGCAGCTCTTTGCGAACGGAAATGAATGAAAAATCGAAAGCGAAGTAGATCGGACACAGCCGGACATCTCAAATTCAAGAAACGTTCAAGTGTACGAGTAACAACCTTTCTGAGACAAGCATTCAAGTGGTTTTGAAGTTCCAGCTCATCGAGAAGCGTAATAGTTGGGCACATTTGAGCAAATGTTTTGCTGTGTGGTGCGGAGCGAAGGAAGGGATCAAGGACGGCTTTTAGTGTCTATATGACCGGCAGCCGGTCAAGGTTTTCATTTCACCAAATGACCGGCAGTCCGATATTTTTGTCAAATTACGTAAAATCAATGGCTTTCACCGATTCTTACTAAGCTATTTCGATTAAGAACTCTTAAGCGCTTCTAGAGAGCTCTATGGCTCTAAAGTTGACGCGCAGCTTTTCGCTGGGCTCAGAACAGCGAGCGACTGAAGTGACACTTAGTTTCTGCACGTTTGACTGGACTGCCGGTCAACGTTTTCATTTCACTAAATGACCGGCAGTCCGATATTTTTGTCAAATTACGTAAAATCAATGGCTTTCACCGATTCTTACTAAGCTATTTCGATTAAGAACTCTTAAGCGCTTCTAGAGAGCTCTATGGCTCTAAAGTTGACGCGCAGCTTTTCGCTGGGCTCAGAATAGCGAGCGATAGCCTGCGTAGCTGGCGGTTTTTATGGGTGGCTCACCAGAAAGCCGGGCACGAGAGTCAAAACGAGTAGCGAAGCCGCGGGGAAATGGGGCGAGGGCAACGAGAAACCGCCTGCCCGGTTTGAGTAGTCCGTACGCTGGCGTACGGACCATTTTCATTGGATGAGATTCTACAAACGTCAATCAAATGTTTTATTAATCTCCCATGGGAAAGTTCTGTTTATACGGCTCTGAGGATTTTATCGCAAAAAGCAAAATGACACAAGAACCATTATTTAAGCTTTATCGAACCTTAATATTCGACGACAAACCCTCATTCTCGCAGCATTGAAAGAAGACAGCGAACTTCATCGAGCAGAATATTTGATCCGAAAAGTGGGCATAAATTTCGAAAAAAGAGCGCGTATTCTGAAAGGATACCGAGAGCTCTATCATTTCTAAAGAATCGGCAACTGAAGAGATCAATCCACAAGATTTGGATCGAAACCGCGGTCTTGCCTGACCATAGCCTAAAATGCCACAGAATCAACGAACAGCCAGCGGACTCGTAGCAGCCCCTGGCCATAGCAACACAGAAGAATTACCTAATAATTCTATAGCGTAATCAAAGCACAGGAGGACAATACTAAGCTCCCCCGCCTGCAACACAAACTTTACAGCTACAGAGCGGAGCGGAGCGGAGCGATAACAAAAACACAGCCTTGACTACAGCGGCCTTTAGCCCTCAATTTAACGCATTGCATAGCTTTCAAAGAAGCTAGAGAAAGGATCAAGAGAAAAACAACCATGACAATTAAAAACACAACATCTTGCCACAAAAGCAAATAGCCGGGCCCGGCAATACAAAGGTCGCAAGATAATGATAACTACACGGTTAAAATCCTATCCCTACAATTTTAAAATGAGAGGCTATACTGTCACCGCTGGCAAGAGCACAATCTACAGTTATCATTGACACTTGTTGTAGAACTGGAAAGGTTTTCTCCCTTGACGGGCTTTTTCGGAGTGTCGGCCTTTGCCGCCATCGAAAAAAACACATCGAATTTCCAGGATATGTTTTGATAGCCAGCCGAGAAGGTTTCATTTTACCATCTGCCATCTGATTGGTTGGGTTAATTGGATATCGACAGGTCGTAAAATATGTAAATTTTGGGGGCGGCAAACGAAAATGACTGGAATCCGGGCAGGCGGTTTCTCGCGGCGAAGCCGCGTCGCCGCGACTGTCGCTGTTCTCTCCCCATTTTACCCGCAGCTCCACCACTCGTTTTAGCCTGGCTTTCCCGCCCACCAAAACCGCCAGCTACGCAGGCTAAGCGAGCGACTAAAGTGACACTTAGTTTCTGCACGTTTGACTGGACTGCCGGTCAAGGTTTTCATTTCACTAAATGACCGGCAGTCCGATATTTTTGTCAAATTACGTAAAATCAATGGCTTTCACCGATTCTTACTAAGCTATTTCGATTAAGAACTCTCAAGCGCTTCTAGAGAGCGCTACGGCTCTAAAGTTGACGCGCAGCTTTTCGCTGGGCTCAGAACAGCGAGCGACTGAAGTGACACTTAGTTTCTGCACGTTTGACTGGACTGCCGGTCAAGGTTTTCATTTCACTAAATGACCGGCAGTCCGATATTTTTGTCAAATTACGTAAAATCAATGGCTTTCACCGATTCTTACTAAGCTATTTCGATTAAGAACTCTCAAGCGCTTCTAGAGAGCGCTACGGCTCTAAAGTTGACGCGCAGCTTTTCGCTGGGCTCAGAATAGCGAGCGACTGCTGAGTGACACAGTTTCTGCACGCTCGACTCGACTGCCGGTCAAGGTTTTCAAATCACTAAATGACCGGCAGTCCGATATTTTTGTCAAATTACGTAAAATCAATGGCTTTCACCGATTCTTACTAAGCTATTTCGATTAAGAACTCTTAAGCGCTTCTAGAGAGCGCTACGGCTCTAAAGTTGACGCGCAGCTTTTCGCTGGGCTCAGAACAGCGAGCGACTGAAGTGACACTTAGTTTCTGCACGCTCGACTCGACTGCCGGTCAAGGTTTTCAAATCACTAAATGACCGGCAGTCCGGTATTTTTGTCAAATTACGTAAAATCAATGGATTTCACCGCTTCTAACCAAGCTATTTCGATTAAGAACTCTTAAGCGCTTCTAGAGAGCTCTAGGCTCTAAAGTTTTTAACATTTTTACGCGCAGCTTTTCGCTGGGCCCAGAATAACTCAATAAGTGACAAGGAACTCACTGATCCAACGCCGTTCAAAATGGAGTAAATGACGAAAATGCCAACAAATTTTTTCACTGAATTTGTGTGCATTGAAAAAGATCTCGCAAAATTGTAAAAAATTACCCGGTTTTGTAGACTTTTTACGGCGTTGTTGGCAACGTGACTGATTAGCGTGACAATGTGTTACAAATTAACTAATTACGTCATACAGAATTGACCTTTCGCGCTCTGTTGGCGGGAAATTTCTCTTCTCTTTAGAAATTGGTTCAGTACGTCTGCTTCGAGTTCAAGAGTCTTTTGTTCAGCCTATATTGTTCTTGTAGTTTATTGTTTCTAGTCGAAAGTGACGGTCAAGATGAAAAGGAGAAGTATTGAACGCATGTTTCAATGCCAGGCCACCACAACCAAGGTATGTGGTGATGTGGGATGTTGATAGGGTGCTAGATCATATTTGCACTCTAGGATGTGATGCCAACCTTTCGGACAAACAGTTGACCCTTAAGCTGAGTATGCTGCTTGCTCTTGCTTCAGCAGGCAGATCCTCTGACCTTCGGGCTCTTGATTTAAGATACATGACAGTAAAAGAGAGCTGCATAGTCTTTGAGCTTGGTCGGTTAACACAATCTAGGAAGAAAGGTCAGTGTCCCCTTAAGTTGACATTCACTGCCTTTGACACTAACCCTGACTTATGTGCTGTTTCAACCATAAATTGTTCTTTAGAACGCACTAAAGGATGGCGCTCTGATTGCAATAAAAATCAGCTACTGTTGAGCTATATCAAGCCACATAAGGAGGTAGTTCCTTGTACAATTGCTGGGTGGTTAGTACAAATGATGAAAGAATCAGGGGTTGACACCTCTGAGTTTCGAGCTCATTCAACCAGAGGTGCTTCAACCTCTAAGGCCAAAGCTAAAGGGCTCTCATGTCAGGAGATAATGAACCTGGCAAAGTGGAAGAAAGAGTCCACTTTCAGAAGACACTATTTAAGGGATATTGTCTCTGAGGGGACAGGACAGGATGCCTTCCAGGCCACGGTGCTCCAGGAAGGTTAGGTGCTTTGAACATACGCTATTATATCTTATTGAGGTTTGTGAAGTGAAATTGGAAATTTCATCAGTGCGCGAAGGGCACGCATTGAAATTATAATTTCACGAGCAAACCGAAATAAGATATAATAGCGTCCCACCCTGTCCCACCCATTGATGTTCCCTATTAGGGATTTAAGAGACAAAATCTTATTTCGGTTTGCTTCCTCCTTCCAGGTGCTAAGCACAACTAGGATGTGTAGTGACAGTCAAGACCCTTGGAAGAGGCCTAATGGAGACTTACAGTGACTTGATCAATGTTGTAGTTTTTCATATTCAAGCTGTATGTCATGCATTTTTTGATAGTTACGATATTCCACTCTTTGGGAATGTTTGAGCACACGTTTGTACTCCATAATTGTTGCGTTTATCACTTCATTGTTTATTATCAATGTAGTGCATTCGTTTTTCACGTGCAAAGTGGTTACTACATAACAATAAAGTTATTTTGTTTCCTATCCTACGTCTCAACTCGTCTTCTTCCGCTCCCTTGTGCTCACCGATTTTGGAAAATGAAAGGGGAGAACACGGATGCGAGGCTCTATAGCCTCGATTTGACTTTGAAATGGCTCGAATTGGTGGGAAAACGGGGAGAATACGCTATTATATCTTATTTCGGTTTGCTCGTGAAATTATAATTTCAATGCGTGCGCTTCGCGCACTGATGAAATTTCCAATTTTAACACAGGAAACACTTTCTCGGCATTTTTTAATGTTTAGTCTTTAAAAGTTGTGAGATATTTCCTCGGTAAGTTTCCGTTGTAAAAAAAAAAGAAAATGGCAATACAGTCGTGTCAGGATTGAACAGCATGTTTCCTTAACCGGTATTTATATTATCACAACTCTGGCTATGAAGAAGTTTGGAGAATTTTCTGTAGCAAGTCTTCTTCAAAAAGACGCCGATTTATGGACAAAGTTGCTTGATAGAGAAATTTGCTCGGTCATTTGTAAAAGACTAGTACTGATGCCGCGACCCAGGAAAACTTGTAGATGTGAACAAACATACATAGCCTTTCAAAGTCATCAACGAACGCTTGCTCACCTCTTACCCACGAGCAAGAAAAAGTTGTAGAAAAACTTGCCATGCCAGGATAGCGGAAGTCTTGTGCTATCGTTCAAAGAACAACTTAGATTTTATTGAAAGCATAACATGCCGTTCGTTTTGTCAGTAACTCTCTTTCTGAGATTAGGGTACATGAAGCCCACTTTTCGAAACAGCAGATAACCTTTTGGGTAAATAAGTACTTATTTTATTTCCTTTAACTGATAAAGCAAGAAGTTTTGGTTAAAACTTGCATATATGTTACCTAAATTTATGCATACCTGCAATCATTTCTAACTTTTTTCGGTTTTCTACAGGGCATATCCCTTAAATTTATGAACAAAACAAAACAAAGCAGACATCAAACTTTGACTCGGACAGATCAACCATCTTAATTCTTCAGCTATAATGAAATATCTTTTGAGTAAATAGCGAGAAAAACGTTTTTGCTTCGTAGCACTCAAATAAAAAGGTGCATAACATTGCAATTTAAATTTCTACAGTGCTTAAAGGAACCGCATACAAAAGAGTCAAACGATCTTTTCACCATTGAATTAGGCATGTTGCCATTGTTTTGAGTTAATTCGTCTTTGTAGCGACATGGTCCAGCGGGGGCTTTTTCTGTGGCTTTAGCTAATTGTTTCCAGGAAAAATGAATCTGAAACGAGCCTTACGAGAAACAAGAAACTCGATTTAGTAAAAACGTCTGAAAAAAAAATGAAAACTGCCTCGAAAGCTTGAGAAAACCTCTGTGAAAAATGTCTCTTCGTGAAACAACAGAGATGTTGTTACTAGCGTATGATGGTAAAATAATTTCTGACGAGGAATTCAGTCTTGGTCTTGTGGGAGGGCTGCCGTTCCAAGAACCCAAATTTTCCGCACTGTTCGTATGCAAGACTTGATCTTGCAGACATCACCGAAGCCGAATGTTTGGCAGAGTTCAGAGTCGATTATCGTGCTTGTTCAATCTTTCCTGGATTGACTCCGAGATTTTGCCACGGTCTGGACTTGCCTCTCTTGAACTGAAACAATTTGCTAGCAATCATTTCACGCAACAGAAGAATGTCGTGGTCATCGTCCATTCCATTACAGGTTGTTTTTTGGTAGCCATCTTAACGCTAGAAGCTAAAAAGTTAAAAAAATGACTGTTAATACTTGACAATCGCCAAAACGATATACCAATATTTTAAGCATCAATAAAGTACAAAACATTGCTCAAGGGCAAAATCATATAAAATAACAAAAAATCATAAAGGCGAAACTCACGTTTTACAGGCGACGTCAAAATAAGCAAAACAAAGTCGGCGCCGAGTCGCGACGGCTGACCATGTCGGCGGGAAACGTGGATTGGAAGTAAATTTGACTTCCGGTTGTCGTCGCCCCCGCACGGGGAAAAAGGGCGGGAAATGACAAAACCCTTTTCAGACCAGTGACTGTGCTAAGGATGAGTGCCCTAGTCCTACCCGTTGAAGAAGTTCCCATGCCCCTGCACGGGGCCGAGTTTTATGCTCGGGCACCAAAATAGACTCTACGTTCAGACTAGTGCCTATTCCCTAAAATCATACTCGTATGTCTAAAGCCAGGGACACACCTGGCGATTTTATACGCCGATCGGCGAAAATCACCCGGTGCAGCGATTGCGAGTTTCGCCGATCGCCGCGATCGGCGTATAAAATCGCAGATATCTGGCATGTCAGATATCGGTGATAAAATTCACCAAGTGTGCCCGTTCCCGCGATTTTTTACGCTCATCGCCAGTAAATTCAACTAATCAGGTTGGGTGATTTTATCAAATGACTTTTCAAACGCCCCTAGATGGAGCTCGGGAACAAGGTTAAAGTGCCACATCGCCTAGATCGGCGAAAAAAATCACCAGGTATGTCCGTGTCAATCGGTGGAGAAAATCGCTTGCGATTTTCGCTGGCGATAAAATTCGCCGCGATCGGCGAATAAAATCGCCAGGTGTGTCGCCGGCTTAAGATTCGTGTTCACTGAAAATTGCACTCCTAACGTAACGGTCATCCAGACAATTATCAACCAGTCAGCCCGCCTTTTCCCAAGAAACTTGGTCGGCCTGCAAAAAACCTACAAGAAAAGAAACAAATGGTTTCCGGCGTGGGCCCTCCAATACTAGGGACCTTAAGCAGAGACGACGACGACGCCGACGAAAACGAAACTTAAAAAATTACCTCCGCGTCTTCTGAATAAATTTGCGATGATTTATACTCTCTCGGTTTGTGTAATGTAGCCGAACTATCGAGGAGCTAACGTCGTAGGGGCGCCTTTAAAGTTTAGAAAGAGAAACGAAAATTAATCAACATGCGTTCACGTTCTCCATAAAACCTTAAATTTGGTCATTTCACGCTGTTGTTTTGCAGAGGACGGCAAAGAAATGTACCAAAGTGTGTAACGCACGTGCAGAGCCAGTGTTTTGCTAATTTAAACTATTGTTTTCTGACGTTTTCGTTGACGTCGTCGTCGTCGCTGCTTAAGGTCCCTACTACTAGCTGGCAGTCCCAACGTCAATCTTCGTTACTCTTTAACGTTCCTGGGAAAAAATATCCGTTCTTCACTGCCAGCGTGCCTGCTCGATTCGTCAGGACCGAATCGAGCAGGCTATTTACATAGACAAGAAATAATATCGGGCATAAAATGGAGCCCTGAGGCCCTTCGGAGCTGACAGGCAGAGGATCCGAGGCCTCACCCAGCACTGTTACACGTTGGTAGCGACCCATCAGGTAAGAGTTCAATCACTGCAAGAGCAGGGCTGCCTCAAATTCCGAACTCGCGAAACTTTTGCAGGAGGCAACCGTGGTTCACCTTATCCGTGAAGGCCTTAGACTGATATCCATATAGATCATGTCCACCTGTTTTCGGTCGTCTAGTAGGGAGCCCACGTTGGAGGTGCATGATTTCCCTCTAATGAATCCATGTTGACAATCTCTTACCACCCCGCACACTCTATCTTTGAAGTGTTAAATACACATCGCTCCAAGACTTTGGATACCAGTGACGGTAAGAAGAGGGGCCTGTAATTCTCTGTGCATTCGGCCTCACCCTTTTTAGAAACACGGCAGGAACAAGGCTAGCTTCCTTCCAGTTCTGCGGGAAAGAACCAGTGCTTAATGACTTGTTAAACAGCTTACAAAGAGATGCTGCAATTACAGAGGCTGTTTCCTTAAGAAGTTTCGCTGGGATTTTATCAGGTCCTGTGGCCTTCGTGACATCAAGGGCTTCGACCACGTATTGGACTTCGCTAACCGTGAGCGTTTATTCCCACATATCAGGAGAGGCTGGTGCATTGGCAGCGCTTTCAGATGAAGGGAGGGTGGGGGGTGGGGGAGGGGGTGTCATGGGCGAAAACTGATGCGAAGTAGGAGTTACTGTAAATAGAGTAGCTTTTTCAGCGTTATCCGCGGTGTCATATAAGTTATTTTTTTTTCTTTGTTTTATGGACTATTGTCAGAGTTATTTTTATTATTATTATTTTTTTGATGTTTTGTTTCCTTTCTTTTATGTCAGCTGTGAGGAATGAATTATGTTACACCGGAGATGAGCCCTATTTCCCGAGGATTTTCAGCTGAAGATCTTAATGGCGTACGATTACCTGGGTCAGCGGATGCACTGGCTGATATTGGCGTCGAAACTCAATCAGGAATTGTACGCAATTTGGAATTCAGCTTCAATATAGGCCAGAAACGCTTTGGTTTTGTGTTGAGGTTGGACTCGACGGAACCAAGAAACTCATCACGGCTGTTCCACAGCATGCGCTTAACTGTTTTGCGCAAGTTTTGTAACTTCTCCCTTCTGTGGCTCCAGGGAGATAGTTTCAGCTTTTATTTTATAGATTCCTTTTTACTTGATAGAATTAAGTATGGCACCAGACATCCAAGGTATGGGATTTCGTCCTTTGAGCCTCTCGGTTTGTATATAGTCAGAGACCGCTACAAGAAACGTGTCTTTCCATTGATGCCAGCCAGTATTTATATCGTCATTGGCTATGATCAAAAAGAGGTTAATTGCTGACAGAGCCGTAAGCAGGCCCTCAAAGTCGCCTTTTGCATAATCGTAGACAAATCTCAGGGTTTTTGATGGGGCTTTTAAGCGTTAAACTGGCAAATAATGACGCTGTGGTCTGTAAAAACCCCTGTTTTTTGGAGATAATATGTTGGTTACATTGACACGGTTCGGCATGCTTGTGATTACAAGGTCAAGTATGTTGTTGCCACGAGTGGGTTTTTTATTGAGTTGTGCAGGTCAAGAGGTGGTCGTGAAGGGACTCAATAAAGACCCGAAGCGCTGTCAAAGGAGTCCCAGAGGATGTCTGTCGAATTAAAGTCACCCAAAATTACCATATCGTCGAACTGATCACAAACTTCATGCAGAAAATTATCGAATACATCCATCCAACTTGGGTCTTCATTGGGTGGCCTATAGCAAAGACAGAATAAAATCCTTTGACCAATAAGCGTAGTATTTCGGCAGAAATGATCTCAAGCTGTTGTGGCTTGGCTTCCAATTCAAGTTTAAATCAAGAACTTGCCTTCATTTATTCTTACCTCGAGGATATACCTTAACCTTAAATGCCAATATATTGCGTTCTAAAATTAAAAGCGATGCAGTTAAGAAAATATAAACGAAGTAGAAGCATTCCGTAAAATAAGGAGCATTACAAACGAGAAAATACTCTCGATTCCTTCAGTCGATCCGAAAAGTCCGACGAGCCAAGCAGAGAGGCGCGTGCATAGTGATGTCCACAAAATTAACCACAATGTTTTGTTCCTTTGATCTTTGCGCGACCACAATCCTTTGCATTTTGCAAGCACTCGCAAGGTCCCATAAATATATTTCTGTACCGATTAGAGTGCCTCCTTGCTCGGTCGCTTCAGGCTCCCTCGCTGCGGCAGCAAATCAGTATTTTTCGCTCGAATTAGCGCGGCAGCAAATCAGTATTTTTCGCTCGAATTGGCGCGGCTTAGCTCCCAAGCGATTCACGTACGGCCCGACAAATTCATTAATTTTGCTCCGCCTCGGGCCCCACTAGCGAGTTTCCTGTACTGAAAATGGAACTTTGAAAAATGTCGTAACTTTCATAAAATTATCTCATGCCTGCTGGCTCTACGAAAATTTTTTTAAAGAAAGTAATGTAAAATGAAATAAAAATAAACAGGGGTCACAATGACTGCTAGCTTGTAACAGTAATGCTGAAAAGTGAGAATTGACCTTGCAACACAATTTTTTTGTCAAAAATCATTCATTTATTTAGCAAACATCTCACAGTCTCTTCCTCTTTTTTTACAACCATACGCGCATAAAAAAAAATAGTTGCAAAATAAATCGTTTTCAGTTTTGTTGGAGTTAACAATGGTAGAATCTATTTACAGACATTTAAATTGTGAACAAGTCAGTTATTTGAGCGACACTTGAACAGACGGCGGAAAAGTTTTCGGAAAAACCCAGGCTTCTTCTTTACTTCAGTGTTCTAAAAGAAAAGAAAACGAATTAAACTGAGATGTATACACAATCGAAAGCGTCAGTGATGCGACCACCAATACGCAATACGCCACACAAATTTTGCCGTATTAACGACGCGCGTGGATGAAAGATGTTATAAGAAAACAAATTAATTCACAAAGTTTTGTTTTGAGCCAAAATAAAGTGATCGTCATGACAAAGTGGATATGCTGACGGTGTTGATATAAGAAGGCTCTTCTTTACATATGCTGAGAACAAACAGTGTTACAAATTAAAAACAACAAACAAAGCAAAACTATCATTAAAAGGCAAAGTCAATTGAGATCCTCTACTGTCTTATAGGGAGGTTTTCAGTTGAATGTCATCTCACTTGAAAGTAATTTTGCGTTTGCTTCACTACGCACGATGATTGGTTAACAAAAGTCGCGCCACTTTCTCAACCAATGAGAAGCAAAACAAACTGACCAATACTTGCTCACACGGCATACGCGTTTTCCCCCCCTTGGCGCCGGTTACTTGAATGTGCTGGGTATTTGCTTCGAATTCTGATTGGTTCACCGATTGGTTTATTACACTATTTGCGCCCATTGTGATTGGACAGAGTAATTACTTTGGTTTTGGTTTGGCGACACCAAGTTGAAAACACACTCTTCAATCTTCGGATGTAACCAGAGATCTAAACATTGTGCTAGTCGGGCAGGGATCGCGTTAACACAAAGATGATATAAGGAGTTTCTTTCCAAATATATGTTTGTACATTGTAACAACATTAAAAACGTTAACACTGTAAACATGGTCGGTTGGTATGTAAAAACAGAAAAAAACGTGTCGGAACCTCCTTAACGACCTATTTGCTTGTTCAGGAAATAAACACGTTGTTATAGAGTAAAATAACGCAAGGGAAAGATAGACGGAGGAGCTACAAAAAATCTGCAACACTTGTGAAGGCGGATTCTCTCTGTATCAAAATCGTATATATGCCCCAGAATAAGTAAGAATAATTTAGCGGTTCTTGTTTTATTGGAGTTCAGCTGCACTTCAAAAATAATTTGTACAAAACACATAGTGCGCTGACGCAATCGATCATGTTTCCTGGCGCCATTCCGCACACACACAAACGGAGAAAAACATGCTTCGATTCCTCGCGAATCAAAGTAGATTTCTCACAATGGTAAGTAAAGCTCTATATTATAAAACAAATAAAAAAACTTAACGGTGCTTACTTCTGTTGTAAAACACACAAGGCAGAGACGAGAGCACTCAAAAAGGAAGTAAAAACAATTGCCTGTTACTCGTGTCTCACCCTACACTTAGTCGTGCTTAAAAAATATTGTCACTTCTTTGGGTGCGTTTTATAACAACAAATCACAATGAAACTTTTACTTTTAGTTTATAATTTAGTTTCTAATTGTAACAGTTTTCAATGATCAAACTTACTTGGGCCTGGAGGACTAAAATTCTCTCACGGACGGCATCAATTTGGCTGTAGACAAAAAAAATGGATATATAATTTTAATCGAAGCAGCCGAAGTCAACAAAGAGTTGGGAAGTAGCTTCCGCTTTGTGTTTCATGTGATCCGAAAACTTTTGAGGTTATTACAAGATTAATATCATGGATGCGGAACGGAGAAGTTATTCAAAAATTCGCGCTACGATGTAGAACACGATTAATTCATTTGCTGCTTGTCCCACATGCTAACCATGCTCTGGGTGGTTAATTGGCTTTGCTTTTTTTTTACGCTTTTTAAACAGATTAAAGTTAATCAACTCTGAAAGACTGTTTCAAGTTAGGGCAGGATTGAAACGCCGTACACTTCATCAGTGTGTACCTTTGAAAAAACGTAAACACCAATACCCAACCCCTCCCCCCCCCCCCCCCGCCGAAAGGTCAGAACGCTAAGAGCTATTTTTTATCGAATGGTCCCTGGGCGGGACGTGAAGTGTGACTCTGGTACTGACAGACAAGCCCAATATCAAAATACAGATTCTCCCTACTGTTCTCTACATAATCCTTATGATACTAATTGGAAGAATGTCGGTAGACATCAAAATATTTATCTTTGGGGATCATTACATCTATTCTCGTTGACTTATAGATTTGGTCAACCAGTAGCATAGTAAGGAGAAATTAGACGGTAATCAGTATTAAGGCTCAGAAGGTTGACTTCTAAATCGAGCAAGATTTGGTCTGTTTATAAACATCACTAGAATTGGAACGGTACAATTATAAAACCTGACAGCTTTATATAAATTATTTCAGTTACTACTACTCGTGCTCTATATTTTTGCATCATATGAAATAAAGCCCCCTTCCTAAAAATGGAAAGCATGGCAGACGTAGATGAGTAGCCCGTTAATTTCCGAGTTGCTTTGAGCTTCATTGTGAAAGCGAGTCAAAGTGCAAAGCACTTCATGTGAAAATATGAATGAAAACTAATTTTAATAACAGAACGGAGCTCGCTTCCATAACGAGGTTCAAAGCATCTCAGGAATGGCCTTTATCGCAAAAACAAACGCGATTAATTTGGATACCCTGAGAATAATTTAAATAATACAAATTTACTGTCTGAAACTCAACACTTACTTTTCTTTATCATTGATCTTGATCTTCATCTGAAAACAAAAATGATTAATGGGTTAATTAAAGTTCGGAGGTTCTTCATGGTTTAAAAACACAACCGCCATCTTGCTCACTTACACACACAAATGGAGAACGAACTTCTTGTTAAGAGTCTCAGGTCCTGCACAGAAGTTTGGGAAAAGTTTACTTACGATAGAAAAAGATCTATAGAAAGCCCTGAACAATCATCGGGACAAAAAACATTCTGCACGATAGTATAACCTTTTGGAAGGAGACAAATTCGCATCAAGTCGCCCAGGAAGAAATTTGAATCAGGTACTTATAAATCTTTACCTCAAGCCGCCATATCGCGAATTCGCGGTCGATCGCAGCATTTTGGCTGAAATTAAAGAAATAAATTAAAGTTTTTAGAAATTCGCACTACTTACATGTTGACTACCATTTCATATCATGAATTTTCGGCTGTGCTTTATGTTATATGTATAAATAATAATTAATAAATAATTTTGACGGGAAAAAACGCAGTTTTCAAAACACATCTGCGACTTTTTAAGAAGCGCTGAATTTAAATGACGAGTTAACATAATAATTCATGTCCTATTACCTTTTAACTTCGGCCTTCTTTTTTTCTAATTCCTGTAAGGAATCAAAGCAGTTTTAATTTGAATAAGAATCTAGTTTCAAATGAACCTTTTGCCACTAATGTGATAAGAACCCAAGGGGAATGGGGGTGGGGGATTGGCCCTAAACGTTCACCTCCTCTAGTCCAAGCACTTTGAGTCACCCTTGGATGACATCACCTCTATCCGAGTCCAATTGGCTGAAACTGATCTCGTGGCGTGATAATGTTCAATTTTGCAAGCTAGCCCTTGTTGGTGTAGTGGATATAGAGAAGAGACAAGGAGCAAATTACCCGGGTTCCAGACGCTTAATTACACTATTTTGATTTTTGACTTTTTTTTACTATTAAGTTTGAAACTAGTTTTTTCTTGAATATACATTATAAGCTGTCCAACCATGTTTGGAGTATCCATTCGACTAGAAACAGCAACTTGTTCTTTCCGATTCCTGCCATCTTAACTATGGACAAAACAACTCTTCCCCCCGCCTCGCCGGCACCACCCACCCGTCTCCTAACACGACTTCTGTCGTCTCATTACATGATTCACTTATAAAACTAACCGCAACTCTTCGTTCAAAGTCGTTGATGGACTTGTACATGGCCAGCCGTTTTCCCTAACAAAAAGAGGAAACGATATTGAGCATTTCATCAAAATAGCAAGTGAAATCCTTCCTGAAGCGTGCATTGTGTTATGAACGACTTGTAGTAATTTACATTAATGGATTATAACAAACCTGGATTTCCTCTTTAATCCTGTCTATAGCCGCTTGCTTAGCTTTATTCTGCAGAACAAAATGGAAATCCCTGATATTGACAAAATATTCCGTTTTTCGTTTGCGCACCAAAGCAGAGTTTACTTTGTTATCATTAATTTAAGCTAAAAGCATAGAGAATCGACCAAGATTAAGAATGTTCACTCAAAGTGCACTTATTTCATGCAAGGTTTGTTAAACACGAAAGTTGATTGTCGAACGATGATTGCCAAAGGATTTTTTTAAACGGATTTTTGAAAGTAAGCAGATCTTATAATGTAGGCGTACATTCCAGCTGCAAGTCACATTGCTTCGCATAAAAAGACAAGCCGAATTGATTCCTATGGTTGGAAGTTCATAACTGATATGCTATACAATGCCAGGCATCTGTGTGAAATGAGAACTAAATCGTGCACATTAAAACACAACTTTTACTCACCGCTTCACGCGCCGAATTTAATTCTTCGCGGGCACAATCCAGCTTTCTAGAAATAAGGTAAAATGTTGTTAATGTTAACTACAGTTAGAGTCGTTGGATTATAGTAAGGTAAAGTCGCATGAAACAACTGGGAGCATTGCTACTCCCCCCTCCCCGATGGGATGCTAGTTCATCTTGGGCTTATACCCCCAGTAGTATGTTGCCGGTAATTATTTTTTTAATTATACACCTGGGTGAAGAGAGACAATGTCGAGCAAAGTTTCTTGTCTAAGGAAACAACACAGTAATGAAGAGATCAACCTACAATCCCGGCTAAAAACCATGAACCGGTTTCAACGGAGCTCATCCCCCTTCCCATTTTCAATGTTGTTTCCTCCACAAAACACGTTCATGCGCTAACCACTTCACTATGCGTTTTGTATTCGTTTGAATATTGAAATGGATAAAATCAGTTACAGTGTAGGTTACAATCCAAAAACCAATCAAAATCGACCAATCATTTCTTGAATACTCACTTCTTTCTTTCTTCCTTCTGTTCATTAAGCTGGAAGATTAAAAAAGATACATAACATTAAGGAATAACATAACATTAGGGGAGCAGGGATAGAGCACTGGTGAGAGCACTCACCTCCCACCAATATGGCCTGAGTTCGATTCCCAGACTCTGCATCATATGTGGGTTGAGTTTGTTGTTGGTTCTCGTCTTTGCTCCGAGATGTTTTTCTCCGGGTACTCCGGTTTTCCCCTCTCCTCAAAAACCTACAATTCTAAATTCCAATTCGATCTGGAAAGTGTCCCCAATTAGTGCTCCGCGCTAAATACATTGACACTTAAATAAAGTGATTTATTTTTATTTTTTTATTTTTATTTGAGTCGGCCCACAATAGGCCATTTCCGAGTTGATTTGAGCCTCATTATGAAAGCGAGGCTTCGTGCATCACTTTTGTTATTGAAATTAGTTTTTATTCATATGCAAACAAAACTAATGTTCATGTGAAAAGTTTGCATTATGCCTCACTTTCATAATGAGGTTCAAAACGTAACAACTCGGAAAAGGCCTACTCTTTAGGTTTGTTTTGCTTAAGCAAGTGTTTTATAAGCTAAGAATAAATTCAATTGCAATGTAATACAACCGGTGCAATTTTTGTAACAAAAGGAGGAAAAGATAAAAAAGACAATCACAAAATAACGGCGCATAGTTTCCTCTGCTTTTAAAAGTCTCCCTTAAGTCATGTCAATTTTTTTTTGTAAGACGTCTCCCTTCCATTCTGCAGTTTTGCTATTTAATTCATTTAAAATAACTCTTTCCGATAAAAGTTGACTATCCTCTTTAAGTGTTACCTTCTGTGCCTTCATTTTCACAGCGTCCACCTCTTCCTGAACAGTTATAATCTCACTGTGATAAAAACAAGGATAAAATTGTTTGAAATTCTAAATTTTAGAACAAATATTAAATCCAAATTTGTACTCTGTGTCCGGCGAGAAAGTTAACGGGGCAAAATATGTACCTTTTGTATTCCTCAACGATTGCATTCGTCATCTGTAAAAAGGCATCAAACAAAGATACTAATGAACTCATGAGTGAATTTAGGAAGGATGGACTAATTGGCTGAAAGACTGACCGATCGATTGGCTAGCTGATTCAGTGACTAACAAGCAAACGGACATAAAGACAGACAAACAGACAGACTGAGTGGCTAATTGTGGACTGACTAATTAACTGACAGTCTCACTGAATGACTGTCTGAGTGGCTGACAGATTGACTGCTCGCTAGCTGACTGAAGGACAGACTGACTACCTGCCTAACAGAATTACTTACTGACAGGGTGAGTGACTGACTGATCATGACTGACTCTCATGTAACATATAGCATCCTAAAGTTAACTGGTAGCAACAGCTTGCAACGATTAAACCGTTTTAACAGAATTGTTTCTGCAACTGTTCCAGACAGTATTGCTGCAGTCATTGAAAGAGGTGTAGATGAATTGTACACACATATACATCTACACCTCCCTTCAAGGACTGCAGCAATTTGCAGAGTATATACCGTCTTCTACAGTCTCCATTGTTTCGACGAGTCGGTATACATGCGTCGTCGTCTGTACGACAATCAAAAGCTAGTTTCACGAACATTGGCCGACTGAAGCAAAACTTATCTCCTTTGCACTATTGCAGTGAAGTAGATTGAACCATTGCGAGGCTTTTTTCGAAACTACATAACAACTATCGTCTCTCATACATAAATTCTTTCATCTGCGGTTCAGACTTAGAAACTTTACTGCACACAGAATTCATAATGCTTGCACTTATGTGTGCGGCTCAGTTTGAAAAAAAAAATGGTTCTGCTTAGACCAAATTATATAATTGAGCACAGATCAGTCCCCAATAAATAATAAATAATAAATAAACTGAACAAATACCTTGATATTGAGTTTCATCGTATCAGTGGACTCCGCTAGCTGTTCCGTCTGTTTGAAGAATAAAGAATAAAATTCATTAGGATTGATAATTTGTAAAATTATTGCCTTGTGTATGTATTTGAGCACATCGGAGCGATAACGAATATCTAAATATCATCTTAGTTGATAACTAAAGGTAATTTAGCCACCGTAAAGACATCCGAGAGCTGTCGTTTCGAGTGTTAGTCCTTCGTCATGCCGAGCGAATCGATTCGCGCTGTGGAAGAACTAGCACTCGAAATATGAGCTCTTGAATGTCTTTAAGCTTCTTTACTGCGGCCAAATTACCTCACCCGGCAAGTCAGTTGATAAAACTAAATATTTTCACTCGGCCCCATCGACGCAGCACTCCAGTTTCTTTAGAAACTCACTCCCTTAATAATTACTGCGATGATTCCTTGAGTACAAACCTTGAAAACCGCTTTCTTTTTTACCTGAGCCTTACTCAACTTACTGCGCGAACCTAAAACCTGTGAGCACTTTTATTTTTCAAGAGAAAATGAACGAAAAGACGAGTAATCATGTATCTAAAAAGAGGCTAATTATCTCTTCGACTTCCTGCTCATTTGATCACGGATAGCTTCTATCATGAAAGTTACATCACAGCTTTCACGGGTTTTATTCGCGCTGCAAACTTCTTAACTTCGGACTTGAATTCCGGAGGACCTGCCGGGTTCATTTCCCGCTCTGGCCACTTGCCGAAGTTGTTTCTCGGTTGTCTCGAGAACAACTCCTCAGCCACGCTTGTATAGTAGGGTATTTAACCATGCTATGTTCAATTGGAAAATTTTCTTGTCAAGTTTGTTGCAAAATTTACACCAGTTATTGTTTTTGGATTAAAATTTGTCAGGATTAATATTTTGGCCAAAAAAAAAGAAAAAAAAAAAAAAAAAATCGAGATACTGCCAGGACGACTGTAGACAAAAATCCTCGAAATCATCAAATTGTAAATTTTGCGCTTCCCAGATTTGAATCAGAAAACTGATTCATCACCAGATTCATAAAGTATGTTGTGTTTTAATCAAATGGACAAGAATTATGCGTGTTTGATTTCAAATAAATCACTAAAACATTTCAAAAACTGAATATATCTGTGGTATAGTGAATGGCCCGATCCGTCCCGTAAAATAAATATTTACTACTTTGTTAAAGTGACTTCCAAATACTGTTAATGTGTGTCTTGAAGTCATCGTTTGACGCAGCCAAAGGTTTACCGAACTTTTGATCCTGAAAACGAGTGAGTTTTTTTTATTTTTTTAGATCGTTAGCAGTAAACTTCTTGTAATTTTTGAATTTATACGCTTCATTAAAAAACTCAGAAACGAGTAAAAGATTTTTGTAAGAGCTTCGTAATATCGATTTTACTAAAATATCAACCCAAGCAAACCTCATTTTAACAACAATAATTTGTGTAAATTTCGCATCGATCTGTATTCGGAGAAGACTACTAAATAGCCGATTGAAAAAGCGAGGTATGGCGCTGCATCGGGACACTTGAATCGAGAATTAAGGGAAGAAAATGCGATGGCCATAATTATAAGGTTGGACTTACTTCAGCTTCTATCTCCTCAAGCTCCTTTTCTAGCTCCTGAATTTTTCTAAAAATAAACGAAATCATGGTTAATTCTCTGTAAGGAAAAATTTCTACCCTTAAAGTTGTCATTCCATCCTACTGGTATCAATTATTACCTTTCCTCCCCTGCGTTCAGTGCATTGACAGTTGCCTGCGACTAAAGAAAAAATAAATCATAGATGTATTTTTCAGTCAGTGACCAAGCACACTCTTTGGCCTTCCAATTTCTAGTTCGGATGCTCTACTACTGAGCTACAGGAGACTCGTGTGAGCTAAGACCATTAAACTAGGTTCATGTGACAAACATCCTGCATACTGCTAGGATTTGAATACCGATGAGTGGCATATGAAAAAAAGTGTTATGTTATGTTTTTTTAAAGCCTGGTAATTAGATGATAGATGTTTAAAATACCCAGATATAAAATACTTGCTTGTGTAAAGCAATATCCAAGAGGGACTTCATAAAATATTCAGATTCTACTGACAATGAAATGGTCTTCGAACAGGAACTTAAAGATTATGAAGTTTTGCTCAAGAAAGTAAGACTAAAAAAAACCCAAAATAATTAATAATTTTCACCTCCTCCCTTGCAGCTTTCCTCTCTTCAATTTCACTGAAAACAAATCCAAAGGAATCTTTAGTCAAATAAGTTTTTTTTACAACACACAACTTTGGCAAAATGTTAAGAAAGTCGGTCAAATGTGGACTCTATTTACATATCATTATCAGAAACATTTTAACTGTTCAAGCGTTCGTTGTCAGTCTCCACCCGCTTCATTTCATTCTACTAAATAGAATGAAATGAAGCGGGTAGAGAGTGACAACGAATTAAAGGTAAAGAGGAGATTTATATTTCACTATTAATTGAGAACAAAGGACTAAAGTTTGCAAGGCGCCTTTGTATCACAACCAAAATTACCCGGAGGGAGCTTGCTAAATCTCTGAAATTTGATCCCGTCAACTGGAACTAAAGTTTGCATTACGTAATTAACTGATCACTGATTTGTTAAAAGGCAAATTCCATTAAAATAAAAATAGATAAGAATGTTACTTTCTAAAGAGACTGTGGTGCTGCTTGCAGATTTCCTTTCTTCAATTTCACGGAAAACAAATCCAAATGAGTCTTTATTAAAATAAGTTGTTTTCTTTACCAAATCACAACTTTGGTAAATAAATGTTAAGAAAATGTCAAATGTGGACTCTATTTACGTATCTTTTTCAGAGACATTTTACCTGTTCAGGACATCGTTTTCAGTCTCCAGTCTCTTCATTGAATTCTATCAAAAGTAAAGATAAGATTTATGTTTCTCATTGAGGGCAAAGAACTAAAGTTTGCAAGGCGCCCTTGTATCGCAACTACAATTACCCGGAGGGGAGAGACTCTTGCTAAATCTAGAAAATTTGATCCCGCCAACTCAAACTAAAGTTTGCATTATGCAATTAACTGATCATTGATTTGTTAAAAGGTAAATTCTATCACATAGAAAAATAGATAAGGAGGTTTGTTTCTAAAGAAACTGTGGCGCTGCATGGGCGGGGAGTGGAAGCGAGCTACGCTATTTGCGGAATATTTCCACAAAGAGCGTATTCTCCACTGCTCACTATACATATCACTCACAATCCACAATTCCCTGATACGCTCTGACGAAGACCTAATGCTTTTGTACCTTTTTTACGAGGAAAATAAAAAAAATACCCACATAAAGGAGCCTTGCTAAACCTGGCTTTGAAATTTGATCCCGCTACCTCCTTGCCAGACAAATTAAAGGCCAGAAAAGAAAATCACACCATTGCCAAGAATCACTCTTTATCATTCATAAACGCTGAATTGTGATATTTTTCGCTTTAAATTAGAAATGACGTCTAGTCTGTCCTCTTGGAAATTGAAGTAACACTTTGTTGATATGTGCCAAAATTACTATTCCTGACTGAATAAAAGAGAACTGCGCTTAAAATGATCGCGAATATTGCCTTAAATGAACTCTGTTCCATACCTGAAGCTTGCCCATCTCCACTCGATGGTTCCTCTCTAACTCATCAAGTTCTTTCTTCTTTTCACTATATATGTAAACAAAACAACAGAAAATTGCAGATGGAGCATAAGTCGGTTGTTGATTGATCCTCTTCGTCACCTGTATTATAACAATTGTACTTACGTTCCCAAACCTTTAATGTTTTGGATAGTTTTCTCTTTCCCTTTAATGGCGTTTCTCAGAACCTGCAGGAAAAAAAAAATTTCCTTTTGTTTAATAGCAGTAGTTAGGTGTTTGTATTTACTTGCACACTTATCGACGGTGCCTCCTAATACAAAAGCATTTTCGCTTATATACGACTATATGCGGTTCACGGTATATGCACATGTAGTCGCATGAGGTCGAGTGGAATTAAGGATTAATTTTCACGCGTATTTTCAAAGTTTTCCCAAAATTGTTCGAGTTGTGCATCCGGACGAGGGAAATTTGCGAAATTAATCTTTAGGCGGAATTTCAGTTATGGCTCTGGCACGTGATTTCAATGTATTTTTGGCAAACAATCCGGCTTAAAAAGTTAAACTCCAAAGAACCTGAAAGAACTCGTTGTTGTTGGGTACAAAAAGAAGAAACCAATTATAAATGTAGAAATGCGGTGCTCAGCCAATCAGGAGCCACTATTTTCGCCGCTTGACCAATCAGGGTCCCTCAGGATAACAGCCCCGTAGCTGATTGGGCCACCCTGTCTAAATAAAGTTCACTTACTTACTAGGAGTTAGCAATTTTGCCCCTGGTAAAAGGAAAATCAAGAAAAAATTCTCTCAATCTCGAACAATCAGCATTCAATAATTTTGCCTTCCCAGTTGGCTTGATAGCTCAGTTGGTAAAGTACTGCACCTGCATCGCAGAGGTCAATGGCAACAAATCCGCTTCAAGCGTGAATTTTTTTCCAGGCTTTCTTTGAGAAGCGTACATAACTGCCACGGTCTCTCATTTATCAAAAACATAATTGCAACTGTCGATTTAACATGATGTTTTCCTGCTGATTTGATAAGTTATAGACCGTTATAGTATGTAAACTAAAAGTTAACAAGACTTATGTAGGAAGTCTTATTTTTTTTTTCATAATTAAATGAATTATATCTTTTCAATGTACTCTAAACCTTGTTAATAGTATTGGGCCATCCACTCGATTAGCCTCACAGCAAAATTCTTGCCAATTTTTTTAGTTGAGCTTTTTTAAAATTTACATTTACCCTTAAAGGGGAAGTATTACAAAAAATTGGTTTAAAATCAAAACTCCAAAACGTTTATTCGACAACAAAAACCTAAGCCATTGTACAAATTTGTTATAGATTGGCACCCGAGTGTACTAAGGCTATCGATGAGTGTCTCTCGCCACAGACGAACCGGGTTAGAATAGACTGCAACTTGAAAAAAATTAAGCTAACTATTTTCAAGTTCTCGTGTTTTCGTTTCCAAAATACAGTAGAGGAGATCATATGTTGTTCCTTTCGAAAATCATTTGATTTCTTTTTCTTGACGTTCTAAAATTATTTTGTAACTAAATGAAGGTGATATCGCACCATTTTTACCACAAACTTTCAAAATCCCCGTGATACTTCCCCTTTAAGTAAAGATTATTGTTTAATTTACTACATCCGTTGTAAACATTTTAATTTATTAAAATCCTGCTGTAATTTTGTAAATAACGTAATGTTATAAATAAGCAAAAAGTAAATAAAGTTAATTGGATTAAAATTAAGTCAAATGAATTCTGCTGTCATTTCGAATGTAACTGATAATAACGGTAGTTCAAACCAAACATGTAAATGAAAAAAAAATCCCTGAAAATGTCAACAAAATGAAAATGTAGTCTTACCATGTTTCGTTTCTCTATTTCTTGTATTTGCCTCAGGAGATCATTTCGATCTCCGAAGGTTGATTTCCGACCTAAGACAAACGATTTGATTAGAAACCATGACATTTTGTAGGTATCTGTCGTTTCAAAAGGAGCGAATTGTGGTTAAATTGTTTTAAAATGCAAGCGGCATTTTATTATCGTCAAAGTTTACGATCAAATTAAGTTTGTGGAAATAAACGAACTGTCAGCATGACGTGATTGTTGTTATGGCGTGTGTTATTTGGCGCGCGTTGCTAAGAGCTCGTGCGGCACCGAAGATGATTTGTTTACAGCTGTTTTGCTTTGTTTGTTTGTATATTTCTTTTTACAAGAAAGAAGACTAGTTGAATACAATTTAGCGCTCTTTTTTTTCAGTCAGTTTGCGATACTCGGTATTTGACTTTCTGATCCCTTCTCTTGAATTCTTGAAAAACTGCACGTGAAAATTTGAAATGTTCCAATTTATAAAATGCGCTCGGTCTAAAAAAAAATATGACTTTACCCTTGACCTGCGAAAAACCTCTCGTCGCACAGTTTTCTACGATGTTAATTTGTAAATTTACCTTTTTTGTCGGATTCCATTTTGAAATTGATCTCTTCGCTCTTCTGTTTTCCGTATAATAAATAACTCAGCAAAAACACACGCGTTTAGCAATACAAGCAAACTGCGAATAAAATTTCCTTTGTGACGTAAGACAAATTAGACGTCAATTGAAATCTTGCGCGCGCAGAGCATCTCATTAGTGAAAACTTTTGGCATAAAAAATATATTTTAATTGAGGCAATGAACAAGAACGAAGGAAGAAAGGATAACCGCTATTTGTTCAGTAAATCGTATGGCACTTGCATTTATTGTTTCTCTCAAAGTTAAGCGAAGGGAACACGCGAGCGCGCGCTTCATTGTTCTCCGCCGTCACACACGCGCGTCGCGTTTCCCCGCGCACCTTATCGCGACACTAGGATTTTCTATTCTCCTTTTTCAAACGATATAATGGTTTGAGAGTTTAGCCTTAGAATTCAAAGAATTTTAAAAACTTTTATATGGAGATGTGACCAAGTTCTGTCGGTCTCCATAATGTGAATTGACGGAACGCCATCTTTGTTATTTTAAAAGAAAAGACCCTGAAACTTGCCCATTTACTAATTTTCAGTCACTCTTTTCCACAGTATCAATGGAATTTATAACCTGGCCTACAGCAAAATTAGAATTACTGTGACAAACAGTAGCGGATCCAGACTCAGATAAGTGGATGATTTGTGGGAGGGGAGTTGTGTGGGACGCTCTCGAACGCTTGACTCGTTATCTACGTGAAACGTGGTTCCAGAAAATATTTGGGGGAGGGGCTTGCCGGGCCCCGCAAGGGGATCCCTGGAAGAGATGAGAGACTTCCCATAGTCAGGAGTGCCATAGTCTAATAGTCTCTTAGAATGTGCGATCAAATAAAGACTCAAAAATGATTTTTTTTCTGTGTACAGTGTATCTGCGTATCCACTTGTGAATTAATTAAGATCAATTAATAATTAGTTATGCGACTTTCGTGCTCCGCTGCTGATATCTTATTCGGTCAGTGTAAAATGCAGACTGCAGACTGCAGACTTGGGGTAAAATGAAGACTCGGGGTAAAATGCAGACTGAACACTGCAGACCAGGGATAAAATGCAGATTAAATTAAATCAAATTAAATTTTGTTTGGTTGGGCAAGTTGTATCCGGGAAAGTATTCATTCATTTTAAACCGTGAGAACTGTTTTTATTTTGGTCCGTCTTTTACTTCAATGTTGAAATTTGTGGAAATTGTAGCCAATTTACCTACAGATTCCACAGATTCACTGGATAAGGAAGAGCTGGCCACATCGGTGGAACAAACAAAAGAAGCCTTTGAGAAAACTTTCATGACGGCGATGACGTCACTTGCAAACCGAATGCTTTGAAGTGAACTTGGTTTTCCAACCGAAAAGACAGGGTTCAGAAGAGTTCAATTCGAGTTCAATTCGATCGTAGACCGCTGAGTTTCTATTGTGTTACGATTGCGTTACACAAAATATTTACCGCCGACCAGATTACTGTTAGTCTGAAATGTCAGCCGTCTCCTCCCCCTAACCCGCAGGGTACTAGCTAGGGTCGTACGGCTAGTTTTGGAGGTGGAAACGCTCGAAACATCTAGTTTCCAGTCCTTCTCCGAGAAATCGGCGTCCTATTTTTGTTGTTTTAGAGCTTGTCGAAATCTTTTCCCACTGTTGTAGTAACAAACAACACCAAAAAAAGTTCCTCCTTGCTGTTTCCTTCGCAATGGAATGATAACTTATTTTATCTACTGAAAACTGTAGAAAGCCACCCTAAGTGTGGGGAATTTTCGCCCAAAGTAGAATCCTGCTAACTCGAACTAGTTTCCTTCGGTCTTTCCAGTACCGGCCTATAAAAGTTTTAAAACACAAATGGTCTTACACTTTGACCCCTACGGAAGTTAACTTACCGCCAACAGAAAATACTTGGTGTCCGTCATCCGGTCTGTTGATCCGATCCATATTCCTGATTTTGTTGACACCGGTTCCAAAGATTCGCAAAGTTTCATGGGAGAGTTCCAACATGGCGGCGAGAACTCTCGCAGAAGGAGAAGAAGTTACTGTTAATGTGGAAACGGGGATATCCTCTGTGGACTGCCACGCACATATTTCGGCGAAAGAATTTCACGAGGTAGAAATTTAATAACGTAAATGCGTTTTAAACGTTAAAGCTAATTACAGACGTTTCTGTTTGGTTTTGATTCAAGGATGTTGATGTGGTGATAGAAGAGGCCAAAAAGGTAATTAGCTTAATTGATAATAAGCTTATGTTAGCAACTGCCAGGCCATAACATCCAGTCGTTTAGCTTCGTATGCACATGTTAAAATGTTCTCAATAGTTCTTAAGTAAACTAAAGTTACGTGTGTATTTCAATACATTAATTGTCAGGTTGGTGTGATGGCCATCATTGGCGTAACAGAATTTAAAGCAGAGTTTGGTGGAATGCTCGATCTTCATAAGAGGTTTGGATTTAACGCTGTTTTTGAAAAACCCTGATTTTTATTGTTTTACAATGTTTTACTTGGAAACAGCCTGCATGACACGCACACAAAAAGTAAACCAAGGTTTGGGACTAAAGAACCTATCAACCTCCATTCTGCTCCCACAATCCCATAATTCAAAGCAAGTATTGCTAAAGGCTGATTAACATGTGCCGATTTATTGGCCTAATTCGTAGGTTCATTTGTAGAGGCCAATTTACATGTTACAATGTACGGTTACAGAAAAAACCATACCCACCCCATGGAAGGTCATCAGAAATTCCTATGGGGAGAGGGTAGGCATCGGTCAGACATTGTTAGACTGATGCTGTTCTAAATTGTAAACTATGGCCTTGATGTGGGGTGCAGGAATTGTACAGCATCATTGTAATTTTTGCACAGGAGGATGTTGCATCAGCTTTCGTTTGTCTTGCAACATCTTAAACCTAAGTATAGATTTGATTGGCCAGAAGTATTTACTTGAGTACAGTGCTGTGATTTTACTGTAGCTAGTAATTAACAATTATTCCACGAGCGCGCGTTGGATATGAGATGATAGATAGCCAACGAGGCGCGTAGCGCCGAGTTGGCTATAATCATCTCATATCCAACAAGCGCAAGTGGAATAATTGTTTTATTAAAAACAACCGAGAAATATTGCTAGATCTTACTGATTTCGCTGTGCAAGAACAACCAGAAGGCAATTTAATGGTCGCCATTTCTCGGCCATGGTATAATTGCTCATATACCATGGCCGCTAAGCCAATCAAATCCCTCGAATTGCATTATACAATGATGCAGTTTTTAATAATATAACATATACTTCTGTAGTTTAGTCTCAAACCACACGTGCTTGATTGCATTTTAACATCAGTTCGCAGAGCTAGCAACATGGGGTCTTAAAAGTCAAAATACTAGAAGCAAAGTATGAAGCTATTAAAACTGGAACTTCCTGGGGGGTCAGGGGTGCACAACAATAAACCTTCCATGGAGGGGAGTATGGATATTTTCTGGAACTGCACAATTTGTCAGCTGATTTCTTTTTCTGTTGGTGTCGTGCGAGATGAAAATCAGCCTTATTCAAAAACTTGGTGGCAATGCCACAGATTTTTGGAAATTGGGGCAATTTTCGTCTGCTGGCTCATTTTCTTTCACAAGTTGGGCCAAATTGGCCAGATTAATCAGTAATGAAATCAATGCATGTAGACTGATCCTCGCCCTATTTATGCTCATCCTTTACCCTTTCTGTTTCAAATCTGTTCCTATGCCTGGGTCAATGGGCTAACATAGAAAAAATTGGGTATGAAGGTTATTGGATTGGATTGAAATCCCTAGTATGATAATATAATATTTTATTATATTGAATTTTCAGGTATCCAGATTTCATTGCTCCATGCCTGGGTGTTCATCCAGTGCAGAGTCTGTGTCCTGATCGCAGTGCTACTCTTGAGGTACAGTAGGATATATATGTACTACATGTACTGTGTTTCCCATGTTAAGGGCCCATTGAAGTATCTCGTTACTAAGCTACACAGTTGCTACCCAAGTGCAATTTCACTTCCGGTCAGCCAAAGTTTTTTCGCGGGCTTTTTTCGGCGCCGGCCCAGCGTCGCCGATTCAAGTCGCCGGTACCTTTTTTTTACTTCGTTGCAACAAACACAAGAAAAACTTTCCGTTTACATTTTTATTGATTAATTTTCTGCTTTACGGTTACAACATGTGAGTCGTGCCTTTATTTTTGAAACTTGAATGTTGTGCTTGAAAATGTCATCCACGTAAGGACGTAAACAGAAAGCTGCAGCGATGGCTGCATGTCGATGGGGAAATCTCGAAAAGGTGACAGTACAAGATTTCCAGTGTCAGGTTGGGAATCGAAATCTCAAAGATGCGGAGACACAAACTGAAATTAGTACTGCGCTATCATCACCTGCAAACTTCAAAGAAAACTCTGTGTCCGCGGCCTTTTTGACCGCTCCGAAACTCCCTGCCGTCTTTTGCGATAAAAATGTGCGACCCTGTGAACCAGTATCCGTGAACTGCCCTTCCAAACCTGAGAAACTCCACTGTATAGATAACTTATAACACAAATAAACGAAGCTATCAAGGCCACTAAATTGCAACCACTCTCCCAAGACAGCATGGAGTAGCAGATGGTGAGCAAGGAGGGTTGTAAATTATCCTTGAAAGCAGCTCTAGCTCAAGAATTTCATTCTTACATCAAAAATGCTAACCACTCGATAGAAAACCTGACTGATGATGGTGAACTCGAAACTTGTGATGGACAACTTCTCCTTACAACATCAACCTTGTGAAAACCTAGTTAACAGTAATTTAAGTAACCTACAACACTGTAACTCTGAAAAAGAAACTGAATTTGAATTTTGTTCGGTAAAACAAAACACAGTTGAAGAGTTCAAGTTTGAGTGTAGTCGATGTGGGAAAAAAGTCAACTTGAAGAGCAGCATTCCTGTCGTTAAAGCCACAACTCGTCCAAGATCTGCAATACGTAATCTCGTTGCTCTTTCATATTTTGTCAATGGGCAAAATTTCAAAGATTACCACAAAATTCTCGGGACTCTCGGTCTGGATCACGTCAGTTTCACTCAGTGAATCCATATTATTGAATGGATTGCACCGCTCGTAAAAAGGATCGCCGACTGGAGCGTGCGAGAAACAAGAACTGAAGCAGTTCGACGTGGAGATAAGTCATCATTGCACATCCAGTTCGGCAGCTTTAATCTGACTCGCGGCCACTATTCGAATAACAGCTCAGCTACCGTCCATGATGCGAAGACTGGCAAAATTATTGCGTACTCACACCGAACAAAGCGCGGCCAAGGTGCTAACTGGGAAGGGACAAGGGGTGGAGCAGCCTGGCCAACAATGCTTAGGCACCAGGCCGCTGAAAATTCGCTCACCACTTCCAGTGCCGCGAAAAAGGAACTTTTCTCCTCGAGAGATAATTGTAGTTGCTGGATTTTAAAAAAATTCGAAAGAACATCATATTTTCTCAGAATTCAAGCATGGGTTTTGCGACAAAATGAGAAACAAAAAAAATATGGGCAAAAGAGTGGTCAAAGAAGCACAATTTCCATTCTAATTTTTTTAATTTTCATTATAAACCAAAACGCATGCTTAAATTTCTTCAAAACGGCTTTTGAATTGTTATTGTACAGAAAATGCAGAAAAAAGGTTTAAGCCATTTAGTTAAAATGCATTTTTCTGTTTCTGGTCACGTGACATTGGGTGTGGTCCGATGACGTCATGAACTGGACCATATTTGCCCCCTTTAGGTATTGCCCAAATTTTGTCCAATTGAAACATACACGTGCAGAGTTATAGCAAATTGATTTTTCCCTAGCAACGCCATCAAAAGATACTTTAATGGGCCCTTAAGCCCCTGGTAGACTTAAAAATTTTAGCTCTCACCAAGCAGGGTGGAGGAGGTTGGGTGTATAAATATTTGCATCCATGCATGAGGCCCAGTGCAGACCTCATCATGACCCCTGGACCCTCTTGATGTAGGAAATATATGTACAACAGTAACTGTATTTCCCATGCTAAACCCCTAAGGTTAAGGTCTCACAAAGAAGGTTGAAGGGGGGCGGGCTTATGAGGAAATATCAGAAGGTGGTGACAGGACAATTTAATAGAAGACCTGTGGCCCTGAGAGAGGGGGGGAGGGGAGGGGGGCTAATATTGAATTGTTCTGTCCATGCATGAAGCCCAAGCACTTTCACTTGACAGTTGTGGTTTTGAAAGTAAATCCTAATGCATATGAACACTGTTAAATATAAATGTTATGCTGATAAAACATGCATGCAGGCTCAACAGGGAGACCAGTGGTGAACTACAATCCATGATGAAAGTGCTTGGGTTGAAGTTATCATTTCAAACACTAAGTAAACACAGCTGCACAACTGCTGTTTGTACGAGTTTTGCCATGCCTCTCTCCCTAATCAATTCATGTTTGACTTGTACATGTAAGTAATGGGCGCACAGGCTCAACATTTGTAAAGGGCAGGGTAGCCGAGGGCAACAAGGGTTTCCTGATCTTGGTGTACCGACATAGGTAACAGAAATTGGAATGTAGCTTTTGTCCATGCAGGGTTGTTACTAGTCAGTAATATTTTCATGACTTTGAGATTCACATGTCGCACATGTTGTGCATACTGCTTTGATTTGAATTGTTTAAAGTGTTCTGTGTGGCAATAAGTGAACGATTTGAAAGAAAGATGGTAAATTTTCAACTTGCTCAAGAAGGATTCAGTATTCAGCATGAGCACAGGACATGGAAGCATAATTTCAGGGAAATTTAAATTTCCCTGGCTAGTACAATTTTTAGGCCTGCTATGTTTTTTGTTAGGCTTTGTACGTGATGGAATTTACTTTGGGCATTATAAAGCAATTAATAAAACCCCCTTATGTTCTGCATGCTTTTGTTAAACAGGATCTTGAAGGTGTTGAAGAATACATCAGGGAGCATCGTGACACGCTAGTGGCTATTGGTGAGGTGTGTATAAAGGATAAAAGTGTAATCACACCACACAGGCTGCCCACACACTAGCAATGTACTTAAAATGACCACAGGTTACCCACAGGTTACCCACAAAGGTGGCAAGGTACTTATGCTGCAGGCTGCTTACACAGCTGGCAAATATCCTTGCACCACAGGGTGCCACGTAGCTGGTAATCTCAGCTCAGGCTGTCCACACAGCAGGCACTTAACTCCAGTTTTCATGAAGCAACTAGAAGTAGCTGGCCTTCTCCCCGGGCTCTCCTCCTCCTCCTTTCCAGAATTATAAGAAGATACCACTGGTATATCACAGGGTAACCCAACTTAGAATTTTCATTTATGTATTTCTGTAGGTGGGTATATTAACCTTAAATGATAATCTTAAGCCAATTCAGACTTTGTTGAATGATGAAAGTTATAATACAGTACAAGTTTTGGGAGGTAAAGCACAAGCAGTGCGTGCTAAAGAAGTCACATACCTGTACAACAATCATGATCATGCAAATTGCCCTAAATGTTGTGGCTCTGAATGTGCAGTTCCAGAAAATATCCATACTACCCCCACGGAAGGTCTTTTGTTTTGCACTCCCACTCCCCCTAGGAAATTCTAGTTTAGCTTCATACTTTGCTTCTAAAATTTTGACTTTTAACACCCCCCCTCATCCTAGGAATTTCCGATGACCTGGAACTGCACAATTAAGGTTACTGTATACCTTAAGAGGTGTCTCGCATCCCAGCAATGTAACGTGGCCAGTTTAAACTGTAAATACCTAAACCCCTATATTAAATTAAAGCTTATAGAGCTGGCTATCAAACTATACCAAGAATTTTGAAATTAAATATGAATTGTCAAATTTTTAGCGTTGTTTTCTCAAATCAAATTTTTCACTTGAAGGGGACACTTTAAAGAGCTAAAACTCAAAGGGAATTTGTTTGTTTGCCTTCAAATTTGGACAGTAGCTAGTTTGACATAATTATAAACAACAAAAAGTTGTTGTTGAATTTTTTCTTTCAAAATATTTTTTCTCTGAGAGTGATTTTTGTACGATCACTCCACATTTTTTTAATCCTATATCGAAAATGTTATTTAAATTGTCACTGAAATTGAATATGGCGAAACGCAGACATTTTTTTAGCGCTTTGGGTCCAGAAACTCAGAAGGAAATTAAATTAGCGAAAAAAAATTCGCTTTGACTTGTAGCTTTCAAAAGGTGATTCGGACGCTCGCATTTAGAGGTCGTGAAAAATTCGGCAATTCATTTTATTTATGGTATAGTTTGATAGCCAGCTCTATGAGCTTTAATTTGATATAGGGGTTTAGGTATCTACAGTTTAAACCAGACACGCTACATTGCTTGCAAGCGAGACACCTCTGAAGTGATGTACGGGAACTTTAAACTGAGGAGCATGCAAGGTTGGACGTAAAACTAACAAAGTCCCATGTTACTGGACATTTGAGTTTCTCTTTCACAAAAGGTTGGCTTGGACTTTACTCCAAGGTTTGTGAAGACTGATGCAGATAAAGATATACAGCGAGAGGTCTTCAGTCGGCAGGTACAGAATGTAGGAGAGTTCTTCAGTCGTCTTTTGATGTTTACTTTAACCACTTCAGGTGGCTAGTAAATTGGATGTCAGAATGCCCAAGGTCTAAAAAATTAACATAATGCTTCTCTGACAACTGTGATATTTTGAGGACAATCTTTAAGCTAAATCTCTGATTAATGTCAAAATGGTCATGCTTCACTGTGCAAAAGCATCCACTCAGTTATAGCCACAGCATGATTGCAGCTTAATAAATGCAAGGTAACTAGTTCAACTGATTTTATTAAACTGTGATTGGATTATAACAACTGAAGGTCTAAACCTGTGATGTTCTTTTTAAAATACTTGTTTTTGTCAACAACAAGAAATTGGGCGACTGTTATCAAATGTAACAGTCATCTTATTTTGTGCCATGTGATGAGCTTTTGTTAATGTCCAATGAGAACATGCTGAAATATACAATGTTTATTCAGTAGTTATTCAAATTTGTATCAGTTTTATAACAATATGACGTAGAAACAATTATTTTGGGGATTTGAGTTGTATATGAACTCATGGGAACCCATCAGACATGCAGTTAAATTTGTGTTCAACAAGACAGTGGAATGATTGTTTTGTAATTATGTACATAACTTTATTATTGTAACAAAGATCATAGCCGACGGTTACAAGACAAGTGTATATTACTGACCCTCTACTAAAAATATTGGAGACACCTATATTTCTAAAACTACCAAAACTAAGAAAAAAAATTGCACATCAAATAATGAAAAAATACATGAATATGACTACATTTAGCTAAGAATGTAACATAGAATACAGTGTTAATAAAAAGCTCAGGTGGTCCTACAAGCATTTAAATACAGTGTATTGTACTTCATGAAAGCTCCTTTGAATGTACATGTACAGTTCCTGAAGAAATCCATACCCACCCCAAGGAAAGTCGTTGGAAATTCCTAGGGGGGGGGGGGGGGTGTCTTAAAAGCCAAAATTTTAGAAGCAAAGTATGAAGCTAAAGTGGAATTTCCCTGGGGGGAGGGGGGTGCAAAACAAAAAACCTTCCATGGGGGGAGTATGGATATTTTCTGGAACTGCACAATTTGTCTGTTTTATTTAGCATTTCAGTCAAAAATTAATTAGGCAACTAAGTTTGTTACATGTAATTTACCAATTTTGACGAATTTCGCTCTCGTTACTTTTGCACAGTACTGTACATGACAGCCAGTCTCTGACGGTGCCAAAATAGAGGTTTTTTGGAGCAATTTCAATTTTATGGCAAAACATGCACTTTATATGCCCTTCCCACCCAAAACCCTCAGTTGAATTTTTAACCAGTGGTTAAAATGTAACACAGGGCTTTAGCATTGTATTGCAGTACGTTATGCTTCAGTTTCATTTAATATTAGATCTTTTGTTTGTTTCAGATAAAGCTTGCCCTAGAGCTTGACCTTCCTTTGTATGTGGGTACATTTAATGACGTTTATATGAGTTAAAGCTAAATTTAAATAAATTTGCATTTCTTTTCAATTCTTTTTGACTCTAGACTGTACTAAAACCCATATATATTTATTTTTACCATATTGCAAGGTCAGCAATCTGATTCTATTTATTTCCCTTCCTGCAGTTAAGTCATGAAATTGGATTATTATTTTATACATAAATACAGAAACAAAAAAGCCATTTATTTGAGAGAACATATAGTAGAGTCTTCAATCTTCCCATCTTACATCCAATCTTTAAAACAGAACATACACACTTACCCATGTATGTAAGCCCAGGCTGGCCAGCCCACAAAAGAATATTGTAAACTATTTGTTTTAGTAACTTATTTTTTCGGTCTGTTATCTTGGCCATTTGTCACTCCTTAATTACATGTAGGACAGGGCTGAACTTGAAGCCCTACAATTTTGGTCTGATTTATGTTTAAATGCATGGCTTGGAAAATATGTGAAATTTTTGAGAATTTATGCACGACTTAGTGCTTCTATTATAATAATTATATGAGAAAGCTGTCTTGTTTGTTAATTGGTGTTATTTTAATGGCATTTCTTGTAGAAATGTTCATTCCCGATCAGCAGGAAGACATGCCATTGAAATGCTTCGAGAACATGGTACATCAAACACTTCTGACATTAAAATTATTGTTAAAAGGTAATGTGTCAAGGGCTGAAGTGGGGCAAGGGTGCACATAAAGTTTGTTATTAAACAATTTGTAATTCCCGAAAATATCCAAGTTTAAAGTGCTACTATGATCAAAATTTTACCTCTTAAATTTTAAGGTTTATCACATAGAATTCTAGAAAAGATTAAAAACGCCGTTTACCGTTTCTAAATATCTGCATTGGTTCCTGAGATATTCACGTTTGAAAAATGTGTAAAATATGTAAATGAGAGGACTGATGACGTCATATTCTCAACTCAATATAACAGCAAGTATATAAATGGAGCTATCTCAGTCAATTTACAGCAGAGACCATTGAAACCTGGCCGGCTAATAGTTTTAAAGGCAATACACCTACGGCTATAAAAATTCGGTTCCCATGGCAACTCACTCTTTTCCAGTCCCCTCCCGCCTGATTTCAATATTTTAGTGATTTTCAGCTTGAAAAACATTTAACAAAGCCTTGAACTCGACCTAACATATTTATACGCTTGCTGGATCACGCAGATGAGGCACCATTGACAAATATCAAAATAGAATGCCGAAGGTGGCCAGCAAAGCCTTACGTATCAGGGAGGACTGGAACCCAGTATGTTGCCATGGTAACAAAAGTGACAAGCTTATATTATGGAGCGCACCTAGAACAATGTCACTGCAAAGAATCAAGCATTTCTGATACAAATTGGCTGCGATATCTTTTTTCATAATATTTGACCAAAATTCGGTTGAGTTTGTGACGTCATCACTTGGCTAATTTGCATATTTTAAAAACTTGAATATCTCTGGAACAAAAAGAGATATTTGAAAATAGTAAACAGCATTCTTCTTCACATACAGACTACTTGTTTATGTTTTAAAATGGCTCAGATTAGAAAGACACAAATTTCGTCATAGTAGCACTTTAAGGGATTGGAAATTCAAAGGGGGTTGGGGTGTCAAATGCCAAAAATGAAAAGGAAAGAAAAATTCAGGAAGGTAAATTGCAATTTCCAGAGAGATAGGGGGTCTAAGGAAAAAAATCTCTTCTGTAAAGGGAACGACGGGGAGGCATGGATATTTTCTGGAACTGGTCAGTTGGATTTGCAAGCCCATATCATGACTTACATCCCTTTTTGCAGGTAAGCCCTTTAATTACAGAAGAACTCCACCAATTTGAACTCAGTTGACTCAACTCCCTGCTAATATAACAAAATCGGATTTTCCCTGCAATTTTTTACCCCCATTTTTTTACGGTCATTTACTATCAGCTAATTGGAACGTGGTTAACTTGAACTCCTCGTTAACTTCAGGCTTTAGCTGTGAAGTACGTGATAGTTTTATAAAATAGCCATCTGTCTGTCAGTCTGTCTGCCTGTTCATCTAAATCACTTGAAGCGACCGTGTGAATTTCAGTTATGTATCTAGCAATGGTTTTGTCCATCGACCCATCCAGTTATCTACTGCCTGGAATATTGTCACTGGTAAATTTATTACTCCATATAGATCGCCATGCAATGAACCAATTTCTAGTTTGCTTGATTGTAATGTGTCGTCGTTTTAGGTGCCAAGAAAGTTCTACTTCATGCATTTGATGGAAAACCTTCCAATGCTCTGAAAGGGGTGGAAGCTGGATATTATTTCTCTATTCCACCATCCATAGTTCGCTCACCTCAGGTAGGATTTTTGTTAAGGGGTAGCATTAATAATAAATTAAATTATTAATAAATTTTATTATTATTTTACTTGTCCATTTATTTGTCCTTATAGGGAACATCCAGTTTAGCGATTGCTTGTTTGCATCAGGCTTTGTATCGACTGATTAAATTACATCCTAACTGGATATGTATACTTCAGTAAAAAGAGGTGAAATATTAGCTAAAATGCTAAGGATCTTTTGAAGGGCCCAGTTGAAAAAGGGTTTACGTTATGATAAATTTGGCCTTGGCATCCAAATATTGCGTTCGATTGACCCTATTCCGGAATAGGAATACATACAACGATGGCAAGAAATCTCGCAGAAAAGGTTTAAGGACTTACTTGAGTACGAGACGGCTCTTAAATTCTCATGTGTCAGCGATAGTTTGTAGAATTGGCCTCCCAAATTTGTTAAAAAAAGAAATTTAACAGCTATTCCGCTTATTCTTATTCCGGAATAAGGTCAATCGAACGCAACCTAATTTGGCATGCCTACAGACTCGTTCTACTGTGTCAGAAATCCAAAAAGCTTATTACTTTAACCTAAAAACTGAAACAACCATTAATTGATGCTTGAAGTGATTTCCTTTCTTCTCTTTTTAAAGCTTAACAAAAGTTCTAACAGGGGAAAAGGTCTGTAGGCTCTACTTTGGCCAAGAGAGGGGAGTCGTAAAACAAATTAACAAATTACCTTGCATAAGAAAGTGACACATCAGCAAAGATATAAGGCATTTAGATTGAATGCCAGATTTCCCGAGTAGAAGAGCACATTGTCTTTACTTCCAGGCCTCCAGACATATTTAATGGCTTTCAATAGTAAGGCATTGTTAGTGTGTACATTTGTAACCTTTTCCTGATATTTTCTAGAAAGAGAAGCTGGTGAAAAATGTTCCTCTGTCAAATCTTCTTTTGGAAACAGATTCGCCAGCTTTGGCTGCTGAAAAACAGGTAGCAATTTTCTGCTCGATACAGACTGCATTAGTAAACACCTGCCCCTATCTGGAAGAGCATAAATCATCTGCCGTTAAGTAAAGATCGCAAACAAGAACATAATATTGAGATCCTTGCCCTTGCCAGCGAGTTCTCTGTTCTAAAGAAGTACCTGAGAATACATCACATTAAAAACAGTCCGTATGGTTTGCGTTCGTTTGTCGTACCAGCACGTGAGGTCGTCTAAAAAAATTTGGACCGCGCTAAGGAATGGGAGTCCACGATTACGGCGCTTTCTACAATTCGCGTGTCGTACGTAAATTTCTAGAGAAATGAAATGACTATTTTGCATTTTCAGATACAAAAGTTGAACAACCCGAGTGGGACCCTACTCGCGTGTTGAGTGTCGTAAAGCCAAACCCAGAGTTAATCTAACCAATCACAACAGACGTGCAATTAACCAATCAAAACTAGAAACAGATACGTGTAACCGGTGTCAAAGGCGGGAAAACGCGTGCGAGCAAATCACGATTTTTTTTTTGTTGGATGGGAAAGTGGCGCGAATTTTGCTAATCATGCGTTCATAGTGAAGGAAAACCGAAGCAAACGTAAATTACTTACAATACAAATTACTTGCGGCACTCGCTTGGAACCGCTGTATGTCACCATCTTATTATATCTGCTATATTACCCTAAGAAAACGGTGCATAGCTGGTGCTGTTATTTTTGTGTGTGAAATAAAAATTGTACTTGAAGTTGATGTCAGATTACAATTGCGCTGATTTTTATTCTTAAACTTTCCTTTGTAGACAAGAAATGAACCAAAGAATATTCACATTTCATGTGAAGCCATTTCAAGAGTCAAAGGAGTTCCAGTGCAAACAGTTTACGAGGAAACAACAAAAAATGCTTTGAAGTTGTTTCCAAGACTTCAGCGATTCATTAGAAAGTGATTTTAGGGAGGTTTAAATTTAGTTTCTAATGTGATAGAATTGAAGTCTATAAAAGGTTCTTGCAGCGCTGCTAAAAAACCTTGAACGCCGAAAAAATCCACGGAATGGTGATTGTAACCAGTGGCAGGGAAATCTTGGTTGACTTGGTTGTCTTCCATTTAAAAGAAAGTTCCGGAAGGTTTGTTTGGAAATATTTGTTTGGGACGAACATCTACCATTTGACGTTGACACTCCAAACAACCCGCCATTTTGGTTGATCCGAAAGGCACTGCCATGAAGGGCCAGGAACTGGTGTAAAAGATGGCAAACATAAAATGCACCCGAACTGGTAAAACAGGGCTACCTTCTGAGAATTTCTGCTGTATAGCCTGGATCTGACTTTTGAGTCTGTGGATGAAATCGTAATTCTGACTATTCATGGGTGCTTACCATTTGGCCAAAAAATCCGGAAATTTCGGTTTGAAGTCAAATAGTAAGGTAATTGTTCGGAAATTCCGTTCGGGAATTGTGGAGTACCTTCAGAAGTACTCCTCTTTTTCCATTCGGAAATGGAGTGGCGGAAAATTACGTACCATTTGAATGAATCCTCTGAGGTCTTTTCCGGCTAGAGTGGGACGAAATGCCTGATAGATAAATGGTAAGCGCAATCTCATCCGGTTGGTCGGTCGAATTCGGATATTCCCTTACCACTATGCAACGGTTACACCGACCGGATTATTTTTACAAATCGGTAAGCACCCCAGATGAACGCTACTGAGCAGTACTTTCATGTGATGTTTGTTATTCTTCAAAGGTGGTTTCGAATCACTCAAATAAAAGCTACTGTACGGTACTTTTATGTGGTGCTAATTAAGTGTGTAGGGAAAATCCTCAAGTGAAGTCACCCAAATAAAAGCTACTGAGCATTACTTTCTTGTGGTGCTGTTTATAACGCTGTACAAGGTAGTTTTGAGTGTGTGGATAAAATCTTCAAGTGAAATCACTCGAATGAAAGCTATTACTTTCTTATGAAGCTGATTTTTTTAAAGTTATTTTTCCCTGATTACTCGGTACTCGTGATTTTAATTTTGCTACCGCGCATACGATCTAATCGTATCGGGATTTTCCGAGAAATGCGGGTTTCTCTATGACGATGCTTAGTAATACAATTTCAGACTGTAAGGCAAAAAATGACCTCCAAAATAATTTCAACCAGAGATCGTTTTTAAATAATTATATAGTATATTTTAACCATTGAAAGATAAGACCATTTCTTTTTTGCGAAGAAATACAAAATTTCAGACAAAGTCTGAACCTAGTCTTCCTACAACACTAAAGTGGATAATAATATTTCTTGACTTTAAATACCTTGCGCGAAGAAACTGATATCTTGGGCTTTTAACGAGGCAATTTATTTTCCAATGCATAAGTTGCAGTGGTAATTATCTGGTAAAACGTGTTAAACTTAAAGTGATCGGGAGCTTTTCCTGCCTTTGTCACATAATCACTGCTTCAACATCTCATTGGTGGTGATCAAAGCAATAAAGGAAGATATGAACGGTGTGGAATCGGTAATTCGAGAAATAAAACATATTTATTTTAAAAAAGTCTAAGATTTAAATTTTTTATGACAAAAACCCGGGTGACAAAAATGTTACAGTTCAGTCTTGACAACTCTTGCTTTCTTCATTAAATCTCCTATTTTTTGTACGAAGCGAATTCCAACTATTCCGTCAATAATCTATCAGATGTATTACATCTTGCCAATTTATGTTTACAACTCGGTGTCTACAATGAAATAAATTACGGCTTAGCAAACCCAAGGCTTCTTAAATGCGATTAGACCAGTCAATGCAGTCAAATTTTATCGCGATGAAATTAAAACTACTCAGTTAAAACTACTCAGTCCACGGATGCATTTTAATTTTGTATTAATATAAACGAGCGTCCGAGGAAGCGGAAGACACTCTGAAGATGGTTTTCTGTTGTCGCAGAGGGCGCTTTAAAAGAACAAAAACAATTCGGCGTGAATTGTTTCAGTAATGCTAAAGTGCAAGGGATGAGAACTGACACTACAGAGTGAAGGATATCCAAAAATTTGAAATTCGGGATTTATACGCCTGTCTGTAAGCAGCTTATTCGGTTACCTGTTAGCAATTCATTGCAATACAGTTGAACCTCCATGTGCGACCACCTCTCGTAAGCGACCACCTAACCAAAACACCAAATTTTTCCCAGTCAAAGCCCCAGAGTTGGAACCTCTCGTAAAACGATCACCTCTCGTAAGCGACCTCGACCACTTTTTGAGGTGACAGCATTATAATTTTTTATTGCTTTTAAGCTCTGGTAAGCGACCACTTGACACATGGCCCGATCTCCATGTTAGCTGTAAGTACTACGCTACTCAGAGTTTACGAGAAACTTTTAGTGACAACCTAGAACTGCTCTTATTGTAACTAGGAAAGTGTATGCAATAAATTCTCTTCTAATATGTAGATATGTCAGACCTGTTCCCGGAAGAGACTTCGTGTGGTTCGACTCTCGAAAGCGACCACCTCCCGTACGCGACCACTAAATTTTGGCATTTTGGACGGTCGCTTACGAAATGATCCCGACTGTATTTTTATTTTGTCATTTCGTCTAGTTTGAAAGTAAGCTCTATGAAAATGCACTATTAAATTCTAAACGGGAAATCTATTTGTGGACCCTGATTACCTGTTTTATCATGTCATTCAATATTAGCAGAAATTATCATAAAAATTACTCGAGAAGGAGCTATTGCTAGTAGCAACTACACCGAAAAGGGTGCTAAGAAAAACGTAAGTGAATTTGAATCTTAATCCCTTGTAATGTTAATTTTTTTTGCTGCTGTTGATCAGTTTTCATTTCTGACAAGCTGACCATCAGATTGTGTGCAATAACTGTCTTTACTGACTGAAGGTGAGTTCCGCCGCAGAAACGTTCTCTCGATTAACGGTCAGTAATTAACAAGAAGAAAAAGAAATTTAATCTAGATCTACTCTTCCGAAGAGAAGGGTGTAGCAGTCTGGAGAATGAACAGTCTTCCAATCAAAAACAAAGAGAATCGTGGTCGAATTGTGCGTAATTTACGGCTCGGTTTTTCTTTTTTCTTTTTTATGGATTCTTACACCTTAAAGTGTATTTCATATTTGGCAACGCTATATGAAGTCGGAAAGTCCTAAAAATAGTGGCTATAGAAAGATTTGACGCATAGTAGTCTCAGGGTCTCGCAAAATGTCGAATTTATCAAGGGCACCCAACGGTTCGTCTCGGTGAATACTATTCAGAAGGCCTACTGAGAACACCTATAACGTTTTATTCCGTATTTTGCCACCTAAAAGGTTAGTAACATGCGAAACTTAATTCATTTGGTTTCGAGGGGACGAAAAATGTCGTAGATTTGGCGAAAAAGACTAACTAGTACTTGCAGAAAGCTAACAAGAGGGTCTGGATGGGGTTAACTGACAACTGACAAATAGCCAAAATTTTAACTGACAACTGACAAATAGCATAAAATTTAACCGACAACTGACATTTATACTCGCTGGTACTGACAACTGACGAAAGACCTGCTGCTACGTTTTTCGGCTAATAATTGATATACTTCATACCAAATCACCAAACAAACGTGTACAATAAACAGCGGCAGAGTAGGGCGTCATATTTTATACTAACAATTCATATTAGTTAATAGTTTATTTCTAACACGACCCAAATTTACGTGGAACGCGCTCTAGCAATATACCGAGTCCGCTCGTTCCGGCGTAATAAAGGCGATTGCTAGCTTTTGCCGCGTTGATTCGGATACGGCATTCGAACGACACCGAAGCCGTATTCCAATCAATTGCGATGGGCTAGAGACAGTTCAGTTTCTAAAGAAGCATCTGTTGTCATTTCTTGGGCTGAGAGAACTGGCAATAAAATTCGGCCTTGGAGAGTTTGATTTAAAACTTTACCGCATGGCACCGAAGCAGGGAGGAAGAAGCAAAAATTTTGCGATAATCACAGATAGTCAGTGGAAAATGGAGCTGCCAAGCTTGCTGGAGGAAACAGGCAGCGAACTAACGCTTCTGGAACAAGGAATGCGCCGGCTGCATGACAGCATAGCTGCGACTAACAAGGAATACCTTGAAGAGGTTGAGTTGTGCACGTTACTCACAACAGTTGTGGATAACATTCACGCCGTCTCCCATTTTAAACATGAGACGTTCACCGCCTTACAGTATTCCCAAGACTTTGGAACCACCACAAAGAAAACTTTACAAAAGACCACCATGGCTTTTGAAAGTATAAAATTCATGCAACCGCTTCCGTCAGCAGAAATTAGCGCTGAAACGGAGACTGCCATGAAAGAATTGGTAGAGAAGTATCGTCCAGTAAGACAAAGAACAATCAGGGGTGAGACTACAAAGGACAAAGCAGGGGCTCTACCACCAGCGGTGTATACGCAGCCACCAGATTGCATTAAAATAAACTTTATGCCAGACGAAGAGAGCAATTCCATCACGGAAGATCCAGAACGACTCAACAGAGATGTTGAAGATGAATCAGTCCTGAGGTGCCATCTAATGATGTTACAGAAGTCACATTTGTAAATGACTGTCTCATTGATGTGGTCGTTGGTGCTGTGTGACCTCCACAAGAGGACGAGTACGATACAGCTCTGACACTGAGGAGGAAATTTCACCTGTCGCAGTTTCAAGGTCTGGCCGACCAATACGCGCCCATTTTCGCTTGGATTCGTAAGGTATGTTCTTAGTAGATTGGCCATGGGATGATTTGTATAAAGGCCAAAGAAACGATTGTTGTTGCAAAAATGTAAACATAAAATTAAACATTGACCAGAAACAAGTTTTTACAATACTGAATAATTTTTCGGTTATCAGGGTACGCTCCTATCTGTCTTACATGACGTTTAAGTTTATTTGGGTCCTCAAGAAATTACTAAAATCTGCAGTTAATTATTAACAGCCATTTAACTGACAACTGACAAATGGCCCAAAATTTAACTGACAACTGACAAATAGCCTAAAATTTAACTGACAACTGACATTTGTACCCCCCCATCCAGACCCTCTAACAACAGCTCGTAAATTCGAGGGGATATGATCCTCAACCCCGAACTGATTCACAAACCGACCCCCAAAATGATCCGATTCTTTCACGCTAACCCCGAACTGATCACAAAGTAAATTTTGGATTGGAATGGCGTGGTTCACTTCAGAATTGAAAACAGTTCTGCCAGGTTTACAGAATGGTAGGCATTTTTAACTCTGGTTTTCAAATTATTTAGTCTTAATATTCATTTTCATGTTCACATTTCCTTATGCTTTTTTAATACATCTTTTGTGTAAAAAGGAAATAGAACCGAAAAAGTGGAGCGTTTTCACAAATTTAATCTATTTTGTACAATTAGTACAAAATGAATCAACCGCAGTTTACAGCGGTTACGACCTCAGAGAATACGCAATCCACTGCGTTCTAACGAGGCGGATAAAGTAAGAAACGCCAATGAAACTATCAGGGCAGGATTTCAAGGCCCCAACAGAGCCAATAATTTGACCATTTTACTCTATCGCTACGCTAACCACAACGCCGTGAAATCGATTTCCAAGCCAGTGTAAACTGAAATTAAGGAATGGTGTCGTTTGAAGGGCACCGTACTTTTAAATCAAGAAAACTTTTAAATTTCATTGTGTGTAATAATTTGCAAACTATTAAGCGATACATGAAATGGTTGGCGGACCCTGAAGCTGCTGAATATACTGAACTGGCTTTGAATTACGGTCGACTGCCGATAACTCGAACCCTCAAGGGAAATTGAAGAAGGTTCGAGTTATCGGGAGTTCGAGTTATCGACGGTAAAATTATATAGAAAACGACCTGAAAGGAAAGGAAAATTGGTTCGAGTTAGCGCGAGGTTCGAGTTAGCGAGGGTTTCGAGTTATCGGGAGTCGACTTTACGTTTTTCGATAAAATCGGCTACGTATAGAACCTATGACATTCGATGTCTTCCTTCTCTTAGCGTTTTTCCTTTAGCGTTACATTGTTGATTTTGGACGCTATTAATATTTGCTTAATACTGAATTCCTTTCAATTTTATATCTTTTCTTGAAAAATCCTTAACAATATACCAGATTTGCCATATCAATGTTTTTGTTTTACGATTGATCATTACAGGAAATTTTCAGGAGCTTGAAATGTTTAATTAACGTTCATTGTTCTTGTAATGTTTATTTTAAGTTAACGAGAAACCTGTTTTACGATCTTCTGTTAGCGTTCAAAAGGAATGATCAGTCCTTGGTATCTTTGGTGCATGCTACTAGCTGCAGCTCAAGATGTTATTTAAAAAAATTATACTAATTAAAAATTTTAAAAAGCGAGTGGTTCTTTTATATATTTGGTAAAGAAAAAGGAGCGAGTAAAGATTGCTAATATTCGTACCGTAAATTTATAAATACGGGCAAATCTCGTCAAGTTGTCTATTTTTGGTGAATCCTTGATTTCCTGTTTAAACCCCATTCCAAAATTACGTGGGGATCATTTCGGGGTCAGCGTGAAAAAAATTGGGAATCGTTTTCGGGGTCAGAATTATTTTAGGGAAAATTTGGGATAAATTTGGGATAAATTTGGGGGCTGTACAGATTTTATGCTTCTTCGAAATTCAGCAGAAAAATCCGAGCACATTAAACTGTGTAAGAGTACACAACTATACCTTTTAAATGCTCGAAAACGATCTTAGAAAACAGAAAAAAGAGGTGTCAAGTGTTTCTCTTAAATATTCAAGTAGTGTGGTTTGGATTTATTAACCTCCCCAACACGTTTATTCTCACCATATTCTGTTCCATCCACGTTAGTTAAAAAAAAAAAAAAAATAAAAAAAATATCAGAAAATGGAAAATAGTCTCCAGTCTTCAGCCCTGAAGCAAGGAAATAATATTATTTCTTGATTTTAAAGACATAGAAACTTGCTTTGTGCAGAAGAATGCCGTAGACTTTTAACAAGGTAATTAATGTCTGCCACCACAAGGACCCGTACTATGAAAGGGATAGCCGGTAAGGTACTCCTTCGTTTGTCATTAAATCGCTGCTTCAACATTTCATTTCTGTTGGCCAAAGAAGTGAGAAAGAAGGATTCCCACGGTGCAAAATCGCTTTTTCAAGAAATAAAACCAGTGGTCTTTTTAAACGATTCTCTAAGGTTGCAAGAAGATTTTTGACGAACAATAATCCAGTTCAGGTGTAACAGCTCCTGCTCTCTTTTTTTCACTAAATGTCTAGCTTTTTTACACGATGAAGATTGGAATATGTCTTTCAGAATTCTTCTTTCAATATTTAATATTGCATTAGATCTTGTCCCACAGACTAGTCGACGATATTGATAAAACTTGATAACTCACTGTGTACAATGAAATGACTGTTGGCTTGGTTATGTCATTAGCTTCCTTTTACTTTTATCAGCAGTGCAAGTCCGTGTTCAATTTCAAAAATCGAGCAATCTGGGACAAGAACGAGTTCCAACATGACAGGGAAGTCGCTAAATTGATTGCACGAGTCCATGCCAATTAAGCCCTGTCAACAGGGAAACCTTTTTGCTTAGCACAAATATAAAAATTTACTAGCGTTTCAGGAAAAAGAAGAAACGGCTATCAAGGTAGCTTCTCTGAGTGTCGTCACAAAGTGCGCTTTCAGTTTTGGTAGGATTTATTTGATACTTTAGTACAAGTCATGAGCTGAGAACACTGACACTTGCGATGTGCTGTAAACTGAAGGAAGAGCAACAATTTGAAATTAGCGAGTTTTGTGTATGCAAGCAGGCACACATGGCCTGCTCTTCGTGACATTGCAGTGGTTGTATTTTGTTATTTTATCGAGTTTGAAAAAATGTTTTATAAAAATTCCGAGTTTTGTTGAATTTTGAATGGTTAATCTGTTCGTGGAGCTTGTTTATCGTTTCATTCAACATTATTGGCAGAAATTACAATGACAACTACCCAACAAAAGGCTATTGCTAGTAGCAACTACACTGAAAAGGGTGATTGGAACAACTTCAGTAATTTTGAACTTTGTTCCCTTTTCATTTTAATTTTATTTCCTTAATCAACAATAAAAGTCATCACTTCGGACCAGTGGATCATTAGACTGCGTCTAAAAGCTTCCTCTGCGAACTGAAGGTGAGTAGCTTGTCCTTTAATTTCTTTTATCCCTTCTAATGTTAACTCGGTTTATTCCGGCTGTTGATCAGTTATCAGGACTATCGAATGTTTTTTTTCCCAGCTTAAAATTTCGTAATATAACACTGGAAGACTAATTCCTTTCATTTTCGAAGGACAAATATGTCATCAATTAAGGGACTGGTCATAAAGTACAGGGGGGGGTGGGCTGGAAAAAAAGGGGGGGTGGGTCACTGTTTTCATGCATGTAAAAAGGGGTGGGCTAGCAAAAACCATGCATCATTAAAGGGGTGGGGCACATAATATTTTTGCACATGTTTTGCATCAAATGGTGCCTTTTGCCAGTAAAACTGTGAAATGTATTAACAGTAAAAGCACAAATTATAATTGTGTAGTTTCAGAAAATATCCATCCCCCATCACAGAGGGAATTTATAAAAGGACGCCCTACCGCCAGGAACTTCCAAGTTTCTTTCATACAATCTCTGTAATTTTGTTCTTTCTCTTACCACCATCCCCTCCAGAATCTTGAATTCCCTCCATGGGTGGGGTAAGGATATTTTCTGGAACTACACATTCTATCAAGAAAAGGGCAAGTTCACTCGCATCCATTAAAATGAACAACTATGATTCCATGTGGTTATTAATGATACATATTAGATGCACATTATCTTCTCAAAATCATTTCAGGTATTTCAACAAAAATAGATCTCATGCAATGATAAACTTCAAAAACAAGACTTTGTGCATGTGTGCTCCTTCCTCTATCATACTTGTCCTCTAATTTGTCTAGTTTTATGTATAGTCTTACCTTTATTTACTAGGGGTGGGTCATTTCATTTTTTACCTGAAAAATATGGGTGGGCCATGCATTATTCTGCAAAAATATGAGGGTGGGTCACACAAAACTAGCCTTCGTAAAAATGAATTTTTCCAGCCCACCCCCCCCGGTACTTTATGACCAGTCCCTAAAGGAGAAGGTCATTCCAAAATGGCACTTTTTTCCCTTTCGTCAATAGAAAGGTAAGGTAAACATTAGGTACTCACCGACGTTTCAGCTTCCAAAGAGCTTTCTATCCTTATGAAATCCTTGTTCAAAGTAGCCCAAAAATCGTGCACGGTCGCCGCCATCTTGGAATATACTTAGCAGCCTGGCGATGATTGCGTGACGTCATTGAGTTCACCCAAAATGGCAACCTCGTTCCCAGGGTCTCTCTTCTTCCCGCCCCAGCGAAAGAGAGACCCTGAGAACGAGAGAGACCTTGAGAACGAGACCCTGGGAACGAGGTTGCCAAAATGGCTGAGCCGTATCGTTTCAAGCCCGAGCGTGTAGGCTGTGCGTAGGCCATTGCCTGGCACGGCGGTCACAAATCTGATGCAACGCTAAACAATGTCTTAAAACATGGGGATTATAGAAAAACGTCAGAGACAAAAATAAAAACTAAATTTTATGTGCATCAACCTTTGTACGCTCAAATCTCAAGAAAAACTCTTGTTTCACGTTGAATATGAAAGAAGGAAATCGAAGGAAAATGCGGTCACGCAAAAATGTGCAAATTTGGAAATAACACCGTGGAAAAAATTACACTCAAAATTGCGATTAACTAAAACTGATATCGCTCTAATTTTTACCTTTCTGAAATGCACATAAGTTGTACTCTCATATCCACTGGCTTTCACTTTGCAGTCTTCGATGATTGAACGATAACAATAACAAATTCAGCATTACATGTTTTAGTTCTACGGCGTGAGGTCGTAGACATGAAAATTTTGGTTTAGATATCGTTTGCTTCGTGCGTTTGTAACGTCTGAAACAAGCGTTTCAAACGTTCCAAATGTTTGACTGTCTTGGCGTGTTTCGATCGTTTCATGTTTGTTTACGTACCTTGCGTTTCCTCTGCATAATTTTACCGAAGTTATTAATTCTGACCTTATCGAATTAAACTGTCAACCAACCGCAGTTGTTTCCAATGAGACCCGTATTCCCTTCTGAATCAAGCTGAGGAAACGTACAGTGAAGCACAAATAACGATAAATTTGCAGTTCCCTTGAGTATTATTTTAAAATCTTTTATCTTGATAAAGGAGGAGAAATCAGGTATCCCATGAGTCTCCGCGAAAAATTATCGACTAGAAGGTGTCAAGTATCGATGCGAAGGCAAGCACGCAGTCCGAAATCGACTGAATTTCAAGTGGCTATTTTTCCTTATTCAGGATCTGAGAATGTAAGTTAAATCGTTTTGTGTATTGCTTTGGCAATTAAGTTCAAGCTTGCACTACAATTCCGCAGCTAATTTGCGTAAGAATAAAGAAAAACATACAATTGTTTGGAGTGGTATGCATGATCGACTCGCTTTGTTCGTTCGCGGCTCTCAAATGCTTGACCCAAATTTGACCGTAGCGAGTTCAATCCTGGGTACATTAGCGTGAAATCTTGCCTGTTGTTGCTCGAAAAGTATCTCCTTTGAATTTTATTCAAGGTCCCCTTAAGTCCCCATGTTTTGAAGGAATTTTTGTTCGTTGAAGTTTGCGTAAATTGGCGCCAAACATGTCAACAACTGCATAATGCTGCTTTTGAACGATCACTCGTTTTCCCGGTCGAAATGAACAGTACTTTAAGCACGATTCTGTTCGGTTCTATTCGTGTAAGGACATCAAGTGGTGACATAAATGCTTCCTTTTAAGTCGATATTCAAGCAAACGGTAAATGCATGGAAGAAGTCCAAGAAGAGTCGAGTGGCAAGCGGCCGTTCAATGTTTCTGATCGCACAAACAAGCAAAGAAGCCACTCTCGTAAGTCTTTTGGAAAACTAACGTGTCCTATGACCGTTAGAAACCGACAACAGGCTAAGTTTGACAAATTGACATAACTCTGACTGGCTAAATCTAAGCAATTCACGTAAAGCAATGGCGACGGAGAGCGCAGATCAGCGTTCACTCCGAGAAGCCCCATCGCAAATGCGAAATCGCGTATCAACATCGAGTTGATAATATAGTTGGAAGCGAGGCATTGTGGGATACCTGAATTTTCCTCCTTTTATCGTGATCAGATAATTAAATTGGTCGATCCGTTTCAGGAATCTATTGTTGACATTACTATGGTCATTTCAAACTCAGTCGATATTACGTCTTTTTCAACTGTTGAAAAACTCAAAACTTTGCATCCTGTGCTATTAAAATGTAATATTTCATTCGCAAAATTTTGCTTTTACGGAAATTAAGCGCTGAAATATCTTGTGAGTATGCCATAATTTACCAAGCAGCGCTGCTTCTTGTTGGCTTTCGGAGCTGTTGGGTGTGAGAAAAACTGATTGATCGAAATAAGTAAATTTCTTTTTTTTTTTTTTGTTTTTGTTGCATGTTAAGTAGCTTTTTTTTTCGAATATCCAGTAGTAATAATTTATATCTTCTTAATTTGTCCTTAAAGTTTTTTTAGTTATGCACAGATTTATTAAAAAGTCTTAATTCCTTCAGTAGGTTTATTTCTGATGACAGATGAAGGCTTTACCGAAAAGACTCTGCCGTGACATGCGAAAAATAAGCACGATGTAATATATCAACATTCTGAAACGCCTAAAAAGATCAAAGCTCAAAATGCCAAACGCTTCGAACGATCTAAACGAACGTTGTCAAACGCTTTGAACCATCGAAACGCACGTTTTTTGAACGATCCAAACGTTTGCAAACGAAATAAACGTTATCCTCAAGTGTGACGGAAGTGACCAAAATTTGACACAAATCGCAAAGCTAATTTCCATGTTTTCTTAAAATCGCTGTTTCAAAGGTCCAATTGGAACGGGAACTTGAGTACTTTAAATTATGTGAAACATTAAAAATGTGTAATGGCATTCCAAGAAGCTGGCATTGTAGCGACAAAATAAAGGGCCAAACTTAAAAAAAATTAAGCTCGTTTGCGTGTACCAGGCAATAGCGTGCTCTCAGCCTGTAGGCAACGTTGACCAAGGAAACAGTGGCTCTGATAACGGGAACGAAGGTGCAGAAAGACTGTTCAACTTAAATTGGTGCTTGTGCGGAAGATGCGAAGTGCGGAAGACCGCAAGAGAGTGCGTTTGTTGTGATGAAGAACCGGAGTCAGAAAACAAGCTTGAAGGTACTTTGTCAACCAGTATCAGGATACGACGAGTACTTGCTCTGTTTTTTCTTTGTAATCTTCGCTGAATATGAAATCTTATATGATAGTTGCAACTACGTCTGTTTTTTTCTTTCTTTTGCGAGTTTTACCACCGAGGAGATTATGTCGGTGGTCCACTTCAAAACAGTCATCATTGCAGTGGTCGGAACAAACATACAAGTGTTCTTTTGGCAAGAACTTTTTGTCCCGGCCATTGCTTTGCCAAGTTTTTTCTCTTTACTGGTAAACGATGGAAGGAAATACCTTTTTTGCCGTCTATTTGAGACCTATTTGAGCAATACCGACGGTGCTGAACAAAAGGGCATGACTGCAAAAGGACGAGTCGACTGTTCAAGCTTCCCGCCAAACTTCAGGTTGAACTCAATGACGTCACACATGCATCGCCAGGCTGCTAACTATATTCCAAGATGGCGGCGACCGTGCTCGATTTTTGGCCTACTTTGAACAAGGATTTCATAAGGATAGAAAGCTCCTTGGAAGCTGAAACGTCGGTGAGTACCTAATCTTTACATTACCTTTCTATTGACGAAAGGAGAAAATGTGCCATTTTGGAATGACCTTCTCCTTTAAGAAAGGTTAGCTAGCATTTTCGGAAAGCCAGTAAATTTGGGGTAATAAAAATCGCTTCCCTAAAACTTTCTGGGACGTTAATTTTCAGCTAAAGCATCCGAACAGATCAGTCTTTATGGTTACACAAATGTGTCTTTTAAAAAGTGACAAAATGATCTAGCAACACGGGAGACAGCATTTTAAGTATGCTGCTTAAATTAATGTTCTCGTTGTGTGTCTCCGAGTATCATTACGGACAAGCGGACTGTCAGATTGTGTGTAAGAGCTGTCTTTACTGACTGAAGGCGAGTTTCGCCGCGGAGACGTTCCTTTCAGTAACAAATAGAACAAGAAATTTAATCTGGATGTACTCTTCCGAAGAGCAGGGTGTAGCAGTCTGGCTAATAAACGGTCTTTCAAAGGTCTTCAAAGCTGAACAACAAGATGCCACAAAATAATATATATATTTAGCCAAGCCTAAAAGTGGAGCTCCACAATAGAAGTCTGCTCATTGTATGAACGTAATAACCTTATGAGTTCCTCAGCAATTCTGCAGTTATATAGTACATTTTTAATGCATATGCAGCTAACTGCTCATCAACAATAATAATGTAAAACAGAGGGCAAAATTACTGAATGGTGATTTGTTGTAACAGAGCGCAGTTTTTCGTAATTTCCCTTTCACCGAGGGCAAAATTACTTACTCCTGATTGGTCGAGCGGCGAAAATACTCGCTCCTGATTGGCTGAGCACTACAGTTTTACATTTTGTTGGTTTCTGCATTTTGTGCCCAAAAAAACAAGTTCTTTAAGGTTCTTTCGAAGTTCGACACTTTAAGCCGGGTTCTTTGTACCAAAAATACACGGAAATCAAGTGCTGCAGCTAGGAAGGAAATTCGTAAAGGTTAATTTTGGTGTCTCTCACATTAAACAGCAAAATATTATTTTATTTTGTTTGGTTAAGAAACTGAAATCAGTCATGACGTCCAAGTGCTTTCAACGAAAAGTAACCGAGCATGAAAGTGTCCTTTTGATGGAAGGAAGGAGCAGGAAGAAATTACTCCGCAAGTTCCTTCTTTGGATCCATCGTTTGCTATTTTCATCAATCTATGTTCGCGTGATTTCCAAGCGGTAGGAAGCTTCACAGCGCAGGTGAACAATTAATTGATGCCTAACATTTGATTTATCGTTGTTAGTTTGCTCCTGAATTAAACTTGTATTCTCTCTTAATTACATGTGTATAATGGGAACTGTTCTCGTCGGTTTTTTTTTTTTTGTACGCTACGAAAAAATTAAATAATTTGTCGGTTTGCTTGCGCCTTCGATGAATGTTTTACTGACTGTTTTACGAATTTCCTTGATAGTTTTAAGAACATTTTGCCCTCTGTGTTAAAAAAAAAGCGGAATTCAAATGGACTCAAAATTTTTATTATTCTTTTTAGTTTTTAAGATGATCAAGGCAAACCGGTTTGTGGACAGCCAACGCGCGCTACCAGCACTGTCACTGTCTAGTAAATTTTGCCTATCAAGAAGGCCGTACGCTATAAACCTCAGAGAAAATGGATACACTAACCAAAAAACACACTTCAAATATATCTATGAGTAGTAAATGAAAAAAGCACTGTGATAATTCATAGCAATAAGTACAGAAATAAACTAAACAACGATCTTTGAAAAATTCACAAAAAAACAAGCGAATGTATGTTTTGCGTAAACTTTGTTTTGACGAAAATGAAATCACACTTTAATTTTACATTCGCTTTTAACGTTCTTTGAAGAGACTTTCAGTGAAAATTACTCACACATCTTAATCTTAGCGGCTATATCCTACTGTTTTAAGTACTTTTGTTTGTTCTCTGTCAAGACTGTCAGAAATAAATGCTAAAATTAGAAATATATGCGAGAAAAACTTGTCAGTAGTTTATGCCAACGATACAATGTTGGGAGACATTTGTTTGACTGACTATTTTAGCTCAGAATCAAATTTTTTAAATGAAGCAAAATGGGATGAGATTAGAAAATAAAACTCCAAGCGAAATAACGAACATGGACCGAAGAATGAGCTCAAAAGGCTGCTCTGAGGTTAAACAAGTTGCAGTGTCAACACTACAAGAAAAAAATATCTTGCAAAAACAGCAAAGTTTTGTCAACAATTTCACATGAATATACTCGCCTCTTTGGAGAATAACCAGTCCTTTTATTCGATTGCTGATTTTTTAGTTCGTTAACAACGTTGAGTTTCACTTCAAGAGGAAAAATCAGTCCATCGCATCTTAATTTCATTTCATCACGCCGGATTAGAGTAAAGTAATTGCTCTTCGAGATTCGGCCGCTGTTTATGAAGTGCCGCCTCTAAAAGCTGCTAAAAGAATCGATTTGTTTCTCCCGCCGCGATCCGCCTTGCTCTTTCTCCCGCTGTTTGACGGCAAAATTGGACGAGATCAGAAAATAAAACTCCAAGGGAAATAATCAACATGGACCGAAAAATTGAGCTCAATACTCTTCTGAAGTTAGCAGTATTAGCTTAAGCTTAAGTTAAACGGCGTATCAAAACTGCAAGAAAACAATATCTTGCAAACCAGCAAACTAGCAAAGTTTTGCATGAATGTACTTGCCTCTTCTGAGAATAACCAGTCCCTTTATTCCATTGCTGATTTTTCCGTTCGTTTTACAACGTTAAGTGAGCGAAACGTTTCACTTTAAGAGGAAAAATCCAACGTTTCGTGGCGCCGGATCGGAGAAGAATGATTTCACTTCCAGATGCTGATGATGTGCCAGTCGATTTGTTTCTCCTGCCGCTAGTTGCCTTGCTCTTTCTCCTGTTGTTGGTCACATATAAAAATTGACTTTGTATCTTGTCGTCTTCAAAATTATTATTTTTTGTTTTGTATTTTTCTCAAACGCGGTTGGCCATGCATTTTCTCGCCGGAAAACAACCCGGGTTACAGCACATACGCTCCTTTATGTAAGCCAATGTGAAATGAGACACTAAAACCCTTTGCCACAACACGGGCTTTTTTCGTCATCCTCTCCTGTTCTTTCTCTCTTTGTTCGTCACTCATGTTTCGCCTATTTTGCTACCGCTCTCAATCGCTCTCTTTGACGTCGAACTTCGCTTCTTTGTCACCTGTTTTCTCGATCTCTTTCAATCTCCTTTTCTTTGCTTTACATGTTTGAAGACTTATTCATAAATTGAGTTTGTGTTTTGTCGCACACGTCGTCTTCAAAATTATTATTATTATTTTTTCTCAAACGCAGTTGGCGATGCAATTTCCCGCCAAACAAACGCGGCCGGCAGCGTAGTTGGCCATGCATTTTCCCGCCGAAAAAAAACCTGATTTGCAGCACAAGGTTTGAGTGTCTCATTTCATGTTGGCTTACTTGGATTAGCGTACGTACGGGTGGTCGGTCGGGCGGTCGGTCGGACGGAAGTGACGTCATAACCAAACCAAAATTTCTCGCACCGCTTGGTTTTTTCACAGGGGCGGGGGATAAAAGACTCCTCAAATTTTCGTATCAGAATCATCCAACAAAACTTGACGTCACATCCGGTGAAATTGGCGCCCAGCAACCTGTCTCGGCGAAGTCGAATGATGGCGTCTGGGTCGGGCATGATTTCTTCGGATTTTTGAGCCATCAGTATCAGGAATTGTGAACTGTGGATATGAAAGATGTTGTAAAGATATTGCTTCGACTTCATGAGCAAGGGTTTTCCAAAGGAGTCATTTTTTCTATTGTTTGACGAAAAATACGAGACAGCTAAGCGTCGTGTCATGGCGAAAATTTCACGCTCTCAAAACGAGTGGCGTTCAGACTTTTGGCTCTTGTGGCTTCTGATCGTTCGAAAGCTAAAATTTTAATAGCCTATCCCGTGTGCGACATAATGGACGAGACATCGTCAGTCATAGTTTGCAGTGTTGACATCGGGAACCTAATTATCTCTCGACGTGAAGTGTTGGAAGCCTGTATCATTGAAGCTGTTCTAATTGTCTTCGTTGTAAGAGACTCGTAATCTTCCAGGTGAGTAAATGTAGTTATCTTCATTTCCAATTCTTTTCTGCCGACGTGAGTACCTTTACATGTGGGCTTTAGAGTAATAAGTCGGTTTTGTGCTTCGAAGTTCTTTAATAAAGACGCAAGTGACGTTTAATTAATAAATAGCTATAGTAATTCTCTTATCTGAAATGCATTTCATATCATGTTGTCCTGCCAGTGCAGGCTTGAGGAGGGGCTTGAGTCAGAAAATGTATCTGCGTGGCCTGGTTCATTTTTTTCTAGTGTGAGACAGTTGTTAAAGTTATTGATGTCAAGTCATCTTAAACAATAAATTAAATAGCATTATTGCGAATGACATTATTTCTCAAGTATTGAAAGAAACAACCCCTTCACCCTTTACCTCATCTGCACTCTAACCACTTGGGTGCTCATGGGTTAAGGCTTTTTATACATTTGCACTATAATTATGCACCCGTGACATCAAATTGTGGTAAGAACAAACAGTATGCCACAAGCCACAGACAAGTGGCATGACTGATGTTCTTACCTTGTTTTGAAGTCCTCTTTGGGTTATCAAAGGACACATGGAAGGCCAAATGGACTTTGAAAACTTTTCATGGCTGACACCCACGCCAGTAAATTTTCTTAATTTTGAGGTCTGCTATCACCCAGGGGCCGGTTCCTGAAAGGTGTAATAACTCTATTCCAGAGATAAATGTGCCTTATTCCAGGAATACCTTTATCCCCGGAATAAATTCCGTATTCCCAGAATAGCAGATTTATCCCTGGAATAACTGTTATACCTGGTATAGTATATTCCTCCTTCCAGGAACCGGCCCCAGGTAGTTAACAAATATATACATTTATATAATCCTCCCTTTTTTGGCGGGGCGGGGGAGGGGGAAAGGGGTGGGAGGTTTGTTGTTTTGGTGTGGTGATTGAATTTTTAAGCCTTCTTTGAATTGAACTAATATGAAATTTACAAGCAGGCTTCTCATTTGCATCCTTGACAAGCATGAAGAAGAGAAAGTTGAAAACACATCACCTATAGTTTTTGTTACATAGGTCTACTGTCACTGAACTGACGTGTTTTTTTTGAACTATTGCTATGGTTATTTGACTTTTTGATTTTCAATGAATCATAGAACTTCTAGATTTTTACAAATTTACTAACGGACCACTAATCTGCATCATTGACAAGAAGGAAGTGGAACTATGTCCAAGAAAAAGCTACATTACTGGGCAGCTGTTGCCAAATATCATTACAAAGACAAACAATGGATAAGTGGGCAATAGATTTTTAAATGCATGTAAGCCTGTTACCATTATTTGTAATACATGGACACTTATTAGTTTCACTTGTACTTTCTGCCTACTCTAAATATGGACCACGCTCCCGTAAAACCCTCTCCCCTCCCCTCTCCTCTTATCTGTCCCATTGGAATAAAAAACCTTTCACCTATAGTTATTCCTACAATTGAGGTCAACTGTCACTGAACTGATGTGTGGTTTTTGAACTGACTGTGTGGTTATTGAACTTTTGATTTTTCATTGAATTGAACAGTACTCAATATTCCTTGTCAAAATGAACTGTTGGGAATTTCATTGATTCAAAGGAAACAATGTAATTAGAACGTAATGTATGGGTCAATTTCTACTGATAGATAACCTCCAGGAATTTGCAAATACATATATTTTTCTACTTTATGTTTTCTTCCCCAACCTTGGACACAAAGAAAAAGACAATTCCCCACCCTTAAATATTTGGCACCAACTAACATAACTGAAATAACTGGTAAATAATTATATGATGTACAAATGATATTGTCAGCCATGAAGAGTTTTCAAAGTCCATTTGGCCTTCCATGTGTCCTTTGATAACCCAAAGAGGACTTCAAAACAAGGTAAGAACATCAGTCATGCCACTTGTCTGTGGCTTGTGGCATACTGTTTGTTCTTACCACAATTTGATGTCACGGGTGCATAATTATAGTGCAAATGTATAAAAAGCCTTAACCCATGAGCACCCAAGTGGTGAGAGTGCAGATGAGGTAAAGGGTGAAGGGGTTGTTTCTTTCAATACTTGAGAAATAATGTCATTCGCAATAATGCTATTTAATTTATTGTTTAAGATGGCTTGACATCAATAACTTTAACAACTGTCTCACACTAGAAAAAAATGAACCAGGCCACGCAGATACATTTTCTGACTCAAGCCCCTCCTCAAGCCTGCATTGGAAGGACAACATGATATGAAATGCATTTCAGATAAGAGAATTACTATAGCTATTTATTAATTAAACGTCACTTGCGTCTTTATTAAAGAACGTCGAAGCACAAAACCGACTTATTACTCTAAAGCCCACATGTAAAGGTACTCACGTCGGCAGAAAAGAATTGGAAATGAAGATAACTACATTTACTCACCTGGAAGATTACGAGTCTCTTACAACGAAGACAATTAGAACAGCTTCAATGATACAGGCTTCCAACACTTCACGTCGAGAGATAATTAGGTTCCCGATGTCAACACTGCAAACTATGACTGACGATGTCTCGTCCATTATGTTGCACACGGGATAGGCTATTAAAATTTCAGCTTTCGAACGATCAGAAGCCACAAGAGCCAAAAGTCTGAACGCCACTCGTTTTGAGAGTGTGAAATTTTCGCCATGACACGACGCTTAGCTGTCTCGTATTTTCCGTCAAAACAATAGAAAAAATGACTCCTTTGGAAAACCCCTGCTCATGAAGTCGAAGCAATATCTTTACAACATCTTTCATATCCACAGTTCACAATTCCTGATACTGATGGCTCAAAAATCCGAAGAAATCATGCCCAACCCAGACGCCATCATTCGACTTCGCCGAGACAGGCTGCTGGGCGCCAATTTCACCGGATGTGACGTCAAGTTTTGTTGGAAGATTCTGATACAAAAAAAGTGCCAGGCGCTATGGAGTGTTCTCCCCCGCCCCTGGTTTACCAAAATCTCTTAGCTATGGGGCTCCGCCGCGCGCGCCTACGGCGCGCTCGCGAGCTCCGCTAACAATAAGAAATTTGAGAGAGTAACATAAAGTAGGAGGATGAAAGACTGGGAAAATGTTCATATCTCACGTCTCCTATTTATACCTAAGGGTTCAAGAGATTGACCTCTGTCGATGACTGGGTATACCTCACTAACTTTGCGTATACTGTCACGATTAGATTTGATGAGTTCGAGAGGAATAAGTAGCATGTCAGAAGCGCTATGATGGTTAGAAAGAAAATGCTCTGAGACTGTAGCAGGTTTAGAATCAGTTTGTTTGTCAAATGGTCTGCGAAGCTCGTTAATTATAAAGCGGTCTTTAAGTCGTCGTTTCGTTTCTTCTATGCATGTATATGTTTGTGGTAGTGGTTGCAATGTAACACGTAATGAGCGCTTTTAGAGTTACAGCCGTCTATAATATATATATTTAGCCATGCCTAAAGGCGGAGCTCCACAATTCCTTTTTGTAATAGCATTTATATAAGTCTGCTTATCGTATTAATATAGTAATAACCTTACAAATTCCACATCCTTTTTGGAGTTATATATTATATATTTTTAGTGCATATGTAGCAAACTGCTTACCAACAATAATAATTACAATCTTTATAACTTAGAGGGCAAAATTACTGAATGCTGATTAGTTGTAACAGAAAGCATTTTTTCTTAATTTCACCGAGGGCAAACTTACTAGTACTCACTCCCGATTGGTAAAGCGGCGAAAATACTCGCTCCTGATTGGCTAAGCACGCCATTTCTACTTTCATTCTACATTTTTTCATTTTGTGTCCAACAACAACGAATTCTTTTAGGTTCTTTGGAGTTAACTTTTAAAGCCGGGTTGTTCAGTTGTCCCTATAGTACAAGGAAATCAAGTGCTGCAGCTTTAAAGGAAATTCAGTCCTTATGGTGAATTTTCGTGTCTTACAAGAAACAACAAAACATTATTTGTGTCGAAAGCTAAAAACTTAGATCGGATTTGTTTGGTTGGAAAACTGAAATCAATCATGGCGAGTAAGTGCTTTCACCTCTTTACTTCTTCTTCTGAACAAACGATAATCGAGCATAACAGTGTATTTTGATGGGGGGAAGGAGCAGGTCAAATCACAATTGGTAGACAAACTATGGTCAAATTCAGCGGAAGAAATTACCCTGGATTTTTCTTCTTTAGATCCACCGTTTCCTATTTTTGTCCAACTGTGTTCGTGTGATTTTCAAGCGGTAGAAAGCTTCACGGCGTAGGTGAATCAATTAACTGTGCCTAACATTTGGTTTAATCGCTGTTAGTTTGCTTCTGAATTAAACTTGTATTTTCTCTTGATTACATGTGTATAACAATCGACTTTTCTCGTCAGTTTTGTTTGTTTTGTACCCTACGAAAGAATTAAATATGTTTGTTTGCTCTGCTTACGGATGAGTGTTTTTACTCCGGGGCTGACTGTTTTAAGACTGAAGTGCCTCGATGGCTTAACAAAATTCTGCCCTCTACGTTATAAAACTGTAATCTCAATGAGACCTCGTAGAATTATAATTAAGGATTATTTTTCACTTGTATTTTCAAAGTTTTCAAAAATTGTCCTCGTCGCTGCCCATCTTTGGCAAGTTGGGAAAACTTTGAAAATGCGCGTGAAAATTAATCCTTAATTCAACTCGGCTTCTACACTGTATTTACTTACGGCTGGTATTCGCTATAAAGCTGTTTATAATGTTATGATGATGTGCTCTGTCGTTTTGTTTCTCCCGCTGTTGTCCCATTCGCATTGGTTTTCCCGTGGTGCTGCGTACGTACGGACGGACATTGACGTCATAACGGAACCCAAAATTTCTGGCATCGATGGGTTACTATATTTTCTTACCCATGGTGGCGGCGCGCGGAGCTCCACTATAATTAGTGAAATGTCAAGTTTCACCAGTAGAATGAAATGTGTAGCTATAAAGTCCGTCTGTTATGTAGTTGCATGTTAAACAGTTGTCGATCGCATCGAAAAGAACCAATTGGTGGTTATTTTACTTTATTCTCACGGTGATGTATTTTCGTTTTCTCTTAAGTATATGATTGTAAAGCGCTATTGATCAGAATATGTAAATACGCGCTATATAAATTGGTAAATTATTATTATTATTATTATTATTTTGTGTTGGATTACGTAATTTGGCGCTAACTATAGTAAATTACTAAGGTCGTTGGTCCGTCGGAAGGCAACAATAGGTGTGGCTTTGAAAACTTTGGCGCAGCGGGGAGACGAAGACATGATGTTGAAGTGTTTCTTTTGAAGATCAGAGGCCCGTTTCTTGAATGCATGTCCTGATAATTGGGGGCCCGGGAAGCTGTGGTTGTTTCAATTTAAGATCGAAGTTTCAGTAGTTTTGTAGATATCATGATAAAACTATTAGTTAACAAAACAAAATGGACTGGTTTGTTAGCTAGGACCCGCGCTTTTATTCTTTAGATTTTGATTTGAATATTTGATTTCGGCCCCGAAAAGTTACCGGGACGTTTGAGAAACGGCCCCCGGGCCGGGAAACTATAATTTTGTACATATGTGTCAATTGTTTGCGAAAATGACGTATTATTCAGTGACACAGGCATACGTGTCGGAAAATGAAATCTGAGTGCTCCTGACCGAATCAGACCTTCTCAGTTTGCGACAAAAAATTGTGCCTGTAAAATTTGTAAATTTTTAAATACTCTGAATCAAGCTAAAACCATTGATCAGAGAAAAGCAACCTGGAGAACACGAAAGGTTGAAAAAAACTCGAGCTAAGTGCTTTTAGTCACCTTTGCTGTGGGGAATCTTTAGCTGACAGTGTTTTTAAGTTAGTTTTTGGCAACCTTTTAGAGATCTTTCAGACAGGCAACCTTATGGCGGTTTAAGTTAAATAAGAGGTGACCAATCAAATGACCCATCAAATTTAAGATCCATGCGAGGCTGTCAACTTTAACTTTCGTGAAAGTGACTCTACTTAACTTACCACACGATTTAATTGAACGGTTCATTTAAGAGCCATCAAAAAGTTGTCAAAGTGATGCCTTTTAGTTCAGAGTAAATTTTAATTTTACAAAAACCCAAGTGCTTTTAGTCATCTTTACAAGGCTGCGGGCTATCTTCAGCTGACAGTGTTTTTTAAGTTAGTTCTCGACAAATTTTTAAATATCTTTCCGGCAACCATATGGTGGTTTAAGTGAATTTAAAGTGAGGGGTTCACGGTTCTGCGCATGTCCATGAATCAAAATACTTTTTCGCCTTTGCTAGCCATGACTCAAGCCTGTTTAATTTAATTCGTTGTTTATGAACCATTCGGAAAGGAATTGGTAACTCGGTAATTTCTTTCAAATGATTGCGTTATTTCGCATGCAAATAACTGTAAACACATCAACCGTGAATAAATCCTACGGGTCAACGCTAGTAGCGGCGTTCGAAAACATTTTAAAACACGCTACATTTACAACGAACTCCCCTTTGTCAAGGCAAGGAGAAATTTTAGACTAACTACTAGTTCATTGCTTGCGATGGCCGTTACGAAAACAGTGTTCCTTCTCCTTTTCGTCTTGTACCCAGTGACTGTGATGACAAAACAGCCTGTTGGGCCTGAAGGTAAAATATTTAAATTGAATATTTAGGTACGCATAAGCTGTATCGTATATCCTATCATATAGTTCATTTTTCAAAGACTACATAATCCAAGCCAATAATTTAGGTGCCACACTGAACGTTGAGGCAGAAAAAATATCACCAGAATTCCTTAGTGGCGAAATTATTTTCCCTTGGCGAAATATAACGATTACATCATCGTTATTATATCTCATTTTTTGTTCGATATGTAAACCAATGATGAAATTCCATACAAATCTTCATATTTAGCCACTACCATGGATTATAATCAGTGACCCCCCTTTTTAACTCGTGCATGCGCACATGCGCAATGAACGAGTTATCGTAATGTGGGGAAATGTCGCTCAGGTCTTTCTATTGGTCACTCGTTGGGCTGTAAACTTTATATTAATTTAACTGGAATTTAATCAGTCATAAATTATTCATTAGTCTACGTATAGTGTATTCACCATCAGCCGCCATTACGGTAGCCTCCTACGCAGTCGTTTTTGGGGGACTCGGAGGTAATACCACTCTGAAAACACCGGCAAGATTTCGGTCACGTGCTAGGCAACCAAAATCGTTCACATATATTAAGTGTCAGTAGAAACAAGAGTCCGCCATGTTTTTCAAAATGATAGTTAGGGATTGCCGTCCAAGTGTCATGAGAATTATTTAAGAGTCTGCCTGAGAGAGTTTCATTAGGAAAAACACCCCCGGCTGTGCTCGAAACCCAGTGGCGAGTTCATGAATTTTGCAAGACTTGCAGCTGTTAGTTCTGAATTCGTTTAAATGTGATGGGATTATCTCTTTTCATGAGAGTCGTTGCATGGCAGGTTTAATGAAACTCTTCCACGTTTCTTTTAGCCTGTTTTGGAGTTGGGATGGGGGGTTAATGTTTAATTTTCATGTTTTCTTTTCTTTTCAAGTATTAGCCTTAAGAAGTCAATGCTTCAGTCTGGCCCAAATTACATTTGACCAACACATCAGGCTAATGAGGCAGAAATTTTGGGCTTGTTTTCTTGTGAAACCAGCAGCTAGGAAGACCAAGTTTCCGTTTTTCCGTAAATCATATGTGCTTCTTTGTTCGTTATGACAGCGGGATTGAATGATCCAGGATGACCATAGCTGTACATAATTATCCGTTTCAAATATTTATGCGTAAAGGCGATAAGTAGCATTCATAAATGAATGCCTTTGTGCAAAAACTCCCTCGAACTTATTCAGTGATGAAACTCTATCTTCGTGAAACACCGATCCAAGAACAAAAGAAAATAGAAACAACGGCTGAAATTCCATTATTTCATGGTTGAAACCTAGTCGTCCGTTCGGCAGCAAAACTAACGACAAACTGTCTGAAATTGTCGGGCTTGTCGGAAAAACCTTATATAACATTCTTAATACGAATATGTAAGGTAAGTTGTTTCTGTAAGTGATGGATATGGTTAAGTAAAATAACATAAAATATTTTTTAACCATCCAAAACGTTGGGGGGTGGGGAGGGGGGTTGGGGGCGTAAATTTATATTCGTGCCTTACGACAGGCTTCAACTATTTTGCTTCGACTTAAAAGATCAGCATTTTGAAGAAGAGATCGAGAGGTTGTTGAGCAGAGTTAGGTTTGACTGTAATCAATGAGATGTTTCTGACCGTTTGCTCTAAAAATTGTTTGCAGCTTCCTCCGAGGAAAAGAAGGTTGTCGATGTGATTAACAAACAAAAAGATGAGATTAAGAAACAAGAAGTAGACGTTAAGAATCTACTTGATAAAATAGTGGCAGAGATTGAACGCGTGTGCTACGCAGAGCCTGGTAGGTATTGAGTTCCGTCATTTCCCCCCAAAACAGTATTCAAACAGAAGCAAACACGCTGTGTAGTTTGCTACGTTTGCTTTGTCTTTCGCCAACATGTTCGGAAACTCAAGTTGCCACTACCTCATCTCTGATATTCAATGGTAACATTTTCCGTTTTGCAGTCGAATCCCTTGAACATCCTGTATAATATATCTTCTGTGACTATATTTGCCGTAAATTCCTTGAATTTCAATTGAAGGTCTTCACTCTCTGTAGGTCATAAAGGTTAACGCCTCGTTTCGGCTAATTTTCGAACTTTTACAGACCATTCCAGGGGAAGGGTGGAGAGTGGAAGGCATTTTGGTTCAGTTTCAGTTATGCAACATTTCCCTGCCGTAAAATAAACGTCTGCGATTCATAACATACACTTTCACTGGTGAGGCCCGGTTACGAAATACTTTATTTTATTATATAGACAGGAGGGGTTTATTGGAAAATACAGTACTCGTAGAATTCAAACGAAACTACATTCGGGAGCCGAGTGGCGTATTTTCCATATCCCCACTAGTGATGATATTGATAACGTCATTTCCCGCTTTTTCACGGTTGTATGTGCAAACAGTGAAAAATGGTGAGCGATGGATTTGTCTATATAATAATAATAATAATAATAATAATAATAATAATAATAATAATAATAATAATAATAATAATAATAATAATAATAATAATAATAATAATAATAATAATAATTGGTGGCTTGAAAATGTGAATTTTATTTTCTTGTATCAAAAAAATATATTTTACTCAATTACTGCGCTTGTTCGTATACTTCCAAAATAAAATTCACATCTTCGCGCCGCCGTGTAATATCCTATATATTTTATGACAGCTTATTCCCTATAACTGAAATTTTCCAGCCATTTATGCTTAAAATTACCAGGGTTTTTTTAGCAAAAAAATATAACGGTTTATCCCAGGATATCCATAATTCTGTTCGTAAACTACCAGAAGGCGTTCCACGATACAAGCATAATGATTAAGTTCTCATATTTGCTCGTTCAGGTTGTCTGGCTGGTTGGGTTAGGCATGGGCAATCTTGCTATTTTATCGATGATACTCCAACCAAACACTGGAGCGATGCTCGAGCAGCTTGCCGACGTCGGGGTGCAGACCTGCCCATAATCAAATCAGCTGAGGAAAACCAATTCATCGCCGACCTGGTACTAAAGCAGAAGACTGTTACGTGGGGTGGCGCGTGGATTGGAATCCGGCGAGATGATGCAGACCGCAAGCTCTATTGGATTGACGGGACCCTAGTCGAGGCGCAGTTTACTGCGTGGGCAGCCGGAAACCCGAGCGACACCAGTGGTATTGAGGATTGCGGTCATATATTTGGAAAACGTGACCCAGGCTATGAAGACCAGGAGGGAAAGTGGAATGACGTATCCTGCAATTTGGTGGCAAGCTTTTTTGTAACCAGATACCCAGTCATTCTTTGCCAGAAGTCCATTTAGGGTGACCAGCTCCTTCTTAGAGGGAAGCTGTGGGTCTAGCTGGTATACGAGGTTTAATTTTGTTAATCCATTACCAACTTTGCTCAATTTGTTAATCCATGATCAACTTATAGTGTACGTTTGTATTGTATTGTCTGACTCAGTGAAATACAGAAAAGTGATGCAAACATCGTATCGAGAGAGTTTGGTTTTATTTGTCTGGTTTCTTGACAATGAGTTTCTGTAATAATTTGGGGAAGTTCATAATTTGAGACGAACTTTGCTTTCTTTTTCTAAACTTGGGTGCGGTCTCCAAAAATTCAACTGCAGGAAATTTCATCTTCATTTGACATTTAGCAAGAGTTGGAATAATCGCAACGACGCTAGAAAAAACGCGAACTCATTTTAATAGTGACGTTTTCGCTGCCGTCGCCGTCGTCGTTCCTAAAGCTGCCTAAAATGTTTTGCTACCACGGTGGCTAATCGAGGAAACATTGTTTCTGAAAACATAGGGTCACGCATGCGCATAATAATAAACTGACTTTGTTAAAGGAAACTAGTCATCATTGCTTTCATGGTGGCTAAACTGGGAACATATGTTTAAGAAGCAAAATTGCGTCTGGGATGGAAAAATGTATTTCCGAGCAGCAAAATTTGTTTTCCGCAACATATGTTTCCCACGCGGCTAAAGTGGCAAACGTTTGCCTCCTCAACAATGTTTTCTAGTTCAGCCAGGCCTTTGTTTAAACATCTTTTTTGCAAATGTATTTATCCACTAATTAAGTATTGGTGACGTCAACAATCCAAGATGGCGAACGACTCGTGCGATCCAAAGTTTTGAAATACAGACGGTGTTTTGGAAGGTTTCAATCACGAAAGAAAATACAAGATAGGTGCAACACAAGAAGGAAAACCCGGGAACAATTGTTACAGGTTTCCCACACTTCACACGGTTTTTTGTTTTTGGTGATTCTGTAAATAATGGTAAGGGTCCTTAATTAACAATTCATTTTCTTTCAAAAGTCACTTTAGTCCCTGTTGTATGACCTCTCTTTTTGTGATCTTCCTTGGTTGAAACTGTAAAACATCTCGGCGTTTCAAAATGGTGGATCTTATAATTCGTTCACCATCTTGGATTGTTGATTTCACTCTAAAAGTAATAGATAGAAAATTGTCAGGGTACAGCAAGAACCGTGAGTCTATATCAGATGACATAAGAGGGAAGACGTTCGACTATTAATCTGTGGTGACAAAGTGAAACATACAAGGAAATAGAATTCGTTTAGTCAGTCAAATCATGACTTCTGATTGGTCAAAATCGACCACGTGGCCGAATCTTCCTCTCCGATTGGCCAAGTGACATACCGACACCTTTTACCACTAGCCAAATTACCGACTGCATTCTTTATTGAGAATCTATTTTAAGATTGGAATGATAGATTAACAGCAAAATTAGTTATGAACTGTGCGTTACCTTAGCCGTGAGTCCTTGGCCATGGAGCTCTGTTCAGTCGATAAGGATAATTTGATTTACTATACAGGGATCTCTTTAGAGTCATTTTAAGTACGGATAAAAACACGCTTGAAAACTGAACTTTTCAAAAAAAAAAAAGGCTTTTGAAGGGTAGCTAAAGTGTGCTTATCAGTTAAAGGGTTTTCATTTAAAAAAAAAAGTCTTGTGTGACTGGACGAGCTAAATTCACCGAGTTTGGAGTTTCTGAAGATCTCTAGATGTGCAAATTCCACAAACTAACAGTTGCTTTTCACAAATTTATTTTCGATTAATAGCGCCTCAAGATTCACTTGTTTACTTTTATTCATTTCCCAGCACCTCCAGATTGTCTTTTTAGTTTTTAGTGTTTATTTTTTATCGCACGCCGTGAACGGATATGATTTGTAAACCAGCCCAAAAACTTGGTCGCAAAATCGACTATCGCTTTGAACAAACAAACAAAAAACTTGTTTTGAAAGCTTACTTTGAACCATACGTCTCAAAGAAATGATGTTCTGCGCTTGATGTGTGTTAAATGTGTCTTACAAACCCTCGCACGAGAGAATGGTTGTGGCGATCAACCAGGTGCTAACGAAATTTGTATCACTCAATGGTAAAACGTTTTAGAAACATGATTGCTAGAGAGGATGTTCGTGACTGGTGTGAAAGATTATACACCGTTCAGAATTATCTTTAAGACGACGAACGTATTGAATATGCCTCATCAGAAGAGTACCCCAAAGTTCATTTTCTTGTGCAGAATGAATCACAACAATTAAACCTCTAACTGTTATTGTGACTGACAAAGTGACAAATTTAAGTACAAAGATAGTCAAATAAGAGAAATACTTTTATGGATAGCAAGGGCTGTCCGACTCCATCCATGATAACGGTGGAACAAAATATTAATCTCAGGACTTTCCCTGAAGGCAAGAGGCAAGTATACGAAATCATCAAGACAAATTCGGAGGAACCTCATCCAAAGGAGCCTTTGTTACTCATAATTACAGCTGTAGGTTGTACAAGCTACCTTCTCAGTACAATTCGCAACCTCCTTCAGCATTCTTGTGGAGTAACTATCCATAATGGCTAGGCTTTCTTTAGCATGGGTTCACTATCTATTCATTATTGAAACTTACTTTTGGTGTAAAACGAGACAAAGATCTACCTGGACAAGATATTGTTTGACTTCAAAGTATCGTCAAAGATACTTGTTCTATCCTGATTAATAATGTATACTCTATACTGGGATTGAAAAGCGCTATTGTCAAGCTACTGGTTCAATTGATGAACGTTTTGGTTGTAAATCAATCATATTAGTTGATGACCCTGATCTATTACCACCGGGAGCTGATAAGCCTCTTTTTAGTTCAGTCTGCCAGTTCCATACAAGGCCAATTAGCTTATTTCATGTTTAACACTAGTGTTAAACTTGAAGTAAATCAAAGAGTACAAGGTACAAGCCAAGTAGAATCTAAGTTTAGACATACTGCTTGAATGGCTAACGCACAGGAGATTGGAAAAATGTTGATTAGATGTTCTTGTTTATTTACTTATTGCGCAATTATGTTCTTGATAATGTGTTTAGATTTCCAACCAATCGCCTGGAAAAACCAATTCGGCAAAAATCAATTATGCAAAGCTGGCTTCCTCCCCTTCGGATGTTTTCAATTTTTTTTCTATAGAGAAATAGTTTTTTCTTATGTTGCTGCCAAAATATAGAATTTTCTTCCTCTTAAAGAAAAGGCAGAGCTTTCCATGCAATTCTTTTGGAAAACTTTACGTTGACGCTGTCCCCAGAATTTGTACTAGCATTTTACAGTTGTCGGTACTCAAGAAAAAATTTGAACAGAATAATGTTCAAAAGCAAACACTAAAACAATCTGTTATCGTTTAAATCAAATGTCCTCTCTGAAGTTAGTTCTCGTAATTATTCCATTAGTTGTCCGCTTTATGCTTAGCCCTAAAATTCAGTTCTTATGCATTGTCCCGTATCAATTGATCTTCTCACCCCGAGAATCAAAGTTGGTAATCAAACTTTCGTGTCTTTTGAAGAGGATCTTGAAGAGGTGAAAAGGGAACTGGGGTTGGCTTGTTCTTGCCCTGGAAAAATGGGAGTTAGGTCACTGGGAATCGGGGAAAAATGTCAGAAATGTGAAGATGTGAATGGAATAAATATTTTGTAACCATGACCAGTCTAGACTCACCTATTTCCTGGGATTGAGAAAGGTCAAAAAAGTGTTCAAACACCTTGTTCGTGCCAATTTTTAGCATGTTTAGCCACGTCCGCATTTTTTATTTTCCCCCGATTGATTTACGGTCAACGATATTTGTGTACAGCGGTGTGTGTAAAGCCAAAGGTCTACAGAGCATGCGTATTTCTATAATACAAACAACATGGCGTGAGCGACGGCGGGAGCAGAGTTGTCGTGCAAGACTCGCACTGTTGTCGTGGAAGTTAAGTACTTTTCTACTCAAAATGTTGTTATACAAACCGAGAACTGTAAACTGGAATTACCATTGGATTGTTCAACAACCCAGATGGAGAAGAATAATCGTAGAATGTGTGGCATTGAGGAACCGAGTATACTAAGAGGATTTGCAGATTTTTCTATTGAAGTGTTTTACATTGTACAAGAGTGACAGGCCTGCACGACTCCCTAGCGCATGTTTTAGCCTTTTTTTATAATCTGGCTCTCACGAGTATATCTTTGATTGACCGCCCTCTTTTGTAACATATGAGGGGCGGGTCTTTGTAGATTTCTTTGAGCAATGATTGTTGCTCTATTAAATGCCAGTCTTTCATGAGGATTTGTTTTAAGTTTGGCACTGCTGGGTGTTATTGGGTAACGAAAAGCAGGATTCGTTTGTTCTCCTTTGGGTTTTAAAGAAGAGCCAGTTTCCTGTTTTCAAATTGCACCTCTTACAGGGTCTTTTGAACAAGGTTCTCGGGATAACCTCTTTCCCGTAGGCGTAATTTAATTTAATCCCTGGTGGATGGCACGAAGAGAAGTGCGTATATTGAAATGTTTCACTGACTAGATTTGAGGTGCGTTCGCACATCAAGAACTGAATTGCTTCTGAATCATTCGCCTTTATAAATGTTTCTGAAATTTCTGCCGTAAATTTATTTGTGGGGCGGTGTTTATTTGCTTGCTCAAAGAAATGCACTATCTCCTCTCTGTTTAAGGTCCAGAGGGAAAATATGTCATCTATATGTATCGTTTTCAAATGAGCGGTCTTCATGCACTTTGGTTTAAAATCTCCATTTCAACCTTAGCCATGAAGATATTGGCAAAGGCGACTGTTATTTTTGTACCCATGCCTGTACCATGGGTTTGTAGGCAATGCTTTCCATAGAACTGGAATGAATTTTCTTGGTGAATTAAATTTACTGCTGGGTCGTATTTAGAAGCCGTAATTTTGTGGACGGGAATGGGATTTGAACACTGGGAAGTTGGATTTGGAAAAAAAATGGGCTGGGAAATGGAATTGGTACCCCCCTCCCCCTTCAGGACTCTCTTAAACAAAACCTATTGAGAAGTATTATCCTTTGTTCAGTAAAAACCAGTGATAAACTGTGTTTGCAAGGACCACCGCGACAAAATAAAAGTACCGGATCCTGTATTGAAGGATCTTATCAGCAAAAAAATTGTAAAGCAAATAATCTAAAAAAAGAACAAGACTGATGTCACGGTCAGGGAAGTATATTTTCCAATATTTCAAAAGGCACGGCCTTTCTTCTTCAGGGTATGTTTGACACTGACCCTGTGGCAAAATACGTTACAATTTTAAACAGTTACAATAGATACCTAGACAGACAAAGAGAGCCATTCCATTCAGCTTAGCTCTGCAATGGTGTTTATAATAAAGTATCTATCTATCTCTCAGACTTTGACGTATTTGTTCTTCTGACGAAACTTTCAAACTCCAAACAAACGAACTCAGAACGTATCTCAACAAACGAGGATACAATCTGTCATTCCTCAACCAAGAAATAGGGCGCGTTAACGGAATCCCACGTTCCGACGCTATAGCTACGAAAGACACCTCCGACACCAACCAACCTATACGTACCCCTTGTTGTCACATACAATCCAGGTCCTCTTTCTGTATCATCCATTATTCACAAATTAAGAACACTTCAACATCCTATCTTCAACTCCCCGCTGCGCTAACGTTTTCAAAGCCACACCTCTTGTTGCCTTCCGACGGACCAACAACCTGAGTGATTTACTACTTAGCGCCAAACTACGTAATCCCACACAAAACAACCCACCCCATGGATCTTTTCGATGTGGAGACAACTGTTTAACTTGCAACTACATAACAGAAGGACGTACCAGCTACACATTTCATTCTACCGGCGAAACTAGACATATTACTCATCATATAGACTATAACTCTAAAAACGTTATTTACATGGTACACTGCAACCGCTGCCACAAACAATACATAGGAGAAACAAAACGACGACTTAAAGACCGTTTTAAGGGTCTTTTAACGAACACCGTAGACCAGTCGACAAACAAACAAACAGTTCCAAACCCACCACAGTTTCAGAACATTTTCTTTCTAACGACCATAACGCTTCTGACATGCTACTAATTCCTCTCGAACTCAGCAAATCTAATCGTGACAGTGCACGCAAAACTAGAGAGGCATACCTTATCGACAGAGGTCAAACTATTGAACCCTTAGGTCTTAATAGGAGAGATGAGACATGAACATTTTTCCCGTCTTTCATCTTCCTAAGTTATGTAATTAACTCATTGTCACGTATTTTTTTTCGTCTTCACGTTGTAACGTTGGCTAATTTACTTATACCTATTTACCAGTTGTATTTTCAAATTTCAAATTGTAACGTTTTTGTTTATGTAACTTTAGCCTTTTTCAGGTATCTATTGTAGCTGTTTAAAATTGTAACGTATCTTGCCACACGGTCAGTCTCAAACATACCCTGAAGAAGAAAGGCCGTGCCTTTCGAAATATTGGAAAATATACTTCCCTGACAGTAAAATCGGCCTTGCTCTTTTTTTTAGATTATTATCCTATGGTCTTTTTTTATCATTTTGTGGCAGATGGTTGTGGCGTTCTAATCTAGCGATCTTTGGATGAAATATTCAGTTTTGAGTATTCAAATGAAATTTGTCAAGGATTAGCCTCTGTACTGTGGTGATGTGAGCATTGCTAGGTATTGCAAGTTATTGATCATTATTATTCTGTGATTCTAATGTTTGAGTCTGTGGATGAAATAATATAATGTCACCATTGTTTTATTATTTTTGGGAATTTTCCCCTAGTTTGGGCTTCAGTGGAATTGTTTAACTCTTTACAGGGCTCTGATTTAAATCCTACAATCAAGGACAAAAGGGTTTGGCACAAATCTTACAAAGTATGTTCTTTACTGTGAATTTAGAGTGACCTTAGTAAATAAGCCAAGTTATCTGTTTACACTACACCGTACCGCCATACAATAGAGTGTGTCCGCGACGGCCATGTTGGAGGACTAAAACAATAGGAAATATTTGCATAAAAATAGAATATATTTCCCAAAGGAAAATCATTGTATTGTTTTGGTCCTCCAACATGGCCGTCGTGCACATACTCTATAGGTGCGGTTACATTAGACCTCTTCCCCAAAGCTCCCCTTGGGAAAATAGCTTGGGTTGGGTTCAGTCTGGGTTTCGATCGATTTCATGCTTGCGGTTACACGCTGATAAATTGCCCAGGGGGAACGGTAAACCTTAACCCTGTTTGACTGGTAAAATTTCACTGGTAAAATCTGTTACACACAAAACGTTGCTTCCCAGTGGGCGACAGCCATTTACCCAAGAGTAAAATGGCTAGTGTAAGCGCACCTAATGTTGCAGTCCACAAAGCATTTTTCCTACGCGGGCTCAACATTGTAATGGGGTGAGAGTCGGAGAAGGGCTATTTTTCTGTCGCGTGCGTACCAAAAAATTTGAATTTGTCCTAACCCTTTCGTTCTTGATTGTAGGTGGTCCCTTTAACTTATGGACTAATAATAAGGACTACATGTACAAAGAAATCATTAAAGGGATGAAACATTTTTAACCTTGTATGCAGTTGTTTATTTTACTTCCGTTTTACAAGACCATTACGCTCAATCAAGAGATCGTGATAAGGCCATTTTACCTCTTGGGCTAATCCAGTTTGAATTAAAATAATTAAGAGTTTCTGTATTGTGTTCTGAAGATCACTGTCGCTGTGAACTTGACATCTGTGGCCAGTTTTAGTACTCACTGCACCAAGATGTATCCCATGGCCTTGATGGACCTGTAACCATTATCCGGAAAATGGGTAGCCTCGTTTCCACACGTGTTGGAGTCATCAGGATATCCTCCAGTACCAAACCCGATTCTGGAGTCGCAGGTCAGGCAAGTTGTTTCTTGGTTACCCAGGATACCGATCCTTGCTTTGGAAAAGGCCCTCCCACCCGAAAAACTCAAAGTGTTAAACCCATCCTTGTTACAGTTGCGCTGCAAGGAGGCTGCAGACCCAAGGAGGCTCTTCCAAGTGTCACGGCCCAGTGAGGTGGCGCGGTATTGCCCGTCAGCGATCAGTGAGTACAGGGAGCTGGCCCGCTTGTTAATAACAACAAAGTTGATCTGATAATGGACCATCCGCATCCCAAGACAGATCTTGGAGAAAGACGTGCTCCAGTAGGATGGCATCTTCGTTTGCGTTAGGTCAAACCCAGTCTGCCCTCCTGCATGATTGTAGGTACTTTTGTTTCTCCAAAGGATAGAATCGTAATGGAAGGTGCGCTGAAAACAGAAAAAAAAAACATTTTACCGAATCAAAAAACCATAAGTAACAACAAAAAGGCCAAACCTAAAAACGGAAGAGTGACGAAGTTAAAACTAATGGCAAAAGTGAAGCTATGCTCCTGTCCACAAAAACTCTAATCGGCCCCCTTCAAGAACTCCGATACGAAGAAAACAGTATTGATTTTGTAAACTCCACCTGCTGCTTAGGAGTGGAAATTGACAATAAATTGTCCTGGTCACCTCTCATCGATGGATTATGTAAGAGTTACAGGAAAAAGCTTGGAGCTTTGAGGAGAATGCCACGCCTTCCCCCCAAAGTACTCGAGGAAATCTATTTCAAAACAGTTGTACCAGGAGTTACCTATTGCATCCCAGTATGGGGTGGATGTACCGCACCGCTTTTCAATAAACTAGAGGAAATCCACACAAAAGCAGCCAGGCTTATTCATGACCTACCACGTGACCGAGATAACACCTATATCCTTCAAAAAGCCAATTGGCTTCCACTATCATACATGTATAAAAAAGCTGTACTAAAACACTTCCACCAAGCTTTTTATCAAGCTGGCCCAACACAAATAACTGAACTGTTTTCTGTGAAAGCGGCAAAGTATGACTCTCGACGATCTAAACAACTGGTACTGGACAGACCCAAAAAGGAAATAGGCAGACTTTCTCTTCGACACAGAGGAACTATGATCTGGAACTCACTCCTTAGCAGCGTTAAAGACCACGATAATGTCACTACGTTTAAAAATCGTCTAAAGCAACTCTCCAAATTTATTAACAATTTCACCTTTGAAAAGGAGAGCTCACTGATCACAAATAAATCACATCACTTCTATTATTATTGATACTAATACGCATTTACTCAATCTAGTTCATTTTTTTTACTTTATTTTTATCTTTTTTCTTTTTTTTTACTCGTACATTGTACATATTTGGTCTTTTATATATAATATTTTTTCTCTTTTATTAGTTGTAATTATTGTAAATTAGTAACACAGGTCCACATCAGCCAACGGCTGCCAGTCTTTTTAACCTGAGAGGTCAAATTAAGTATGTATGTATGTATGTATGTATGTATGTATGTATGTATGTATGTATGTATGTATGTATGTATGTATGTATGTATGTATGTATGTATGTATGTATGTATGTATGTATTATACCTTTGCGCCATCAATCTTCATGACCGGCGTCCATCCTCCATCTCCACATCCAAAGTTTCCCATGTGACAGTAAACAGGAATTGTTTGTGAACCAAACATCAGCGTGTACACTTGACTCTTTGTTGAGCTGTTGTGGGAAAATAACAATTTTATGTTTACTCTTTGTCTTCCCCACGATAACACTACCAGACTCTGTATGTTATACTTCCTTTCACAATTGAAAATCTCAAGCAGAAACTATTACTTACTATAATTGCATGTAATATGTTACACTACATAGAACTATGCAGATTTGAAGTAAGATAAAGAAAACAAACTTGTTGGTGTGGGCAGGATTGCGCCATTCCACGTCTTCGAAAAGGAAGTACTTGTAAACCAGCCATAGACTGACCGTGATTTCAAATTAAAGTTACGTTTTCGATGTGACTAAAGAGGAATCGAAAGACTGTTATCTATCATTAGTAATAAGCCGAAAAGCACAGTTTCCTAATATTACAACGAAATTATATAATGACTTTAACCTGACCGTCAGAAGAGCTGATACAAATTTCCTTTTCCGATTTCCTTTTTCCAAGTATGCCTGTGTCACTTTGAATAATACTCATTCGTTCGTCAGGCTTACATACATTACATTTATTCCATTGTGCATATGCCAAACATTGATATTCCAATCCTAACAGTATGCAGGATGTTTGTCCTATGAACCTAGTTCAATGGCCTTAGCTCCCACGAGTCTCCTGCAACTCTAGAGCATCCGAATTCGACTCCTGATAGGAGCACTTGGATTTCCTTTTTCCGAGTATGGCCTAGTATGCCTGTGTCACTTTGAAATGAATAATACATAATTCTCATATCTTTAATTCTCAAATAGGTTTAAAAGTAAGTTTGTAATTAGTCCTTCAACATAAGGTTGTCAGCGATAAATAATACGATTTCAATCTTTTCCTTAATGAAATTGAGTAGGGACACTCATAAAAGAGATGAAACTTTGTTTCTGGTTCCCGTTTCCAGAAAGAACAAAGGTCTTCTGCAACGAAGTGCATCTTGAAAAATATCGAATTTGTTTAAAGTATGGAATATGGTATATGAGGAACGAGAAGTGCTTATTATAATGTTTCATCGGATACGTTGAATTAATTCTTGAACCTTTACGCAGAATTTGGAAAGCCAACTTTCTTGAGGGCCAAAACGGAACAGCAATCTTTTGATTTTTCTTGGTTCTTTTGAACTGAATTAGAGCTAATGTTAGCACTGATAACGATAACAAAGTTACATGTCCACTCTGTTTAACTTGGAACTGATTGTTACTGTGGGCGTGAATTGGGGAAGGGGATGAGACGATTCTGTACCTCTCACATACACCCCTCCCTCCCTCCCTTCGAGGTAGAAAAATACCTTCACTAACGTCATTTGTGACTCTTCCAGTTTTGGCCAAATTTTGCTGTACCTTTTAAAAAGTCATTGAAAAGAAAAGACCTGACGCTTCCAGTGCTAGGAAATTTTTTTCTCCCTTCATTCTGACGTCTACATCCATGGATACAAAACCGAGTCGATACTTTTGGTGGATCGGCACAAATTAAGGCGGAGACTTTGCAATAATATTTAAGTTTCACATGGCAAATACATCTCTATTGAATAAAGTTTTTAAATGTTTTGCTAAACATACATTTACAAACTACCTGAAAAAGAAAAAAAGAAAGAAAGAAAGAAAGAAAGTGCAGATTAATGGAAGTGAATGTTTATTCGCTCCCAACGAATATTTAGTTATGTTACAACGGTTGACAAATAGCTCGCTTAGATACTAAGGTGAAAGAAAACTTAGAGATTCAAAGACCATTATAGCTTTATACATTTGTCGCTGAGTGCGTAATTTTCTCCACCTAATTAATTAAGTTTAATAAATAAATCATGAACATTAGTGTCATAACTGGAAGAGCTTAGAAACGTAAATGTATTTCTCGTACTGTTCCTTACAAGAAGTGGGGCTGCAAAGAAAATTGTCTGCATTAACTTTCAACTAGATGCACCTATATGAGGTAACTATCAACATGTAATACATAAATTAACCAAGTTTATACAGTTTTTGTTAGACCGAGACTGGAAAAACAAAAAGCCGCAAGACACTTCTCAGTGAAAAAAAGCCCCCTCCCTCCCCCGCTAAAAAGGAGTTGGCAATAATAGCGGTACGATCATACCTTCATCATCGAAAAGAATTTCGTGTCGTCTATGATCTACGTCTGTTCTAGATAATGTCCTCTCCCTGAGCAAGTTTTTAATCTGTCATATGCCGTTACACATCATTCAGTACTGACAGTTTTCATTTTTTATCTAGTTGTTCAAGGCAGGCCCGCCGAGGTAACCCGGATAAGTGTTATTCAATCTCGTAATTAATTGAACGAATTATTTTCAAGTCAGTTGTTTTAAAGACAGAAAAAATTATTCTGGTCCAACATCAGTTGGGCTTTGGCTACCGTCAAACCGTATATCAGAGAAATGCTTTTCAGGAGGAGAAAAATAAATCCTAGTTGACCTTTTTCCTAGAGGGAGTGAATTTGGCGTTGGTCGTGTTTCCAACAACTCGATTGTGGTTAAAAATTAATGTCTGTACTGTCTCATTGGCTACCTGGTTCTTCAGTGCACTTGTACACGCGTTCAATCTCTGCCGCCATTCTGTCGACTAGATTCTTAACGTCTACTTCTTGTTTCTTAATCTCATCTTTTTGTTTGTTGATCCCATCGACAACCCTCTTTTCCTCAGAGGAAGCAGCTGCAAACAATTTTTAAAGCAAACTGTAAGAAACATCCCAATGATAACAGTCAACGTCTTTGCGTAACCACCCTTCGATCACTGCTGCAAAATGCCAATCTTTTTAGTCATAGCAAAATCATGATAGCTGAAGCCATTCGTAACTACAGGGTGATAATTCGTGATAATGCGGTAGAAATGAGTCATGTCACGGTCAGCACTCGTTTCCATATCTTAAACTACCCTTGGACATTTACTTGAAATTAAATGAGGGGAAGCTTAGGTTAGCCCAAAATAACACTCCGGTTAGGGTAAAAAGCACTACGGTTAGCCGAAGGGAAAAATCATTTAATATGGTGGGGGGGGGGGGGGGCATGAAGATATTGAGGGAGGGCCTAAAACTTTAGGAACATGTGTTGGGGGGACTCTGGAAAAATGATAGGGTCGGGGGCGCACAATGTTTTCCTTGATGTGAACAGTGTAATTTTAACGTATGAATAATAACAAGCAAGTTTCCAGTCAGGCAATCTATTGTCCGTAGCAGCAAAAAGAGAATAAGTTCAACCACCTCTTATCTCATACATTATCTATGTTTTCATTGGAGTGTCCAGTGTTCATGTCACCATCTATAGGATTAGCACTTCATTGAGTGACTACAGCGTGTCAACTTGAAAATTTTCTTTCAGCCCCCAAAAGGGTCTTATTGAACCACAGGGTACCCAGACTCACGAACAGATCACGTAGTTGCTAAATATGAGGATTTGTACACAGCTTTTGTGCTGGTTTAGGCATCGAATGATATCAAAATTGTGACTTATTAAAGGCTTTAGAGCAGTCAAGAACACAAAATGGGTGGCAATCGATATTGCGAGTAAAATGTAATAACTGGTTATGGTTATTTTTGTTCGCTCCCTAAGCAGGCCATAACAGTTCCATATCATCGTTTTTTCGCTGGGTTCGAATCCCGTTCAAGCCTGACTTTTTTTCAGGCTTTCTCAGTTCGCGACTGCTTTTAAAAGTTGTGCACTAACTTCGAGGATCTTCCTTCTATTTAATCTATTATGCGCAGTTCAAAATATATGTTTCATAGCGGAGCTCCGCGCGCCGGAGGCGCACTGCGGAGCCCCATATTTAAGAGAATTTGGTAACCCATGAAATCGAAAAATTTTGGTTTGGTTATGACGTCACTTGTCCACCGGTACGACCGTTCGACCGACCGTACGCAATCCCACAATGCTAATGCGCCCGTGTTTGTTTGGCGGGAAGTTGCATGGCGAGGTGCGTTTACAACAGAAATGATAAAGAACACAAAATACAAAGTCAATTTATATGTTTTCGTTGGATATGTTGACAAACGTGGAAAGAAGAGAAAGAGAGAGTAAAAGAAATCAGAAAAGCGGGGACGATTAAGCAAAGTTCAATGTGAAAGCGAGCGATAGATAGCAAGTTAGAGCAGGCCGGCCGGAAAAGTAAGTTTAAAGAAGCTTCACATTTGTCTATATCACCCGTTTGTGATCAGTTATGGCAACTTTCAGAACTCTAAAATAGCTTTACGTAGACACTTTAAGGCCAACTCTGGGACCTTAAGTCGCCTTAAGTCGCTTAAAGTCGCCTAAAGTTGCCTTAAGTCGCCTTAAATACCTCCGGCAGGGGGAGGGGGAATCTCATATTAAATTGACAGGGGTGATTGCCATACCTTTTCTGGGTTAATATTTTGTGGTTTGATACCCCTTGGGGTGTTAAGAGCTAAAATTACTTCCATCAGATACATTGTGGTAGCTTTTAGGGTAATGAGCCAAAAAATATGACAGGCAGCAAATGTCAATCAGCTGATTTGGTACCTCTTAAATAAAATGATAGAAAAAATTGTTCAGATCATGCCCACAAAACAGAATTCTGATACCTTTCAGGGCTTCTTTTCAAACTTTTTGAGTTTATCCCTTTCACTTTTATATGGGAGCCCCCCCTCCCCCCCAACCCCAGCCCCTGCCAATCTTTTATAAATCACTCAGGTTAGAAAAAGGTCAAATTTCCCCCAGAGGATAAACTTCCCCATTTCAATAGGTGGTTTTCACCTCACACATCGTCACGCAAGTGAAAAAATAAAATCCTCAACCATTCAATAGATAAAGTCAAGAAATTGATATGTTGTAGAAGAGTGATACATAAACAACGTGTGAAAGCCACAGGGCTGTGCGATGTCTCCTAATCGAGTTATTCGAGAAAATGTACCACGGAAAATTACAGAGTTTAGTATGGGACGCCATGTTGGTGCCCCGTCTGATGGGCACCAACATGGCGGCCGGAAACCAGCAAAAACATCTGGAGTTTACCTTGCCTATTTCAAAGCCTTTCTTCGCTCTGCTGAACTTTCACACATTGACATTAACGCTTCTATTACATGTTAGCTGATCAGACCTGAAAAAAACAGGAGGCGAATCGATGTTTTCATGTACGTGACATGTTTAGAGCAACAATCCTTCTGTCACGCACTGCGCAAAAATCTAAAATTCAAACTGCTCTATTAATTCAAAACAAAGAACGCTATCCTGCTGAAAACAAGCAAGCCGATGGAAATTTAGATTTTCTTATATGTGATGAAGATAAAAACCCAAAATTGTGTTTAGTTATGAATTTCAGTTTTTTATGACGTCATGTGAAAACCAAGAATAAAAACAAATATGAATTTGTTGTCCATAATAGTGTGTTCATTGGGTTACTGATCTCTGTCAGTGACTCAACTGATGGTCATAATATTATATATAATTCCATCAACCATCCCCCCATACAAATGTGAGAACTTAAAAGCTGGGGTTGGAGGACCCTTTCTAAAAGTAACAGACCTGGTTGTAACACATTTTAACAGAAACCCTAAATTAATGGTACAAGAATATTCTTTCACTGGCATGGCTCCAATACTCTTGCACACCAAGAAGCCTTCTTGGCAGTTTGCCATATTTATGCGATAAACTTCCCACCTACGAATAAGCACCCACTTCAAATAAGGCATTAAGCGCCAAACCCGAAAGCCCAAAAAGTGAATGAGAGCCTGCCCTCAAATAAGAGCCCACCCCACCCCCTCCCAACAAAATACATTTCTGTACTAGCCCAGCATGAAGTAAGATCAGTGTCAGTTGTGTTCCAAAATTGGTTTTAGATATGATACTCAAAGAACTTTTATATTGTTTATGTTAGATTTTGCACTTTTTGTGCCTTGTTCAAGCGAAATAAACTTGTCAGCCCCCTTTATCCCTTGTCTTGTTATTCTCTAAAAATGCCCTGGCTTGCTGAAAATGTTGGGAGACCCTCATGGTCCCAAAATTAAGTGCCCAGGGTGGTTAATCGAATAAATACTTATACGGTATTAACACATGTGTTTTAAAGCAGGTATGAATCAAGCAATGGATTCAAACTGTGCTGAGGCTTAAGTCATGTGCAATTACGGAGGCATGGAAAGGAAAACATGAACAGAAATGTGGAAACCTCTTCCTGCATGAACTTTTTATTGGAATATTTTGGATAACACAAATAAATAAAATGAGCTTTTCTTTTCTGATAAAAAGATAATAATTTTTTCTAACTAGGTCTTAAATAAAAATCAAGAGTCAATGTCTCTTATCAAGAATTGATAAACTTTATAACCTTAAGTGCACACTGTATGAAGGTTAAAATTATCCACTATCAGTCACTTACCGATTGGAAAACTTATCAGGTGCCACCGAACAGTACATAAATGCAAGAAAGGATAACTTCTGGATATTGACGTGCCAAATCCATTCGCGATGAGTGTCTATTTCACAACAACCATTTGACTTAGCATTTGTAAACAAACGAAGAAGCTGAAATGTGCCAGGCGTTCAGACTAGCTAAAGTTCAAACATACATTGAATTCAGTTTCTTGCCGCAAATCTTCATTGCCAAAATGTTTCCTGTAATTGACCACTAAGTAGAAATGCAATTCTACGGACATCTTTTCCACTGCGACTGGAAATAATTCCAAAACCTCTTAAAATAAATCCAGCAATTCACAAGTTGCATGCATTTGAGACAAATGTGGGCACTGGGAACAAATAGAGATGAAGAAATGCATGCCGGGACGATCGTCTTCAAAATGGCGGCACCAATGCATGCTTTCAAGGTTTGTGTACATTTTTGTGAATTTGTTATGCGTATTCTTGTTCTGTTATATTGTCATCAGTTGAACGGTATATATTTTCTTTTAAACAGGTAAAACGCTACAGAAGGAGGCGTATCAATTAATAGTGAATGTAACAAAATGCTGTAGTTGATCAAATTATTTGATATAAGCTTGCTAAGCTTAATGTGTATTAAATATATCATTGTGATTGAGTGATTTTTGATACTCTTTACGTATTTATTACCGATCAATACTCTTGTTTAATAGATGAATTATGTATCAAAAAATTCCAGATGTGATCACTTGTGGGCATAATGTGCATCATGTCAAATTTTTCGGGGATGATCACCCATGGAGTTTCCTGATACATAATGCTTGCATCATAACAATCCAGGCAATATTTTATTTCCTTTCTTGGACACATTTTGTTCAAGTCTATGCGTGTTAGTTAAGGTCATATTGAAGGCCTTTCTGGGCCTGAACTGGGGTGTCTGTACTAAGGACTTGAAATCCGGTGTGCGACAAATGCAGACTGCAGACTTGCAGACCTGCAGACTTGCAGACTTGCAGACTTGATGGACTCAACGACCTCAACATACCGGCCTTTCCCAATTCATTTAAAAAGTAATATTGTGTAACGTCCGCCATTCCACATCATGCGTTGTCCGCTTAGTAGGCTTTAAGGCTACTTGGTTGATTCCATGGAGTGTTGCTGATTCACTAGCTCGCGGCAGTAGCAAGATCGAGTGATATAATCCCCTGTGGAGGCATGTGTTGTTTACGAAATTTTAAGAGCTAAAACCTCGCGCAGGAATTTTTAAATTCAAACTAACTTTGGCATGGCGACCACCTGAGCAACACGTCTACATAATTTTTTTGCTATCCTAACTTTAAACTCGGATATCTCGATAACCAATCAAAATATCGGAAAAGCCTTATTAATGTCTTTTGAAAAACGCTGTGCAGCTAATTCGTTCTTGCCAGGCGTTCGATACCCGATAATTTCAATGCAACAGGCCACGTTAGTCGGAGAGTTTACCCGATCCTGATATTTTAGAAAATAAAAAAATCACTAAAATTGTATTTTCGTCAGAACCTAGCCCTTATTATGCTGTTTGCTATATAGTTTGACAACATTTTCTCAAAACTGGCGCACGTACGAATTTTATTCCTGAAGGACAATCGTGGAAGTAGCCAAGTATCAAAGCATACCAAGCGGACAGCGCATGATATGGAATGGCGGAGGTTACACAATATTATTTTTAAAATGAATTGGGAAAGGCCAGTATGTTGAGTCTGCAAGTCTGCAGGTCTGCAGGTCTGCAAGTCTGCAAGTCTGCAGTCTGCATTTGTCGCACACCGCTTGAAATCTTTGTGATGATGAAGCCTGGGTAATTTCTCAGTAATCTTAACAGCTATATGCATTTTAAGGCTTGGTTCCCTGATTGGTGGATTACAATAAATCATTCACAGGACCATCACAGAACATCCTGTTTGCCTTTAAGGTTAAGGGTTCCATATCCATGTGGGACCTAAACAAGGCAAATTAATTGTATATGTCCACTGTGGTATATTAATAGGCCTAACTATACATGGGCAACAGTCTAGCTTACTCACTGCACCTTGTGTAAAATTCTCCTTAAGTCGCCCAAAATCGCCTCAAGTCGCCTTAAATCGCCTTAAGTCACTTAAAATCGCTTCAATTTTACAGTGTATTTTGCTTAAGTCGCCTTAAATCGCCCTAAGTCGCCCAAAGTTACGGCGACTTAAGGTCCCAGAGTAGCCCTACTTTAATCGCTTTTGATATTGCTAATATTCAAGGAGAAGTTTAATTTTGAAAAATATATTTCGTGGCCGTGTTTTTCATTTGCACCGCACGGCTCTCACTTCCGCTCAGGTTGTCTAAACGTCAGTCAAAGTCACCACAAACAGTCCTTCTCAGGACTTCACTCACCCGGATGATCGTAATTTACGTACTTATCTCATGTGATTGACGGACTAAACACACACAAGTTTCAAAGTTCTTAAATAATTCTACCAAACACCAAAGAGTATTTTTCTGTATTCTCCTTTTGTTAACGTTTATTTAGAGACTAGAATTATTAATAATTAGGAGCAGAATGGGCACAGTTTTGAATTTCCAAACATTTTTCCCCGAGAGCTATTTTAATAACTTGCTCTCGCAAAAAATACCATGTTTACGTAATTCCGATGGCCTTTTATAAACAGATCATTTGTAAATTAAAATAATTTCTTCTAGGCAAAAATCGATAATTTATTGTGCTACGTGTTTCAAGCTTTACATGCACAGATACTTTAGTCGTTGTTAAATTCTCGATACCTTTGATATTCGTACAGAAATTAATTTTTGAACATTTTGTTTCATGACCGTTTTTTTTTTCATTCGCTCCGCACGGCTCTCGTGCGTTTGTAAACACACACAAGTTTAAAAGCTCTGAAATAATTGTACCAAAAGCCAAAGACTATTTTCCCGTTTTCTCCATTTGTTAAAGTTTATTTAGATACTACAACTGTTACTATAGGAGCAGAATTGACACAGTTTTAAATTTTCAAACATTTTCCCCCGGGAGCTACCTTGCTCTCATGTTTACGTGATTCGACGGCCGTTTACAGGTCATTTGTAAACGAAAATGCTTTCTTCCAGACAACAATCGATAATTTTTCTTTATGTAAGGCTTTACTGACAGATGCTTCAATCGTCAATTACAGTGCGACGCACTGTAAATTCTCGACACCATCGATATTTGTGTAGAAATTATAAATCAGTTTTGAAAAATATTTTTTCGTGGTCGTGTTGTTTTCATGGCACCACACGGCTCTCATGTGTTCGCACGCAAGTTTAAAAGCTCTAAAATAATTCTAGCAAACACCAAACACTATTTTTTTTTCAATATTTTCCATTCGTTAACGTTTATATAGAGACTAGGATTATTGCTACAGGAGCAGAATTGACACAGTTTTGAATTTCCAAACATTTTCCCCGGGTCGCTCAGTTGCTCAGTACACCAAAAATATTATCATGACGTGTAATTCGACGGTCGTTTACAAATCATTTGTAAACGAAAATGCTTTCTTCCAGGCAACAATCGATATTTTTTCTTTATGTTATGTGCTTCAAGCTTTACACATTTTACCCGTGATACCACCAATATTCGCAGAGAAATTATTTTTTGAACATTTTGTTTTTGAGCCGTGTACATGCAATGCATTTGCGCCGCTCTGCCTTCATGCGCTTGGACTGTATAAACACGCACAAGTTTTTTTTAAAAACGCTCTGATATTTCGCTCTACAACCAAGCGTTAAAGTGTTAAAATTTTTATAAGGTCCAGGATTATTTTAGTAGGAGTGATATTGACTGAGTTATGATTTTTCAAACATTTCTATCCGCGCGCCAAATAAGTCTGGGTTTCCTGTTAGGCAACGACGACGGTAGCAACAACATTTGAACAAAAACAATCACTCCGCAATTAAATTTTGATACATTTCTTTGCCGTCCTCCGCAAAACATGAGAACATGAGCAAACGACGGTGAATTTTTCTTTCTCTGTTAACTTGAACGCAACTCCTACCAATTTAGGCAACTTGCTCGCTGTTTACTAGTCTAATGCATTTCTGATCAACAATCAATGTTTTTTTCTTTATTTTACGTGTTTCAAGCTTACAAATATACTTCAATCGCTTCGATAGGATAAATATTCGTAGGGAAACCAATTTTTGAACATTCTGTATCGCGGCAGTTTCGTTCGCACCGCACGGTTCTCATTCAGTTTCAAACACACTTAAGATCTGTGCCAAGCAACCAAGAGTGATTTCCCCGTGTTCTCCTTTTTTTGGCGTTTATTTGGATTTCAGTAGGAGCAATATTGACTGAGTTGTAAATTTTACACATGCAATGAAGAGAGAATATAACGGTTTAATTCAGGAGTAAACTAACAACGATAAAACTTAATGTCAGGCATCAATTTATTGTTCACCTGCGCTATGAAGCTTCCTACCGATTGAAAATCCGCGAAAATAGATCGATAAAAATAGCAAACGGTGGATCTAAAGAAGGAGCTTACGGGGTAATTTCTTCCACTGAATTTGACCTGCTCCTTCTTCCCATCAAAAGCACGCTGTTATGCTCGGTTATCATTCGTTGTAAGAAGAAGTAGCGAGGTGGAAGCACTTGTTCGCCATGACTGATTTCAGTTTCTCAGCTAAACAAATGTCAATCCGATCCAAGTTTTTAGCTTTGACGCAAATGATATTTTGCTGTTTCTTGTAAGACACGAAAACTTAACGTTTAGGAATTTTCTTTCTAGCTGCAGCACTTGATTTCCATGTATTTGTGGTACAAATAACTCGGCTTAAACAGTCGAACTCCAAAGAACTTGAAAGAACTCGTTATTTTTGGACACAAAATGAAGAAACCAACGAAATATAGAACTGGCGTGCTCAGCCAATTTGGAGCGAGTATTTTCGCCGCTCGACCTATCAGGAGTATGTAATTTTGCCCTCTGTATTACATTGTTGTTGTTATTGTTGATGGACAGTTTTTGCTGCATATGCACTAAAAATATATATAACTGCAGAAAGAATGAGGAAGTAGTAACGTTATTACGTTCATACGCTAAGCAGATTTCTATATGCTATGAAAAAAAAATTGGAGCTCCGCTTTTAGGCTTGGCTAAATATATATATTATATTCATATTCATTTACTGTATATCTCGGAATCTGTTTAATGATTAAACCTACGCACCATGCGATATTTTTCTACCCGCTACGTCTTAAAACAATTATATTTATTGGCTTGACTTTTTTATTTCTTGAACAATGAACTCATTACACTGAGCTTATAGCACCTAAATATTCAGTTTCAATATTTTACCTTCAGTCCCTGTAGGCTGTTTTGTCACAGTCACTGGGAACAAGATGAGAAGGAGAAGGAACGCTTTCATAACCGCCATCTTTGATTCTGTCGCTGAAAACGGTGAAGTAGTCAATCTAAAATCCCACATTGATTTTTGAAAAGGAAATTTGTTTTCATAACTTTTGCATTTTTTAAAAAAATTCAAATATTACTGTTAAGTGAGATCATCCGCTTACCTTGAGAGCCTGTCGAGCTATGTAATCTATTGTAGATGCGCAAGAGAAGGTCTTTTTAGGTGCTTCTTGTGTTCCCGTTTCCACATCGGACGAACTGTTTTGTCTGCGCTAAGGTCAAACAATTTTAAATGAAACTGTATATTGTTTTTAACAAACTGTGACTGTCAACTTCGTGGTGGCTTCTTTCTAATCGTCAAATAAATTCCAAAGAATGTCGTGATCAAAGTCGGTAGCACGAACGTGGAAATTGATAGCCTCGCACGAATCTTGCGTGTGATTGGTGAGTTAAAACAGTCATCTGTAACTTAACTTTTACCATACTAATTAAAAGGGCAGTGTCACTTATTTTTAGTGTCACCTTCCAAAAACCATATTTGTATGGTTGTAAATGTTCTAATAATAGTTCGGTTTTGTTAACAATAACCTTACTAGTGCACAGAAACTATTATCATTCATCCATATCTGCCGATGGCTAGGATGGAAATGGATTGCAATTTGAAAAAATTGGCCCTTTTTTTCAAGTTTCTTCTGAGTATTTCTCGGTGAAGTCATTTCATATTTTCTTCCCCATGTTGTGAGAGCAATTTCATGTTAGAAAAGAGATTCTTAGTCAAATATTTGAGCAGCTTTGGCCAACATACAGCAAAACCTCCGTGAAAGTGCCCCTTTAAAATTGAAAGAAAGATGTAAAAACGTTGTCAAACAAATCTATCAAGTGGAAACGATACGGACCCGAGGCCCTGTAAAAAATAGGGTTTTAGACAGCCTAGCCTGTTCGCCAGCTTGCCCCTTGTTGATGAACGGTTTTCGCTTGATTTGAATCATAAACAGAAATAAAAATTTAAAGGCAATTTTCTTTGTCGCAAACATTAATATAGTGGATGTATCCCTAAGTTCCTCATAGCTCAAATTTGTCACAAAATTGATTTGCTTCAAATCTTGCATGTAAATTACTCTTTGCACAATTACTTTAAAAACGCTTTACGTAAAGGCTCTAAACGCTTTCTTCCTCAGTTTCCAGGGCAGGGCCCATTATTAGGCCAAAATTGAATTTTTGTAGTGAAAATCTGTACAATTTTAACAGGTTTGGTATCTTCTCACAACACTTAAAATTTCATGCAAGGCCATATATTACGGTTGGTTGACAAACACAAATGTTCCTTATACTGAAATATGATTGATATTTCCACATAATTGTTTCAAATAGTGAAAACAGCTACTTTTACCCACCAGCCTTTACCAGTGAAACTGGTGAAAGTTACTCAGAATAACTAAAGAGTTAATCTAGCTGAGTAACAAAATTGAATATTAAGACTTAGAGCCTGTTGGCAATAAGCGTTAAAATGTTAAATAGGAATAAGAAAAACATGTACGTTGTATGGTAATAAAAATGTATAAATAAAACGGCAGGAAGTTAATGGATGCCAGTCGACAGAAATCATCGATGCATGCCAGCTGGTTGGTGCAGTCCGGCTGAGTGGTGACCAACTGTCTGGATCAACATGATAATCAACGAATTATTTATGCATGTATGCTGTCTTCCAATTTAGTCGCGGAGGAAAAATATCGGAAGGCCCACCACAGAAACCATTTGTATCTTTTCTAGTCGGTTTTTTTGCAGGCCGACCAACTTTCATGAGAGAACGCGGGCTGGCTACTTGATGATTGTCTGGATAATGGTTAAGTTAAAAGTGCAACTTTCAGTGAACACGAATCTTAAGTACGGCGATACATTTTCACCTATCGCGGCGATTGGCGTATAAAATCGCCAGGTGTGTCGCTGGCTTTAGACTGCGAGTATTATTTTCGGGCATGGGGCTTGTCTGAACATAGAGTCTGTTTTGGTGCTCAAGCAAAAAACTCGGCCCGTGCAGGGGCATGGGAACTACTTCAACGGGTAGTACTGGGGCACTGGTCCTTGGTAAAGGCACTGGTTTGTCATTTCCCGCGCTCCCGCGGAAGGCTCGTTTCAGATTCATCTTTCTTGGAAACAATTTGCTAAAGACACAGGAGAAACCTACGCTGGACCGTGTCGCTACAAAGACGAATTAACTCAAAACAATGGCAACATGCCTAATTGAATGGTGAAGAGATCGTCCACAAAACGTTTCACTCTTTTGTATGCGATCTTTAAGCACTGCAGAAATTTCATTTTCAATTTTATGCACCTTTTTATTTGCAATTGAGTGCTACGAAGAAAAAACGTTTTTCTCGCTATTTACTCAAAAGATATTTCATTATAGCCGAAGAATTAAGATGGCTGATCTGTCCGAGTCAAAAGTTTGATGTCTGCTTTGTTTTGTAGGTGGAGCATGTTTATAAATTTAAGGGATTTTCCCTGTAGAAAACCAAAAAAAGTTCAAAATGATTGCTGGTATGCTTAGTTTCGTAATCGCAATCTCACAAAAACATAGTGCTTTCGAAGTTCCGGACACTATTCCGGCATCACATAGGAGGTAGACAGATTTGAATATCCCGAGATAGCGAATCAACTAGACCGGCTGCACAGAACCAAGGTCACGGAGTCAGTAAAGTTTTAAAAAAGACAACCATCGTAATACTGCTTGCTACTTTCTTAAAACTAGGAGTCTCCAAGTTTTGAAATCTCTTGGGGTTTACTTTCTTGTCAATTCTATTGCTTCATTGATAATTGACAGCACCTGAACTTTATACAATGTAGTTTTAGGTCATTTCTTAAGGTGGATTTTTACTGCCGCGAAAATTTTACGTCCTTTGAGCCTCTTGGTCTGTATATAGTCATGCAGAGACCGCTACAAGAAAAGTGTTTTCCATTGATGCCAGTTAGTATTTATATCGTCATTGGCTATGATCGAAGAGGTTAATTGCTGACAGAGCCGTAAGCAGGCCCTCAAAGTCGCCTTTTGCACAATCGTAGACAAATCTAAGGGTTTTTGGTGGGGCTCAGTTAAGCGTTAAACTGGAAAATAATGACGCTGTGGTCTGTGTTAACCCCCGTTTTTTTGGAGATAATGTTGGTTACATTGACACGGTTCGGCATTGTTCTGTCGCACTTTGTAATAATCATCGCACTTTGTAATACCTGTCGCGCTTTGTAATAACACTTGTCGCACTTTGTAATAAAATAGCTGTCATACTTTGTAATAACAGTTTGTCGCACTTTGTAATAACAAATTGTCGCACTTTGTAATAACCTTTTAAATTTCCTTTGAATAAGATATTTGGTGGAAATTATGACTTGACTAATCCCCCAGGGCACAAATACATTCTTTCTTGATATTTTGCTCTGCAAGCTAAACTGAGTCGAAAAAAAAGAGGGAAAAAAAAAAAAAGAAAAAAAAACAAAAGAAAAAAAGAAAAAGAAACGTGTTCTCCTCCACGCTTCTCGCTATTGTTATATTGGAGATCACACAGCTTGCTTAGAAATGATGGAATGCAATAAGTGAACAAAGGAGAGATAACTCCTGGTTAAAATAAAAGATGCGCGAGAGGGTTGAGTCCAAGGGTTAGTAAGGGAGATAAAGACTTCGAGTGAGTCGCTACTTGCTCTACTGGGGAGCGAGGGAGGGAGGAGGGGAGTCACAGGAATGAAACATGAAAACAATGAACATGAAAAAAAAAAGAACTTTTTGATAATAGAAATCTTTACAGTCATTTCCTTGTAAAGTTCACTTTTATCTGCAGCTGTGCCTTTTTCAAGAAGAAGAAATTCTATTCATTTACTATTCAAAATAATCACTATACGAGGGACGTACCTAGCAATGGAGCGGCTTAACAAAACCGATTTTTAAAAGTCATTATTCGTGGTGACAAAGAGTTTCTGTCAAGATACATCGTGTCAAGACAAATAACGATTGCGAGAAGTGTGGAGGAGATAACGTTTCTTTTTCATCCCCTCAGTTTAGTATGCAAAGTAAAATATCAAAGAAGAACGTATTTGCTCCCTGTGTGATCAGTGAATTCACTTATTTTCCACAGAACATCGTATTCAAAAGTAAATTAAAAGATTATTACAAAGTGCGACAATTTGTTATTACAAAGTGTGACAGCTTAATTTATTACAAAGTGCGACAACTTGTTATTACAAAGTGTGACAGCTTTTTTATTACAAAGTGCGACAAGTGTTATTACAAAGTGCGATAGGTATTACAAAGTGTGACAGTTTTATTACAAAGTGCGACAGGTATTACAAAGTGCGATGATTATTACAAAGAGCGACAGAACAGGCATGCTTGTGATTACAAGGTCAAGTATGTTGTTGCCACGAGTGGGTTTTTTATTGAGTTGTGCAGGTCAAGAGGTCGTCGTGAAGGGTTTCAATAAAGACCCGATGCACTGTCATAGGAGTCCCAGAGAATGTCTGGCAAATTAAAGTCACCCAAAATTACCATATTGTCGAACTGGTCACAAACTTCATGCAGAAAATTATCGAATACACCCATCCAACTTGGGTCTTCATTGGGTGGCCCATAGCAAAGACAGAATAAAATCCTCTGACTAATAAGCGTAGTATTTCGGCAAAAATGATCTCAAGCTGTTGTAGCTTGGTTTCCAATTCAGGTTTAAATCAAGAACTAGCCTTTATTTATTCTTACCTCGAGGATATACCTTAACCTTAAATGCCAATATATTGCGTTCTAAAATTAAAAGCGATGCAGTTAAGAAAATATAAACGAAGTAGAAACATTCCGTAAAAGAAGGGGCATTAAAAACGAGAAAATACTCTCGATTCCTTCAGTCGATCCGAAAAGGCGAGCCGAGCAGAGAAACGCGTTGCATAGTGGTGTCCACAAAATTAACCTCAATGCCTTGTTTCTGTGATCTTTGCGCGACCACAATCCTTTGCATTTTGCATTGCAAGCACTCGCAAGGTCCCATAAATATATTTCTGTACCGATTAGAGTGCTGCTTAACTCGGTCGCTTCAGGCTCCCTCGCTGCGGCAGCAAATATATTTTTCGCTCGAATTGGCGCAGCTTAGTTCCTGAGCGATTCACGCACGGCCCGACAAATTCATTAAACTTGCTGCGCCTCAGGCCCCACTAGCGAGTTTTCTGTACTGAAAATGGAACTTTGAAAAATGTCGTAACTTTCATAAAAATTATCTCTTGCCTGCTGGCTCTACGAAAATTTGGTAAAGAAAGTAATATAAAATGAAATAAATTAAACAGGGGGTCACAATGACTGCTAGCTTGTAACAATAATGCTGAAAAGTGAGAATTGACCTTGCAACCAATTTTCATGTCAAAAATCATTCATTTATTTAGCAAACATCTCACAGTCTCTTCCTCTTTTTGTACGAGCATAAAAAATAGTTACAAAATAAATCGTTTTCAGTTTTGTTCGAGTTAACAATGGTAGAATCTATTTACAGACATTTAAATTGTGAACAAGTCAGTTATTTGAGCGACGCTTGAACAGACGGCGGAAAAGTTTTCGGAGGTAGCCAGGCTTGTTCTTTACTTCAGTGCTCTAAAAGAAAAAAAAAAGAGATATATACACAATCGAAAGCGTCAGTGATGCGACCACCAACACGCAATACGCCACACACATTTTGCCGTATTAACGAGGTGCGTGGATGAAAGATGGTATAGGAAAACAAATTAATTGACAAAGTTTTGTTTTGAGCCAAAATAAAGTGATCGTCATGACAAAGTGGATATGCAGACGGTGTTGACATAAGGAGGCTCTTCTTTACGTATAGCTGATAATAAACAGTGTTACAAATTAAAAACAACAAACAAAGCAAAACTGTCATTAAAAGGCAAAGTCAATTTCAACCCTCTACTGTCTTATAGGGAGGTTTTCAGTTGAATGTCTTCTCAGTTGAAAGTAATTTTGCGTTTGCTTCACTACGCACCATGATTGGTTAACAAAAGTCGCGCCACTTTCTCAACCAATGAGAAGCAAAACAAACTGACCAAGACTTGCTCACACGGCATACGCGTTTTCCCGCGCTTGGCGCCGGTTACTTGAATGTGCTGGGTACGTGCTTCGAATTCTGATTGGTTCACCGATTGCTTCATTGTGATTGGACAGAGTAATTACTTTGGTTTTGGTTTGGCGACACAGTTGAAAACAGAAACTTCAATCTTCGGATGTAAGTAGAGATCTAAAAATTTGTGCTAGTCAGGCAGGGACCGCGTTGACACAAAGATGCCGTGTAAGGAGTTTCTTTCCACTACTTGTCTAAATATATGTTTGTACATTATAACAACATTAGAAACGTTAACACTGTAAATAAGTCGGTCGGTGTGTAAAATGAGAAAAAACGTGTTGAACCCCTCCATTGGCCTATTGGCTGGTTCAGGAAATAAACACGTTGGAAATAATGTGATGGAATATGTTAAGCCTGGTGATTAAATGAGAATGATGTATTAATCACTATTCTAAATGGCACAGGCCTACTCGGAAAAAATCCAAGTGCTCCTATCAGGAGTCGAATCTAAGACCTTCGGATTACTAGTTCGGATGCTCTACCACTCACTGAGCTACAGGAGACTCGTGGGAGCTAAGGCCATTGAACTGTTTAATGGCCTGATAGGAGCACTCGGATTTTATTCCGAGTATGCCTTTGTCACTTACTGATTAATACATCATTCTCAATAAACACGTTGTTGTAGCGTAAAATAACGCAAGGGAAAGACAGACGGAGGCGCAGCACTTTTGAAGGTGGATTCTCTGTATCAAAATCGTATATATACCCAGAATTAATAAGAATAATTTAGCGGTTCTTGTTTTATTGGAGTTCAGGTGCACTTCAAAAATAACTTGTACAAAAAACATAGTGCGCTGACGCAATCAATCATGTTTCCTGACGCCATTCCGCACAAACACAAACTAAGGGACGGACCATTAGAAAAGTGATGGGGGGGGTGGGGAAAATACAAAAAAAAAAATTCGTGCAAGCCAAAATGCCTGAAAAAAAAATTCTTGCAAGCCGAGACGGAAGAAAAAAAAATTCTTGCAGAAGGAGATTAAAGAATTATTATAGAAAATACCCTTTAGGGTTTTAATGACAAAAAAATTTCTTCCAGAATGCCCCAAAATGGCCTTTTTAATGTTTTGAAAATCTAAATTTTTTTGTGGAAGTTTGTTTTGTATGAACAACAAACCAACCTCACATTTTGTGGCGTGGCTGGAATTTTCCCTTACTACAACTCAGTATTTTGTTTTGTGTTTGTAACTGGTAGTAAACCCAATAATCACGAGCAATAGGTCAATTAGTTTTGAAGAAAAACGATTGAGAGTCGCGTAGGCCTGTCAACCCCATTATGCCATGTTGATTCATTACAGACAGGCCCCGTCTCATGTCGTGAAAGACATACTGTACATGAACTCCGAAAAAACAAAGACGAAAATCGCACTCCTGGCGGTGTATACAGCTTTATACAGTCTCCATAGTGAGCTATATGCTGCAACACATATGCACAGTTCTACGGAAACACCTATCCGCGAACAAAATGACAGTTCATGTACAAAATTTAACGTTTTAGCCATCATAGAAAACACAGCGTCAAGCTTAGCCCCACCATGGATCGAACTCGCAGCCACCAGATTGGCTCAAACCAAGGAGCCAATTGAATTGCAGGGTTTTCGATCCGAACAATGGGTTTATAATTTGACAAGAGAGCGCGTTTGTTGAAATGATACCGAGAACTCATCTCTATCATTTCTGAAGAATCGGCAACTGATGAGATCCACAAGATTAGGATCGAAACCGCGGTCTTGCCTGACCATTGCCTTAAATGCTACAGAATTTACTTACGGCCGAAGGACTAGAAGCAGCCCCTGGCCAGAGCACGTAAACACAGGAGGAAAATACTAAGCTCCCGCAACACAAACCTCACAGTTACAGAGCTTAGCGGAGCGACAACAAAACACACAGCCGTAACTTAAGCGGCCTTTAGCCCTCAATTTAACGCATTGCATAGCTTTGAAAGAAGCTACAATGCTTAAGAACGGATCAAGGGACAAATAACCGTGATAAGAAGCACAGCATCTTGCACCAAAAGCAAATAGCCGGGCCCGGCAATCTGACAAAAGCTGCAAGATAATGTATAGTTATTACACGGTTCAAATCCTATCCTTACAACGATAAAAAGAGAGGCTATACTGTCAGCAGACGCACTGAAATGAGCCATACCAAGCCTAAACTAAATGCCACAAACGGCATAAGAACGACAGTCGCTAAACGGAAACGTAACAACAAGAGGTCAAAATGACCTTTGAGATCAATTACAACACATGCGACAGTTAAACACATGGCTTTGTTCAGTGTCTATCGCGCAAATCCTCCGAATCATAGATGGCATTTAAAAAGAAGAAAATCCAGCGCTAAAAGAAAATTTTACCGGGAGCACCGCTCTTTTCATAGAGAAAAGGGTGTTCTTTGGAAAACATAACCCGTGAGGGCAAAACTCTTATTTAGGCTAAACACGCACATGAGAGTCGCGTAGGCCTGTCAACCCCATTATGCCATTTTGAATCAATTCTTATTAAAATGTGTTAAAAAGTAAACAATCAATAAACAGACAGTACATGAAATTTGATTTAAATTATTTTAAAATGATGACCAGTCTTTTATTTAAGTATGAGGCTGATTTTACTACCAGCACTAGATACTAGGTTTCGTTGTTTTTGTTTAGTTTTGACCATTATGCTGTAATTTTTAGATATTGTCTCAGGGGTTAAAGGTAATCATTCCAAGCCCACAAAGTACAACTTTTTTTTAAAAATCCTTTATTTAATTTTTTTTTTCTGAAAAACAACAAAAAAAAAAATTCGTGCAGAGGGTATCAACTGAAAAAAAAATTCCTGCACAAGCACTGAGCATAAAAAAAAATTCCTGCAGACTGAAAATCCCCCACCCCCCCCATCACTTTTCTAATGGTCCGTCCCTAAGAAAAAATGTTTCCTCACGAATCAAAGCGGATTTGTCACAATGGTAAGTAAAGCTATATATTATAAAACAAATAAAAAACTTAACGGTGCCTACTTCTGTTGTAAAACACACAAGGCAGAGACGAGAACACTCAAAAAGGAAGTAAAAACAATCGCCTGTTGATCGTGTCTCGCGTGCTTAAAAAATATTGTCACTTCTTTGGGTGCGTTTTATAACAGAACAAAGCACAATAAAGCTGTTTTATAATTTAGTTTATAATTATAACAGTTTTCAATGATCATACTTACTCGGGCCTGGAGGACTGCAATTCTCTCACGGACGGCATCAATTTGGCTGTAGACAGAAAATGGCAATATAATTATATATAATAAGCGGCCGCTGTCAGAAAAGAGTTGGACAGTAGCTTCCGCATTGCTTTTCATGTGATCTGAAAACTTTTGAGGTTATTACAAGCTTAATGTCATGGATGCGGAAGGGAGAAGTTATTCAAAAATTCGCGCTACAATGTAGAACACGATTAATTCATTTGCCGCTTTTGTCCCACATGCTCACCATGCTCTGAGTGGTTGGTTGTGCTGTTTTACGCTTTTTAAACAGATTAAAGTTAATAAATTCTCAAAGACTGTTTCAAGTTAGGGCAGGATTGAAACGCCGTACACTTCATCAGTGGGTACCTTTGAGGAAGTAAACACCATCCCCTTCTCCGAAAGGTCAGAACACTAAAAGCTATTTTTTATCGAATGGTCCCTGGGCGGGAAATGAAGTGTGACTCTGGTATAAACAGAAAAGCCTCAATATCAAAATACAGACTCTCCCTACTGTTCTCCATATAATCCTTATGGTACTAATTGGAAGAATGTCTGTAGCCATCAAAACGTTTATCTTTGAGGATCCTTACATCTTTTCTCGTTGACTTATACGTTTGGTCAAGTAGTAGCATAGTAAGGAGAAATTAGATGGTGATCAGTATTAAGGCTTAGAAGGTTAACTGCTAAATCGAACAAGATTTGGTCTGTTTATAAACATAATTGTAACTGGAACGGTACAATTATAAAAATGGAGAACTTCATATAAATTAATTATTACCAATACTCGCCCTCTTAATTTGCAACATATAAAATAAAACCCCCCTTTCCTAATAATGGAAAGCATGACAGCCGTAAATGAGTAGCCCATTACGAGGCTTAGTGGAAAGCTCTTCTTGTGAAAATGAGTTGAAAACTATTATTAATAACAAAAACCACGGTATGCACGAAAACTCCCTTCCATAACGAGGTTCAAAGCAACTCAGGAATGGCCTTTATCGCAAAAACAAACGCGATTAATTTGGATACCCTGAGAATAATTTAAATAATACAGATTAACTGTCTCAAACCCAACACTTACTTTTCTTTATCATTGATCTTGATCTTCATCTGAAAACAAAAATGATTAATGGGTTAATTAACGTTCGGAGGTTCTTCATGGTTTAAAAACACAACCGCCATCTTGCTCACTTACACACACAAATGGAGAACGAACTTCTTGTAAAGGGTCTCAGGTCCTGAACAGGAGTTTGGCAAAAGTTTACTTACGATAGAAAAAGATCTATAGAAAAACCCTCAACAATCATCGGGGCAAAAAATATTCTGCACGATAGTATAACCTTTTGGAAGGAGACAAATTCGCATCAAGTCGCCCAGGAAGAAATTTGAATCAGGTACTTATAAATCTTTACCTCAAGCCGCCATATCGCGAATTCGCGGTCGATGGCAGCATTTTCGCTGAAATTAAAGAAATAAAGTTGTTAGAAATTCGCTCTACTTACATGTTGACTACCTGATTTCATATCATGAATTTTCGGCTGTGCTTTGTGTCGTATGTATAAATAATAATAAATAATAAATCGGTCGGGAAAATACGCAGTTTTCAAAACACATCAGCGACTTTTGAACAAGCGCTGAATTTAAATGACGAGTTAACATAATAATTCATGTCCTATTACCTTTTAACTTCGGCCTTCTTTTTGTCTAATTCCTGTAAGGAATCAAAGCAATTTGAGTTTGAATAAGAATCTAGTTTCAAATAAAACTCTTGCCACCAATGTGGTAAGAACCCAAGGGGAATGGGGGTGGGGGATTGGCCCTAAACGTTCACCTCCTCTAGTCCAAGCACTTTGAGTCATCCTTGGATGACATCACCTCTATCCGAGTCCAATTGGTTGAAACTGATCTCGTGGCGTGATAATGTTCAATTTTGCAAGCAAGCCGTTGTTGGTGTAGTGGATATAGATATGACACAAGAAGCAAGTTACCCGGGTTCCAGACGCTTAATTACACTATTTTGATTTTTAACTTTTTTTTTACTGTTAAGTTTGAAACTAGTTTTTTTCTTGAATATACATTATAAGCTGTCCAACAATGTTTGGAGTATCCAGTCGACTAGAAACAACAACTTGGTCTTTCCGATTCCTGCCATCTTAACTATGGACAAAACAACTCTCCCCTCCCTCGCCGGCACCACCCACCCCTCTCCTAACACGACTTCTGTCGTCTCATTACATGATTCACTTTTAAAACTAACCGCAACTCTTCGTTCAAAGTCGTTGATGGACTTGTACATGGCCAGCCGTTTTCCCTAACAAAAAGAGGAAACAATATTGAGCATTTCATCAAAATAGCATGTGAAATCCTTCCTGAAGCGTGCACTGTGTTATGAACGACTTGTAGTAATTTACATAAATGGATTATGACAAACCTGGATTTCCTCTTTAATCCTGTCTATAGCCGCTTGCTTAGCTTGATTCTGGAGAACAAAATGGAAATCCCTGATATTGACAAAATATTCCGTTTTTCGTTTGCGCACCAAAGCAGAGTTTACTTTGTTATCATTAATTTAAGCTAAAAACATAGAGAATCGACTAAGATTAAGAATGTCCACTGAAAGTGCACTTATTTCATGCAAGGTTTGTTAAACACGAAAGTTGATAGTCGAACGATGATTGCCATAGATTTTTTTAAACGGATTTTTGAAAGTAAGCAGATCTTATATTGTCGGCGTACATTCCAGCTGCAAGTCACATTACTTCACATAAAAAGACAAGCCGAATAGATTCCTCATGGTTGGAAGTTCATAACTGATATACTATACAATGCCAGGCATCTGTGTGAAATGAGAACTACATCGTGCACATTGAAACATAACTTTTACTCACCGCTTCACGCGCCGAATTTAATTCTTCGCGAGCACAATCCAGCTTTCTAGAAATAAGGTAAAATGTTGTTAATGTTAACTACAGTTAGAGTCGTTGGATTATAGTAAGGTAAAGTCGCATGAAACAACTGGGAGCATTGCTACTCCCCCCTCCCCGATGGGATGCTAGTTCATCGTGAGGCCCATACCCCCAGTAGTATGTTGCCGGTAATTATTTTTTTAATTATACACCTGGGTGAAGAGAGACAATGTCGAGCAAAGTTTCTTGTCTAAGGAAACAACACAGTAATGAAGAGATCAACCTACAATCCCGGCTAAAAACCATGAACCGGTTTCAACGGAGCTCATCCCCCTTCCCATTTTCAATGTTGTTTCCTCCACAAAACACGTTCATGCGCTAACCACTTCACTATGCGTTTTGTCTTCGTTTGAATATTGAAATGGATAAAATCAGTTACAGTGTAGGTTACGATCCAAAAACCAATCAAAATCGACCAATCATTTCTTGAATACTCACCTCTTTCTTTCCTCCTTCTGTTCATTAAGCCGGAAGATTAAAAAAGACATAACATTAAGGAATAACATAACATTAGGGGAGCAGGGATGGAGCACTGGTGAGAGCACTCACCTCCCACCAATGTGGCCCGGGTTCGAATCCCGGACTCGGCGTCATATGTGGGTTGAGTTTGTTGTTGGTTCTCGTCTTTGCTCCGAGAGGTTTTTCTCCGGGTACTCCGGTTTTCCCCTCTCCTCAAAAACCAACACTTCTAAATTCCAATTCGATCTGGAAAGTGTCCCCAATAAGTGCTCCGCGCTAAATACATTGACACTTAAATAAAGTGATTTATTTTTATTATTTTATTTTTATTTGAGTCGGCCCACAATAGGTTATTTCCGAGTTGATTTGAGCCTCATTATGAAAGCGACGCTTCGTGCATCACTTTTGTTATTAAAATTAGTTTTTATTCATATGCAAACAAAACTAATGTTCATGTGAAAAGTTTGCATTAAGCCTCACTTTCATAATGAGGTTCAAAACGCAACAACTCGGAAATGGTCTACTCTTTAGGTTAAGAATAAATTCAACTGCAATGTAATGCAACTGGTGCAATTTTTGTAATAAAAGAAGGAAAAGATAAAAAAGACAATCACAAAATAACGGCGCATAGTTTCCTCTGCTTTTAAAAGTCTCCCTTAAGTCATGTCAATTTTTTTTATAAGACGTCTCCCTTCCATTCTGCAGTTTTGCTATTTAATTCATTTAAAGTAACTCTTCCGATAAAAGTTAACTATCCTCTTTAAGTGTTACCTTCTGTGCCTTCATTTTCACAGCGTTCACCTCCTCCTGAACAGTTATAAGCTCACTGTGATAAAAACAAGGATAAAATTGTTTGAAATTCTAAATTTTAGAACAAATATTAAATCCAAATTTGTACTCTGTGTCCGGCGAGAAAGTTAACGGGGCAAAATATGTACCTTTGGTATTCCTCAACGATTGAATTCGTCATCTGTAAGAAGGCATCAAACAAAGATACTAATGAACTCATGAGTGAATTTAGGAAGGATGAACTAATTGGCTGAAAGACTGACCGATCGATTGGCTAGCTGATTCAGTGACTAACAAGCAAACAGACATAAAGACAGACAAACAGACACACTGAGTGGCTAACTGTGGACTGGCTAATTTGCTGACAGTCTCACTGACTGAATGTCTGAGTGGCTGACAGATTGACTGCTCGCTAGCTGACTGACGGACAGACTGACTACCTGCCTAACAGAATTACTTACTGACAGGGTGACTGACTGACTGACTGACTCTTATGTAACATATCGCATCCTAAAGGGAGTTGCGAGTTAACTGGTAGCAACGGCTTGCAACGATTAAACCGTTTTAACAGAATTGTTTCTGCAACTGTTCCAGACAGTATTGCTGCAGTCATTGAAAGAGGTGTAGATGTATTGCATACACTGATACATCTACACCTCCTTCAAGGACTGCAGCAATTTGCAGAGTATATACCGTCTTCTACAGTCTCTAATGTTCGATGAGTCTGTACACATGCGTCGTCGTCTGTAGACAATCAAAAGCTAGTTTCCCGAACATTGACCGCCTGAAGCAAAACTAATCCCCTTTGCGCTATTGCAGTGAAGTAGATTGAACCATTGCCAGGCTTTTTTCGAAACTACATAACAACTATCGTCTCTCATTCATGAATTCTTTCATCTGCGGTTCAGACTTAAGAACTTTACTGCACACAGAATTCATAATGCTTGCACTTATGTGTGCGGCTCAGTTTAAAAAATGGTTCTGCTTAGACCAAATTATATAATTTAGCACAGCTCAGTCCTCAAACTAAATCAATAAATCAATAAATCAATAAATCAATAAATCAATAAATCAATAAATCAATAAATCAATAAATCAATAAATCAATAAATCAATAAATCAATAAATAAACCGAACAAATACCTTGATATTAAGTTTCATCGTATCAGTGGACTCCGCTAGTTGTTCCGTCTGTTTGAAGAATAAAGAATAAAATTTGTTAGGATTGATAATTTGGAAAATTATTGCCTTGTGTATGTCGGAGTGATAACGAATAACTGAATATCATCTTAGTTGATAACTAAAGGTAATTGGGCCACCGTAAAGACATTCGAAAGCTGACGTTTCAAGCGTTAGTCCTTCGTCATGCCGAGCGAATCGATTCGCGCTGAGGAAGAACTAGCGCTCGAAATATAACCTCTCGAATGTCTTTAATTTACTGTGGCCAAATTACCTCACCCGGCAAATCAGATGATAACACTAAATATTTTCACTCGGCCCCATCGACGCAGCACTGCAGTTTCTTTAGAAACTCACAATTGCTGCGATGAATCCTTGAGTACAAACCTTGAAAACCGCTTTCCTTTTTTACCTGAGCCTTACGCAAATTACTGCGCTAACCTAAAATCTGTGAGCACTTTATTTTTCAAGAAAAAATGAAGATAGAATTAAGACGAATAATCTTCAAAAAAGGGGCTAATTATCTCTTCCATTTGCTGCTCACTCGATCGTGGATAGCTTCTATCATGAAAGTTACATCATAGCATTCACGCTGCAAACTAATTTACTTCGGACTCGACTTGAAATCCGTATGTTGTTACCATTTTTTTTATCCTGAGAACGAGGGTTTGTTTTGAGATCGTTAGCATTGAACTTTCTTGTAATTTTCGAATCCTAAACCTATCAAAAAATCGCAGAAACGGGCGATATATTTTTGTGAAAGCTTTGTAATATTGATTTTACTAAAATATAAATCCTAACAAAACTAACTTCAACAAAATGACTTATGTAAATTTGACATCGACCTTTATTCAGAGAAGACGACCAAATAGCCGGTTGAAAAAACGAGATATGGCGCTCAACAACTGCATTTTAATCGAGAAAGGAAGGGAAGAAAATGCGATGGCTATAATAACAAGGTTGGACTTACTTCAGCTTCTATCTCCTCAAGCTCCTTTTCTAGCTCCTGAATTTTCCTAAAAATAAACGAAATCATGGTTAACTCGCCATAAGGAAAACATTTCTTTCCTCATGAAGGCTTATCATTCTATCTTGTTGGTATCCGTATCAATTACCTTTCCTCCTCTGCGTTCAGTGCATTGACTGTTGCCTGCGACTAAAGAAAAAATAAATCATAGATGTATTTTCAATCAGTGACCAAGTATACTATTTTTCCTTCCAATATCATTACTAGTTCGGGTGCTTTACTACTGAGCTACAGGAGACTCGTGAGAGCTAAGGCCATTAAACTACTTTCATGGGACAAACATCCTGCATACTGCTAGGATTGGAATGTCATGTGTGGCATATGTGAAAAAATAATGTGATGTTCAGTGTTTTATAAAGCCTGGTAATTAGATGATAAATGTTTAAAATACCCAGACATAAAAAAACTTGCTTGTGTAAAGCAATATCCAAGATGGATTTCATAAAATATTCAGATTCTACTGACAATGAAATGGTCTTCGAACAGGAACTTAAAGATTATGAAGTTTTGCTCAAGAAAGTAAGACTTAAAAAAAAACCAAAATAATTAATAATTTTCACCTCCTCCCTTGCAGCTTTCCTCTCTTCAATTTCACTGAAAACAAATCCAAGCGAATCTTTAGTCAAATAAGTTTTTTTTACAACACACAACTTTGGCAAAATGTTAAGAGAGTCGGTCAAATGTGGACTCTATTTACATATCATTATCAGAAACATTTTAACTGTTCAAGCGTTCGTTGTCAGTCTCCACCCGCTTCATTTCATTCTATTAAATAGAATGAAATGAAGCGGGTAGAGACTGAGAACGAATTAAAGGTAAGAGGAGATTTATGTTTCACTATTTATTGAGAACAAAGAACTAACTTTTGCAAAGCGTCTTTGTATCACAACCAAAATTACCCGGAGGGAGCTTGCTAAATCTCTGAAATTTGATCCCGTCAACTGGAACTAAAGTTTGCATTACGTAATTAACTGATCACTGATTTGTTAAAAGGCAAATTCCATTAAAATAAAAATAGATAAGGATGTTACTTTCTAAAGAGACTGTGGTGCTGCTTGCAGATTTCCTTTCTTCAATAAATTATTTCACGTAAAACAAATCCAAACGAGTCTTTAGTAAAATAAGTTGTTTTCTTTACCAATACACAACTGTCAAATGTGGACTATATTTACGTATCTTTTTCAGAGACATTTTACCTGTTCAAGACCTCGTTTTCAGTCTCCAGTCTCTTCATTGAATTCTATCAAAAGTAAATATGAAATTTATGTTTCGCGTTGAGAGCAAAGAACTAAAGTTTGCATGGCGTCTTTGTATCGATCGCAACTACAATTACACGGAGGGGAGAGACTGTTGCTAAATCTAGAAAATTTGATCCCGCCAACTCAAACTAAAGTTTCCATTATGCAATTAACTGATCATTGGTTTGTTAAAAGGCAAATTCCATCACAAAGAAAAATAGATAAGGAGGTTTGTTTCTAAAGAACCTGTGGTGCTGCATAGGCGAGGAGTAGAAGCGAGCTACGCTATTGGCGGAATTTTCCACCAATAGCGCATCTATAAACACCACTCACAATCTACAATTCCCTGATAGGCTCTGACGAAGGCCTTATGATCGAAACGTAAGCTCTTGTATCCCTTTACGAAGAAAATAAAAAAAATACCCACATGAAAGAGCCTTGGCAAACCCGGCTTTGAAATTTGATCCCACCAACTCCTCGCCAGACAAAATAATTAAGACCAGAAATGAAAATCACACCATAGCTTCTTCATAAACTCTAGATTGGGATATTTTTCGGTTGAAATTAGAAATGACGTCTAGTCTGTCCCCTTGGAAATTGAACTAACACTTTGTTGATGTGCCAAAATTATAGTCCCTGACTGTAATTAAAAGAGAACTGTGCTTAAAATGATCGCGAAAATTGCCTTAAATGAATGCTGTTCCATACCTGAAGCTTGCCCATCTCCACTCGATGGTTCCTCTCTAACTCATCAAGTTCTTTCTTCTTTTCACTATATATATAAACAAAACAACAGAAAATTGGAGATGGAGCAAAAGTCGGTTGTTGATTGATCCTCTTCGTCACCCGTATTATAACGATTGTACTTACATTCCCAAACATTTTATGTTTTGGATAGTTTTCTCTTTCCCTTTAATGGCGTTTCTCAGAACCTGCAGGAAAGAAATAAAAGATGTTCCTTTTGTTTAATAGCAGTAGGTGTTTGTATTTACTTGCACACTTAAGGACAGTGCCTACTAATACAGAAGTATTTTCGCTCATTTACGACTATATACGGTTCACGGTATCATGTGCACATGTAGTCGCGTGAGGCCGAGTAGAATTGAGGATTAATTTTCAGGCGTATTTATAAAGTTTTCCCAAAATTGTCCGAGTCGTGCGTCCGGACGATGGATTTTTGCAAAATTAGGCGGAATTTTATTTATGGCTCTGGCACGTGATTTCAATGTATTTTTGGCACAAACAATCCGGCTTAAAAAGTTAAAAAAAGCGACTATAAATGTAGAAATGCCGTGCTCAGCCAATTAATAGCGTATGTTTTTGCCGCTCGACCAATCAGGAGTTAGCAATTTTGCCCTTCGTAAAAGGAAAATTAAGAAAAAATGCCCTTACAATCTCGAACAATCAGCATTCAATAATTTTGCCCTCCCAGTTGGCTTGATAGCTCAGTTGGTAAAGCACTGCACCAGCATCGCAGAGGTCAACAGCATCAAATCCGCTTCAAGCCTGAATTTATTCCAGGCTTTCTTTTAGAAGCGAACATAACTGCGACGGTCTCTCATTTATATCAAAAACATAATTGCAACTTTCGATTTAACATGATGTTTTCCTGCTGATTTGATAAGTTATAGTATGTAAATTAAACGTTAACAAGACTTCTGGACTTCCTACAGTCTTAATTTTATCACAATTAAATGAATTATATCTTTTCAATTTACTCTAAACCTTGTTAATAGTATTGGGCCATCCACTTGATTAGCCTTACAGCTAGTTGGCTTGCCATTTTTTTTAGTTGAGCTTTTTCTAAATTTACGTTTACACATAAAGTGGAGGTATCACGAAAATTTAGTTTATAGCCAAAACCCCAAAACATTTATTCGACAACAAAAACCTAAAAGCATTGCTCAAATTTGTTATAGATTGTCACCCCAGTGTATTAAGGTTATCGATGAGTGTCTCTCGCCACAGACGAACCAGGTTAGAATAGACTGCAACTTGAAATAAGTTAGGCTGACTATTTTCAAGCTCTCGCGTTTTTGTTTCCAAAATACAGTAGAGGAGATCATATGTTGTTCCTTTCAAGAATCATTTGATTTCTTTTTCTTGACGTTCTAAAATTATTTTGTAATTAAATGAAGGTGATGTCGCACCATTTTTACCACAAAAGGTCAAAATCCCCGTGATACTTCCCATTTAAGAAAAGATTATTGTGTTGTAAGTAGCTTGATTTATTAAAATCCTGTTGTAATTTTTTAAATATCGTAATGTTATAAATAAGCAAAAGGTAAATAAAGTTAATTGGATTAAAATAATTCAAATGAATTCTGCTGTCATTTTGAATGTAACTGATAATAACGGTAGATCAAACCAAACATGTAAATAAATAAATAAATAAATAAATAAATAAACCTGAAAATGTCAACAAAATGAAAATGTAGTCTTACCATGTTTTGTTTCTCTATTTCCTGTATTTGCCTCAGGAGATCATTTCGATCTCCGAAGGTTGATTTCCGACCTAAGACAAACAATTTGAGTAAGAACATGACATTTTGTTGTGGTTAAATTGTTTTAAAATACAAGCAGCATTTTATTATCGGCAAAGTTTACGATAAAATGAAGTTTGTGGAAATAAGCGAACTGTCAGCATGACGTGATTGTTGCTATGGCGTGTGTTATCTGGCGCGCGTTGCTAGGAGTTCGTGCGGAACGGAAGATGATTTGATTACAGCTGTTTTACTTGTTTTTGTTTGTTTGTTTCTTTTTACAAGAAAGACAATTGAATGCAATTTAGCGCTTTTTTTTCAGTCACTTTGCGATACTCGGTATTTGACTTTCTGATCCCTTCTCTTGAATTCTTGAAAAACTGTACGTGAAAAATTGAAATATTCCAGTTTATAAAATGCGCTCGGTCTAAAAAAAAAATATGACTTTACCCTTGACCTGCGAAAAACATCTCGTCGCACAGTTTTCTACGATGTTAATTTGTAAATTTACCTTTTTTGTCGGATTCCATTTTGAAATTGATCTCTTCGCTCTTCTGTTTTCCGTATAATAAATAACTCAGCAAAAACACACGCGTTTAGCAAAACAAGCAAACTGCGAATAAAATTTCCTTTGTGACGTAAGACAAATTAGACGTCAATTGGAATCTTGCTCGCGCAGAGCATCCCATTAGTGCAAACTTTTGGCATAAAAATATATTTTAATTGAGGTAATGAACAAGAACGAAGGAAGAAAGGATAACCGCTATTTGTTCAGTAAATCGTATGGAAGTTGCATTTTTTGTTTTTCTCAAAGTTAAGCGAAGGGAATACGCGAGCGCGCGCTTCATTGTTCTCCGCCATCACACCCGCGCGTCGCGTTTCCTCGCGCATCTCACCGCGACATTAGGTTTTTCTATTCTCCTTTTTCAACTGATATAATGGTTTGAGAGTTTAGTCTTTCAAAATAGCGAAGATATAGTTCGGTTAAGTCAAAGAATTTTAAAAACCTTTATATGGAGATGTGAGCAAGTTCTGTCCGTCCCCAAAACGGAACGCCTAATCGCGTACCCAGATCTCTTACGTCAGGCTTCGACATTACCAAACCGACTGAGATCTGGGTACGAGATTACGAGACCCTGAAACTTGGCCATTCACTAGTTTTCAGTTGCTCTTTTCCACAGTATCAGTGGAACTGATAATCTGACCTACAGCAAAATAAGAATTACTGTGAGAAACAGTAGCGGATCCAGACTCAAAGAAGTGGATGATTTGTGGGTGGGGTGGGGTGGGGTGTGGGACGCTCTCGAACGCTTGACTTGCTTACATTTATCTTTGTGAAACGAAATATCTTGATGCCTCGGCCCGATGAGTCGCTGTTTTGGTTCCAAAAAGAGTATTTGGGGGAGGGGCTCCCCGGGCCCCGAAAGGCGATCCTTGGGAGAAGTGAGAGACTTCCCATGGTCTAATAGTCTCATGGAATGTGCGATCAAATAAGGACTCAGAAATGATATATTTTTTTTACTGTGTAAAGTGTATCTGCGTATCCCGCACTTGTGAATCATGAATTAAGATCAATTTCCTTCACTTGAAATTTAATTCACGATAACGATACGTTCGGTCTCTTCAGTACCGTCCCATAAAAGTTTTTAAAAATACAAATGGTTTTAAACCTTGACCCCTACGGAATACCGCCAACAGAAAAATACTAGGTGTCCGTCAGACATCCGGTCTGTTGATCCGATCCAGGGGCGGGGGAGAAGACTCCTCAAATTTTCGTATCAGAATCATCCAACAAAACTTGACGTCACATCCGGTCAAATTGGCGCCCAGCAGCTTCTCTCGGCGAAGTCGAATGATGGCGTCTGGGTCAGGCATGATTTCTTCGGATTTTTGAGCCATCAGTATCAGGAATTGCGAACTGTGAATATGAAAGATGTTTTAAAGATATTGCTTCGACTTCGTGAGCAAGGGTTTTCCAAAGGAGTCATTTTTTCTATTGTTTTGACGGAAAATACGAGACAGCTAAGCGTCGTGTCATGGCGAAAATTTCACACTCTCAAAACGAGTGGCGTTCAGACTTTTGGCTCTTGTGGCTTCTGATCGTTCAAAAGCTGAAATTTTAATAGCCTATCCCCTGTGCAACATAATGGAGGAGACATTGTCAGTCCTAGTTTGCAGTGTTAACATCGGGAACCTAATTATCTCTCGACGTGAAGTGTTGGAAGCCTGTATCATTGAAGCTGTTCTAATTGTCTTCGTTGTAAGAGACTCGTAATCTTCCAGGTGAGTAAATGTAGTTATCTTCATTTCCAGTTCTTTTCTGCCGACGTGAGTACCTTTACATGTGGACTTTAGAGTAATAAGTCGGTTTTGTGCTTCGTAGTTCTTTAATACAGACGCAAGTGACGTTCAATTCTCTTATCTGAAATGCATTACATATCATGTTGTCCTGCCAGTGCAGGCTTGAGGAGGGGCTTGAGTCAGAAAATGTATCTGCGTGGCCTGGTTCATATTGCTAGTGTGAGACAGTTGTTGAAATTATTGATGTCAAGCCATCTTAAACAATAAATAAATAGCATTATTGCGAATGACATCATTTTTCAAGTATTGAAAGAAACAACCCCTTCACCCTTTACCCCATCTGCACTCTCACCACTTGGGTGCTCATGGGTTAAGGCTTTTTATACATTTGCACTATAATTATGCACCTGTGACATAAAATTGTGGTAAGAACATACAGTATGCCACAAGCCACAGGCAAGTGGCATGACTGATGTTCTTACCTTGTTTTGAAGTCCTCTTTGGGTTATCAAAGGACACATGGAAGGCCAAATGGACTTTGAAAACTCCTTATGGCTGACAATGTCATTTGTACATCATATAATTATCGGGTATTTACCAGTTATTTCAGTTATGTTAGTTGGTGCCAAATATTTAAGGGTGGGGAATTGTCTTTTTCTCTCTGTCCAAGGTTGGGGAGGAGAACATAAAGTAAAAAAAATATATATATATTTGCAAATTCCTGGAGGTTATCTATCAGCAGTAATTGACCCATACATTTTAAGTTCAAATAACATTGTCTCCTTTGAACCAATGACATTCAAAGTTCTTTTTGACGAGGAATATTGAGTTGTGTCCAATTCAATGAAAAATCAAAAGTTCAATAACCACACAATCAGTTCAAAAACCGCACATCAATTCAGTGACAGTGGACCAATGTAACAAAAACTATAGGTGATGTGTTTTCAATTTTCTCTCCTTCATGCTTGTCAAGGATGCAAATGAGAGACCTGCTTGTAGATTTCACATTAGTTCAATTCAAAGAAGGCTTAAAAATTCAATCACCACACTAAAACAACAAACCTCCCACCCCTTCCTCCCCCCCCCCCCCCCGCCCTGCCAAAAAAAGGGGGGATTATATAAATGTATATATATTTATTAACCACCTGGGTGATAGCAGACCTCAAAATAAAGAACATTTACTGGTGTGGGTGTTTTTAGTTCAATGGGTCCTGCTGGTAGGGAAAGGGAAGGAAGTGGACAATTCAATTGAATTCAATTCAATTTTATTCACACTTATTACAACGAAATACAATATATTTTATAGTAAGAAAAAATGAAACGTACAGAGCTCTTAATTGAATGATTTTACCTTCTACGGAAGAAGTGCGTAGTGGTCAAAGGAGCAAGGCTTTCGTGTTGGCCACTTAACAAATCGACAGCAGTTTTCTATGGTCTATACTCTTATGGACAATTAAATGACGTCAAACAATGTTCAAAACCCAAGTGAAACCACGAGCCACAGGGAAGTGGTTTCACTGCCAAGTTTTGGACATTTTATGGCATCAGAGTATAGACCATAGAAAACTGCTGCCAATTTGTTTTTTACAATAACATGGAAAAAGTATGAGCGGAGTAGACAATTTTTTTTCATCGAAAAAGCGTGCATTTTATTGTCTGTACTTTTATAAACAATAGCTATGAGCCAATCAGCGCGCCGGAATTTGGACAGTTATTGTAAAATACCTCTGTGCAATTAAATAAAATAGGGGAAAGTAGAATTTATAATACTGGTTGAAGAGCTCTGCTAATTAAATTAGGCTTGGGAGATGAAAATACAACAGTAAGGAAAAAAGTGTTTACAGCGTATATATAATTATATAGTATACGTTAAATTTTAATATTATTAATGTTTGGCTATCAAGTAGAAAAAGTTTGCATTTCTTCTTAAAGACATTGTGGCGCAGACACTTAACTTCCATTGGAATTGTTTCCCAGGTTTGTGATACCACTACTCTAAACCGTGCTGAACCATAATTAGTTCTAGAAAATGGTCTGTACAGGTTTTGACTAGTGGCAAATCTGGCATTATATTTATGGATATCAGAAGCTAGGGAAACAAGATCATGGAGTGCAGGGGGTGTTTTTTTTTATTGTATTGTAATTTATGCGTGGTTCAATTCTACCTGTTAACTGAAATAACCCCCCCCCCCCCCCCCCCCGGGCACACCCCCGGGCATTTGTGTACTTGACGTCCTATTCCCCACCCCCGGGCACACAAAAAGAGACAATTCCCCACCCCCGGGACTCATGACATGGACTAATAATAAACTGCTTCGTTTTGTTGATTTATTTCTTTATTTAAACAAAACAAGGAACCTGAAAAATCCTAAACTTTTTTGAACTCCCTTCCGAAGTAAAGCGAATATTATAAAACTCGACACACACACTTGTCTAATACACCAGGAGGGCGTTTTAACCAAACTGCCTCGAAAATTGAAATGTATCTCTATGAAACAACTCTTAAATTCCTAGAAACAATTTGGAATAACGTCTTTTGTATTTTCAGTGCAAATAAATTGCTTTTCTACAAGAGTATCAAAATGTTTAACTCAGCATATTTACAACATTAAAACTGCACCTGAAACAAGCTGAAGCGAGTGAATCCCATTAAAACAAAAACATTATTAATTATTCTTCTGGAGGAAATCTTTCCTCTTTTATGTTTTGAACTTAATTACTTTTTGTTTTCTTTCATCAGGTCTACGTCAGCTCTCTGACTGCAAATTTACGAAATGCGAAAAACGAAAAAAGTGGCCTTTTCCGCGTGGTTCCAGGAGCCGCCGTTGTGTCACCCCATAAGTCCTTGCGCGAGTAGTTATTTCGATTTGCCCCACCCCCCTACACCCGGGCAAGATCGCTTGAGGAAATTCCCGGCCCCCGGGCCAGACGGGCTGGGTTTTCCCGGGGGGGGGGGGGGGGATGGTAACAGGTAGAATTGAACCACACATTATGCACAAGGGAACCAATTTTCAACTTAAAAATGTTCTCTAGCGTAAGGATTTCGAATAGAGTAAAATGTTGCATTATCTCTTTTGTGTGCAAAGAAGATGCAGTGAAGGCAATATGGCTTATTTTTATCTTTTTAAATTTTGTTTGGCATGCAGTACCCCAGCTCATTCACCCGTAATTTCGATACGGATATATGAGCGTATAGTATAGTTGTTTAAGCGTATTCATAGAGACATAGTATCTAAGTTTATATAAAATTCCAATTCCAAGCAAATATGTTTGCATTATATTAATAGGGTTTATAAGTTACATATCCATAGTTTAGAATTTTCCTTACCTACATGAAACTTTTAGGGATTTAATGTTTTTAATTTTTTGTTTTTATTATTTTACTTTAGAGATATAAACAAAAACTCAAAAAGAAAGAGACCAGCAAATCCCCCTGAGACGGCAAGAAAGGAAACAAGCAGCAAAAGGAAGAATGCGACAAGACCGGGAGTAACTGCAATGGCCACTTAGCTACAGTGTGTATGATTTATTATGATTTACTGTGTCAAAGTCTAATAAATGTCTGCTGACAATAATTTTCACATTGGTGTACAGCATCATGTTTGATTACATTGACGTATTCTTCCTATGATCCAAAATTTGGTCAGCCAAGCTGTCAAGCTGACCAGCCATATGCCTTAGCTGGGCAGCCACCCACTGGGCCTCCATTACTGTTTTATTACTTGGGCTTCCCACAGGGAGACCAAGTCGAAAATTGCCCTTCGTTTTTTTTTTCCTCATTCAGTCACAAATCGCCGTCTGGGCCTTAAAACGCATGCGCAGGTAATCTTGTCGCTGCATGGGTTTGCAAGGGTCTGACATTTATTTAGTCGCCGATTTTCGCGTTTTCCAAAGGAAAACACAACTTTTCGAAGTGGTACATCGAAAGAAGAACTACTAAGGAATACTCAACAGCTTCGATAGCGGAAATCCGAGAAATAACGGCGAAGAAACTGTGCTTCAAGTACAAATTGTTGTTTTATCCAGGCGACGAGTTAGCGGAGCGCGGACATCTCAAATCCTTCTTGAGGCCATGGACTTTCTACGAGATTTTTGAGTACTTCTGGGAATTCAACGAAAAATTACAGGTTTGATCGTGAATTTGTACTGAAATACTATTCTAATTGACCGATTCTTTATATTCTGAACACGGGTTGATAAATTCGCTTCGAAATGAACTGGTAGTTCTTCAAATCGCTTTCGCGTCTCTCGTTTGGCATTTAGAATTATAAGCGTTTCTTTCTTAGGCGTAAACAAAGACTTTTCTGAAAAAATTTTTCCTTTAAGAAAGCGTTCTGTCTGTATTTCTTTCTAGTTTAATTGACAAAACGTGACAACTGCGTAATCTTGCATAAACAAACACATGCACTCAAGACGGATTAAATTTTGCCTATGTGACGCGGGACAAATTTCATCGATTAATGGGTTAAAGATACTGACAAAGAGAAATTCCCACGAAACACCAATTTCAATCAGAATTCCCTTTTTTCAAAAAACAAAAACTTTTGCGAGGGGGGGAGGGGGGGGGATGAAACCAACACAAGATATCCCTGCCCGCTTTGCTAAATCCTGTTGGCCAGATAGATGCAAATTTATACCAGGAATATACATTGCTTACAATATACTTGCTTGTACTATGCTTGAGCTGTAAAACAATCGACAAATGACAACTGAGATTTTATCACGTCAACTTTCTGGCGTTTACAGCTGGATATGCCAGGAAAGAAGCCCAAGTTCACGCACGTGTGCGTCTTGTTTTTTTGTAATTTGTTCGCTTTACTTTTTGACTGACTCTTCTTGTCTCTTGACTCTTCTTTCAAGTGCCACAATCCCTGTTTCCTTTTTTACAAGCTCCTCCTTGTCTTCTGCTAACTGTGAGGCCATCGCAGTTTCTTCCAGTCTTGTTGCTTTCTTCCGTTTGCTGTCTGTTTCCTTTCTAGCTGTTTTAGGGGGATTTGCTGGTCTCTTTCCTTTTGAGCTTTTGTTTAAATCTCTAAAAATAAAATAATTAAAAAGAAAAATTAAAAACATTAAATCCCTAAAAATTTCATGTAGGTAAGGAAAATTCTAAACTATAGTAATATAACTTATAAACCCTATTAATATAATGGAAACATATTTGTCCACTTCCTTCCCTTTCCCTACCTGCAAGACCCATTGAACTAAAAACACCCACACCAGTAAATTTTCTTAATTTTGAGGTCTGCTATCACCCAGGTGGTTAACAAATATATACATTTATATAATCCTCCCTTTTGTGGCAGGGTGGGGGGGGGGGGAGGGGTGGGAAGTTTGCTGTTTTGGTGTGGTGATTGAATTTTTAAGCCTTCTTTGAATTGAACTAATATGAAATTTACAAGCAGGCCTCTCATTTGCATCCTTGACAAGCATGAAGAAGAGAAAGTTGAAAACACATCACCTATAGTTTTTCTTACATAGGTCTACTGTCACTGAACTGATATGTGTTTTTTGAACTATTGCTATGATTATTTGACTTGTTGATTTTCAATGAACCATAGGACTTCTAGATTTTTACAAATTTACTAACCGACCACTAATCTGCATCATTGACAAGAAGGAAGTGGAACTATGTCCAAGAAAAAGCTACATTATTGGGCAGCTGTTGCCAAATATGATTACAAAGACAAACAATGGATAAGGGGCAATAGATTTTTAAATGCATGTAAGCCTGTTACCATTATTATTTTGTAATACATGGATACTTAGTTTCACTTGTACTTTCTGCCTGCTCTAAATATGGACCATGCTCCCATAGAACCCTCTCCCCTCCCCTCCCCTCTTATCTGTCCCATTGGAATAAAAAACCTTTCACCTATAGTTATTCTTACAATTGAGGTCAACTGTCACTGAACTGATGTGTGGTTTTTGAACTGACTGTGGTTAGTGAACTTTTGATTTTTCATTGAATTGAACACAACTCAATATTCCTTGTCAAAATGTACTTTGAATTTCATTGGTTCAAAGGAGACAATGTCATTTGAACTTTAAATGTATGGGTCAATTACTGCTGATAGATAACCTCCAGGAATTTGCAAATATATAGATATTTTTTTACTTTATGTTCTCCTCCCCAACCTTGGACAGAGAGAAAAAGACAATTCCCCACCCTTAAATATTTGGCACCAACTAACATAACTGAAATAACTGGTAAATACCCGATAATTATATGATGTACAAATGACATTGTCAGCCATAAGGAGTTTTCAAAGTCCATTTGGCCTTCCATGTGTCCTTTGATAACCCAAAGAGGACTTCAAAACAAGGTAAGAACATCAGTCATGCCACTTGTCTGTGGCTTGTGGCATACTGTATGTTCTTACCACAATTTTATGTCACAGGTGCATAATTATAGTGCAAATGTATAAAAAGCCTTAACCCATGAGCACCCAAGTGGTGAGAGTGCAGATGGGGTAAAGGGTGAAGGGGTTGTTTCTTTCAATACTTGAAAAATGATGTCATTCGCAATAATGCTATTTATTTATTGTTTAAGATGGCTTGACATCAATAATTTCAACAACTGTCTCACACTAGCAATATGAACCAGGCCACGCAGATACATTTTCTGACTCAAGCCCCTCCTCAAGCCTGCACTGGCAGGACAACATGATATGTAATGCATTTCAGATAAGAGAATTGAACGTCACTTGCGTCTGTATTAAAGAACTACGAAGCACAAAACCGACTTATTACTCTAAAGTCCACATGTAAAGGTACTCACGTCGGCAGAAAAGAACTGGAAATGAAGATAACTACATTTACTCACCTGGAAGATTACGAGTCTCTTACAACGAAGACAGTTAGAACAGCTTAAATGATACAGGCTTCCAACACTTCACGTCGAGAGATAATTAGGTTCCCGATGTTAACACTGCAAACTAGGACTGACAATGTCTCCTCCATTATGTTGCACACGGGATAGGCTATTAAAATTTCAGCTTTCGAACGATCAGAAGCCACAAGAGCCAAAAGTCTGAACGCCACTCGTTTTGAGAGTGTGAAATTTTCGCCATGACACGACACTTAGCTGTCTCGTATTTTCCGTCAAAACAATAGAAAAAATGACTCCTTTGGAAAACCCTTGCTCATGAAGTCGAAGCAATATCTTTACAACATCCTTCATATCCACAGTTCACAATTCCTGACACTGATGGCTCAAAAATCCGAAGAAATCATGCCTGACCCGGGCGCCATCATTCGACTTCGCCGAGACAGGCCGCTGGGCGCGAATTTGACCGGATGTGACGTCAAGTTTTGTTGGATGATTCAGATACAAAAAACGTGCCAGGCGTATCGAGTGTTCCCCCCCGCCCCTGATCCGATCCATATTCCTGGTTTTGTTGATGTCGGTTCCAAAGATTCGCAAAGTGTCATGGGAAAGTTCCAACATGGCGGCGAAAACTCTCTCAGAAGGTGAAGAAGTTAATGTGGAAACGGGGATATCCTCTGTGGACTGCCACGCACATATTTCTGCGAAAGAATTTCACGAGGTAGAAATTTAATAACGTAAATGCGTTTTGAACGTTAAAACTGTTTAAAAACGTTTCGGTTTGGTTTTGATTGAAGGATGTTGATGTGGTGATAGAAGAGGCCAAAAAGGTAAGCTAGCTTAATTACTAATAAGCTTATATTAGCAACTGCCAGGCCATAACATCGTTTAGCTCGTATGCACATGTTAAAATATACTCAATAGTTCTAATGAAACTAAAGTTACGTGTGTATTTCAATACATTAATTAATTGTCAGGTTGGTGTGATGGCCATCATTGGCGTAACAGAATTTAAAGCAGAGTTTGGTGGAATGCTCGATCTTCATGAGAGGTTTGGATTTAACGCTGTTTTTCAAAAACCCTGATTTTTATTGTTTTACAATGTTTACTTGGAAACAGCCTGCATGACAAGCACACAAAAAGTAAACCAAGGTTTGGGACAGAAGAAGGTCAACCTCCATTCTACTTCCACAATCCCATAATTCAAAGCAAGTATTGCTAAAGGCTGATTAACATGTGCCGATTTATCGGCCTAATTCGTAGGTTCATTTGCAGAGGCCAATTTACATGTTACAATGTACAGTTACAGAAAAAACCATACCCACCCCATAGAAGGTCGTCAGAAATTCCTAGGGGAGAGGGGTCTTAAAAGTCAAAATACTAGAAGCAAAGTATGAAGCTATTAAAACTGGAACTTCCTGGGGGGTCAGGGGCGCACAACAATAAACCTTCCGTGGAGGGGAGTATGGATATTTTCTGGAACTGCACAATTTGTCAGCTGATTTCTTTTTCTGTTGGTGTAGTGCGAGATGAAAATCAGCCTTATTCAAAAACTTGGTGGCAATGCCACAGATTTTTAGAAATTGGGGCAATTTTCGTCTGCTGGCTCATTTTCTTTCACAAGTTGGGCCAAATTGGCCAGATTAATCAGTAAATGAAATTCATGTATGTAGACTGACCCTCACCCTATTTACACTGTATGCTCATCCTTTACTCTTTCTGTTTCAAGTCTGTTCCTCTGCCTGGGTCAATGGGCTAACATAGAAAAAATTGGGTATGAAAGTTATTGGACTGGATTGAATATTAACTTATTTAATAACCATTACTGCTGAAATCCCTAGTATGATGATATAATATTTTATTATATTGAATTTTCAGGTATCCAGATTTCATCGCTCCATGCCTGGGTGTTCATCCAGTGCAGAGTCTGTGTCCTGATCGCAGTGCTACTCTTGAGGTACAGTAGGATATACATGTACTACATGTACTGTGTTTCCCATGTTAAGCCCCTGGTAGACTTTATTTTTAGCTCTCACCAAGCAGGGTGGGGGAGGTTGGGTGTATAAATATTTGCACCCATGCATGAGGCCCAGTGCAGACCTCATCATGACCCCTGGACCCTCTTGATGTAGGAAATATATGTACAACAGTAACTGTATTTCCCATGCTAAACCCCTAAGGTTAAGGTCTCACAAAGAAGGTTGAAGGGGGGCGGGCTTATGAGGAAATATCAGAAGGTGGTGACAGGACAATTTAATAGAAGACCTGTGGCCCTGAGAGAGGGGGGGAGGGGAGGGGGGCTAATATTGAATTGTTCTGTCCATGCATGAAGCCCAAGCACTTTCACTTGACAGTTGTGGTTTTGAAAGTAAATCCTAATGCATATGAACACTGTTAAATATAAATGTTATGCTGATAAAACATGCATGCAGGCTCAACAGGGAGACCAGTGGTGAACTACAATCCATGATGAAAGTGCTTGGGTTGAAGTTATCATTTCAAACACTAACTAAAGTAAACACAGCTGCACAACTGCTGTTTGTACGAGTTTTGCCATGCCTCTCTCCCTAATCAATTCATGTTTGACTTGTACATGTAAGTAATGGGCGCACAGGCTCAACATTTGTAAAGGGCAGGGTAGCTGAGGGCAACAAGGGTTTCCTGATCTTGGTGTACCGACATAGGTAACAGAAATTGGAATGTAGCTTTTGTCCATGCAGGGTTGTTACTAGTCAGTAATATTTTCATGACTTTGAGATTCACATGTCGCACATGTTGTGCATACTGCTTTGATTTGAATTGTTTAAAGTGTTCTGTGTGGCAATAAGTGAACGATTTGAAAGAAAGATGGTAAATTTTCAACTTGCTCAAGAAGGATTCAGTATTCAGCATGAGCGCAGGACATGGAAGCATAATTTCAGGGAAATTTAAATTTCCCTGGCTAGTACAATTTTTAGGCCTGCTATGTTTTTTGTTAGGCTTTGTACGTGATGGAATTTACTTTGGGCATTATAAAGCAATTAATAAAACCCCCTTATGTTCTGCATGCTTTTGTTAAACAGGATCTTGAAGGTGTTGAAGAATACATCAGGGAGCATCGTGACACGCTAGTGGCTATTGGTGAGGTGTGTATAAAGGATAAAAGTGTAATCACACCACACAGGCTGCCCACACACTAGCAATGTACTTAAAATGACCACAGGTTACCCACAAAGGTGGCAAGGTACTTATACTGCAGGCTGCTTACACAGCTGGCAAATATCCTTGCACCACAGGGTGCCACGTAGCTGGTAATCTCAGCTCAGGCTGTCCACACAGCAGGCACTTAACTCCAGTTTTCATGAAGCAACTAGAAGTAGCTGGCCTTCTCCCCGGGCTCTCCTCCTCCTCCTTTCCAGAATTATAAGAAGATACCACTGGTATATCACAGGGTAACCCAACTTAGAATTTTCATTTATGTATTTCTGTAGGTGGGTATATTAACCTTAAATGATAATCTTAAGCCAATTCAGACTTTGTTGAATGATGAAAGTTATAATACAGTACAAGTTTTGGGAGGTAAAGCACAAGCAGTGCGTGCTAAAGAAGTCACATACCTGTACAACAATCATGATCATGCAAATTGCCCTAAATGTTGTGGCTCTGAATGTGCAGTTCCAGAAAATATCCATACTACCCCCACGGAAGGTCTTTTGTTTTGCACTCCCACTCCCCCTAGGAAATTCTAGTTTAGCTTCATACTTTGCTGCTAAAATTTTGACTTTTAACACCCCCCCTCATCCTAGGAATTTCCGATGACCTGGAACTGCACAATTAAGGTTACTGTATACCTTAAGAGGTGTCTCGCATCCCAGCAATGTAGCGTGGCCAGTTTAAACTGTAAATACCTAAACCCCTATATTAAATTAAAGCTTATAGAGCTGGCTATCAAACTATACCAAGAATTTTGAAATTAAATATGAATTGTCAAATTTTTAGCGTTGTTTTCTCAAATCAAATTTTTCACTTGAAGGGGACACTTTAAAGAGCTAAAACTCAAAGGGAATTTGTTTGTTTGCCTTCAAATTTGGACAGTAGCTAGTTTGACATAATTATAAACAACAAAAAGTTGTTGTTGAATTTTTTCTTTCAAAATATTTTTTCTCTGAGAGTGATTTTTGTACGATCACTCCACATTTTTTTAATCCTATATCGAAAATGTTATGTAAATTGTCACTGAAATTGAATACGGCGAAACGCAGACATTTTTTTAGCGCTTTGGGTCCAGAAACTCAGAAGGAAATTAAATTAGCGAAAAAAATTTGCTTTGACTTGTAGCTTTCAAAAGGTGATTCGGACGCTCGCATTTAGAGGTCGTGAAAAATTCGGCAATTCATTTTATTTATGGTATAGTTTGATAGCCAGCTCTATGAGCTTTAATTTGATATAGGGGTTTAGGTATCTACATGTACAGTTTAAACCAGACACGCTACATTGCTTGCAAGCGAGACACCTCTGAAGTGATGTACGGGAACTTTAAACTGAGGAGCATGCAAGGTTGGACATAAAACTAACAAAGTCACATGTTACTGGACATTTGAGTTTCTCTTTCACAAAAGGTTGGCTTGGACTTTACTCCAAGGTTTGTGAAGACTGATGCAGATAAAGATATACAGCGAGAGGTCTTCAGTCGGCAGGTACAGAATGTAGGAGAGTTCTTCAGTCGTCTTTTGATGTTTACTTTAACCACTTCAGGTGGCTAGTAAATTGGATGTCAGAATGCCCAAGGTCTAAAAAATTAACATAATGCTTCTCTGACAACTGTGATATTTTGAGGACAATCTTTAAGCTAAATCTCTGATTAATGTCAAAATGGTCATGCTTCACTGTGCAAAAGCATCCACTCAGTTATAGCCACAGCATGATTGCAGCTTAATAAATGCAAGGTAACTAGTTCAACTGATTTTATTAAACTGTGATTGGATTATAACAACTGAAGGTCTAAACCTGTGATGTTCTTTTTAAAATACTTGTTTTTGTCAACAACAAGAAATTGGGCGACTGTTATCAAATGTAACAGTCATCTTATTTTGTGCCATGTGATGAGCTTTTGTTAATGTCCAATGAGAACATGCTGAAATATACAATGTTTATTCAGTAGTTATTCAAATTTGTATCAGTTTTATAACAATATGACGTACATGTAGAAACAATTATTTTGGGGATTTGAGTTGTATATGAACTCATGGGAACCCATCAGACATGCAGTTAAATTTGTGTTCAACAAGACAGTGGAATGATTGTTTTGTAATTATGTACATAACTTTATTATTGTAACAAAGATCATAGCCGACGGTTACAAGACAAGTGTATATTACTGACCCTCTACTAAAAATATTGGAGACACCTATATTTCTAAAACTACCAAAACTAAGAAAAAAAATTGCACATCAAATAATGAAAAAATACATGAATATGACTACATTTAGCTAAGAATGTAACATAGAATACAGTGTTAATAAAAAGCTCAGGTGGTCCTACAAGCATTTAAATACAGTGTATTGTACTTCATGAAAGCTCCTTTGAATGTACATGTACAGTTCCTGAAGAAATCCATACCCACCCCAAGGAAAGTCGTTGGAAATTCCTAGGGGGAGGGGTGTCTTAAAAGCCAAAATTTTAGAAGCAAAGTATGAAGCTAAAGTGGAATTTCCCTGGGGGGAGGGGGGTGCAAAACAAAAAACCTTCCATGGGGGGAGTATGGATATTTTCTGGAACTGCACAATTTGTCTGTTTTATTTAGCATTTCAGTCAAAAATTAATTAGGCAACTAAGTTTGTTACATGTAATTTACCAATTTTGACGAATTTCGCTCTCGTTACTTTTGCACAGTACTGTACATGACAGCCAGTCTCTGACGGTGCCAAAATAGAGGTTTTTTGGAGCAATTTCAATTTTATGGCAAAACGTGCACTTTATATGCCCTTCCCACCCAAAACCCTCAGTTGAATTTTTAACCAGTGGTTAAAATGTAACACAGGGCTTTAGCATTGTATTGCAGTACGTTATGCTTCAGTTTCATTTAATATTAGATCTTTTGTTTGTTTCAGATAAAGCTTGCCCTAGAGCTTGACCTTCCTTTGTATGTGGGTACATTTAATGACGTTTATATGAGTTAAAGCTAAATTTAAAAAAAATTGCATTTCTTTTCAATTCTTTTTGACTCTAGACTGTACTAAAACCCATATATATTTATTTTTACCATATTGCAAGGTCAGCAATCTGATTCTATTTATTTCCCTTCCTGCAGTTAAGTCATGAAATTGGATTATTATTTTATACATAAATACAGAAACAAAAAAGCCATTTATTTGAGAGAACATATAGTAGAGTCTTCAATCTTCCCATCTTACATCCAATCTTTAAAACAGAACATACACACTTACCCATGTATGTAAGCCCAGGCTGGCCAGCCCACAAAAGAATATTGTAAACTATTTGTTTTAGTAACTTATTTTTTCGGTCTGTTATCTTGGCCATTTGTCACTCCTTAATTACATGTAGGACAGGGCTGAACTTGAAGCCCTACAATTTTGGTCTGATTTATGTTTAAATGCATGGCTTGGAAAATATGTGAAATTTTTGAGAATTTATGCAAGACTTAGTGCTTCTATTATAATAATTTATATGAGAAAGCTGTCTTGTTTGTTAATTGGTGTTATTTTAATGGCATTTCTTGTAGAAATGTTCATTCCCGATCAGCAGGAAGACATGCCATTGAAATGCTTCGAGAACATGGTACATCAAACACTTCTGACATTAAAATTATTGTTAATAAGTAATGTGTCAAGGGCTGAAGTGGGGCAAGGGTGCACATAAAGTTTGTTATTAAACAATTTGTAATTCCCGAAAATATCCAAGTTTAAGGGATTGGAAATTCAAAGGGGGTTGGGGTGTCAAATGCCAAAAATGAAAAGGAAAGAAAAATTCAGGAAGGTAAATTGCAATTTCCAGAGAGATAGGGGGTCTAAGGAAAAAAATTTCTTCTGTAAAGGGAATGACGGGGAGGCATGGATATTTTCTGGAACTGGTCATTTGGATTTGCAAGCCCATATCATGACTTACATCCCTTTTTGCAGGTAAGCCCTTTAATTACAGAAGAACTCCACCAATTTGAACTCAGTAGACTCAACTCCCTGCTAATATAACAAAATCGGATTTTCCCTGCAATTTTTTACCCCCATTTTTTTACGGTCATTTACTATCAGCTAATTGGAACGTGGTTAACTTGAACTCCTCGTTAACTTCAGGCTTTAGCTGTGAAGTACGTGATAGTTTTATAAAATACCCATCTGTCTGTCAGTCTGTCTGCCTGTTCATCTAAATCACTTGAAGCGACCGTGTGAATTTCAGTTATGTATCTAGCAATGTTTTTGTCCATCGACCCATCCAGTTATCTACTGCCTGGAATATTGTCACTGGTAAATTTATTACTCCATATAGATCGCCATGCAATGAACCAATTTCTAGTTTGCTTGATTGTAATGTGTCGTCGTTTTAGGTGCCAAGAAAGTTCTACTTCATGCATTTGATGGAAAACCTTCCAATGCTCTGAAAGGGGTGGAAGCTGGATATTATTTCTCTATTCCACCATCCATAGTTCGCTCACCTCAGGTAGGATTTTTGTTAAGGGGTAGCATTAATAATAAATTAAATTATTAATAAATTTTATTATTATTTTACTTGTCCATTTATTTGTCCTTATAGGGAACATCCAGTTTAGCGATTGCTTGTTTGCATCAGGCTTTGTATCGACTGATTAAATTACATCCTAACTGGATATGTATACTTCAGTAAAAAGAGGTGAAATATTAGCTTAAATACTAAGGATCTTTTGAAGGGCCCAGTTGAAAAAGGGTTTACGTTATGATAAATTTGGCCTTGGCATCCAAATATTGCGTTCGATTGACCCTATTCCGGAATAGGAATACATACAACGATGGCAAGAAATCTCGCAGAAAAGGTTTAAGGACTTACTGGAGTACGAGACGGCTCTTAAATTCTCATGTGTCAGCGATAGTTTGTAGAATTGGCCTCCCAAATTTGTTAAAAAAAGAAATTTAACAGCTATTCCGCTTATTCTTATTCCGGAATAAGGTCAATCGAACGCAACCTAATTTGGCATGCCTACAGACTCGTTCTACTGTGTCAGAAATCCAAAAAGCTTATTACTTTAACCTAAAAACTGAAACAACCATTAATTGATGCTTGAAGTGATTTCCTTTCTTCTCTTTTTAAAGCTTAACAAAAGTTCTAACAGGGGAAAAGGTCTGTAGGCTCTACTTTGGCCAAGAGAGGGGAGTCGTAAAACAAATTAACAAATTACCTTGCATAAGAAAGTGACACATCAGCAAAGATATAAGGCATTTAGATTGAATGCCAGATTTCCCGAGTAGAAGAGCACATTGTCTTTACTTCCAGGCCTCCAGACATATTTAATGGCTTTCAATAGTAAGGCATTGTTAGTGTGTACATTTGTAACCTTTTCCTGATATGTTCTAGAAAGAGAAGCTGGTGAAAAATGTTCCTCTGTCAAATCTTCTTTTGGAAACAGATTCGCCAGCTTTGGCTGCTGAAAAACAGGTAGCAATTGTCTGCTCGATACAGACTGCATTAGTAAACACCTGCCCCTATCTGGAAGAGCATAAATCATCTGCCGTTAAGTAAAGATCGCAAACAAGAACATAATATTGAGATCCTTGCCCTTGCCAGCGAGTTCTCTGTTCTAAAGAAGTACCTGAGAATACATCACATTAAAAACAGTCCGTATGGTTTGCGTTCGTTTGTCGTACCAGCCTTTGAGGTCGTCTAAAAAAATTTGGACCGCGCTAAGGAATGGGAGTCCACGATTACGGCGCTTTCTACAATTCGCGTGTCGTACGTAAATTTCTAGAGAAATGAAATGACTATTTTGCATTTTCAGATACAAAAGTTGAACAACCCGAGTGGGACCCTACTCGCGTGTTGAGTGTCGTAAAGCCAAACCCAGAGTTAATCTAACCAATCACAACAGACGTGCCATTAACCAATCAAAACTAGAAACAGATACGTGTAACCGGTGTCAAAGGCGGGAAAACTCGTGCGAGCAAATCACGATTTTTTTTTTTTGTTGGATGGGAAAGAGGCGCGAGTTTTGCTAATCATGCGTTCATAGTGAAGGAAAACCGAAGCAAACGTAAATTACTATACAATACAAATTACTTGCGACACTCCCTTGGAACCTCTCTATGTCACCATCTTATTATATCTGTTATATTACCCTTGGAAAACGATGCATAGCTGGTGCTGTTATTTTAGTGTGTGAAATCAAAATTGTACTTGAAGTTGATGTCAGATTACAATTGCGCTGATTTTTATTCTTAAACTTTCCTTTGTAGACAAGAAATGAACCAAAGAATATTCACATTTCATGTGAAGCCATTTCAAGAGTCAAAGGAGTTCCAGTGCAAACAGTTTACGAGGAAACAACAAAAAATGCTTTGAAGTTGTTTCCAAGACTTCAGCGATTCATTAGAAAGTGATTTTAGGGAGGTTTAAATTTAGTTTCTCATGTATTAGAATTGAAGTATATAAAAAAACCTTGAACGCCGAAAATACAACAACCCGCCATTTTTGTTGATCCCAAAGGCACTGCCATGAAGGGCCAGGTGTAAAAGATGGCAACAGAAATGCACCCGAACTGGGAAAACAGGACTACCTTCTGAGAATTTCTGCTGTACAGGGTAGTTTTGACTGTTGAGTCCGTGGATCATGTGAAATCGTAATTCTGACTATTCATGGGTGCTTACCATTTGGCCAAAACCCCCGGAAATTTCGGTTTGAAGTCAAATGGTAAGGTAATTTTCCGGGAATTCAGTTCGGAAATTGTGGAGTACCTTCAGATGTCCTCCAGTTTTTCCATTCGGAAACGAAACTGCAGAAAATTACTTACCATTTGAATGAATCCTCTGAGGCCTTTTCCGGCTAGAGCGGGACGAAATGCCTGATAGATAAATGGTAAGCGCAATCTCATCCGGTTGGTCGGTCGAATTCGGAAATTCCCTTACCACTATGCAACGGTTACACCGACCGGATTATTTTTACAAATCGGTAAGCACCCCAGATGAACGCTACTGAGCAGTACTTTCATGTGATGTTTGTTATTCTTCAAAGGTGGTTTCAAATCACTCAAATAAAAGCTACTGTACGGTACTTTTATGTGGTGCTAAAGTTTTAAGTGTGTGGGGAAAATCCTCAAGTGAAATCACCCAAATAAAAGCTACTGAGCATTACTCTCTTGTGGTGCTGTTTATTACGCTGTGCAAGGTGGTGCTAAGTTTTGAGTGTGTGGATAAAATCTTCGAGTGAAATCACTCAAATGAAAGCTATTACTTTCTTATGATGCTGATTTTCTTAAAGTTATTTTTCCCTGATTACTCGGTACTCGTGATTTTAATTTTGCTACCGCGCATACGATCTAATCGTATCGGGATTTTCCGAGAAATGCGGGTTTCTCTATGACGATGCTTAGTAATACAATTTCAGACTGTAAGGCAAAAAATGACCTCCTAAATAATTTCAACCAGAGATCGTTTTTAAATAAGTATATAGTATATTCTAACCATTGAAAGATAGGACCATTTCTTTTTTGCGAAGAAATACAAAATTTCAGACAAAGTCTGAACCTAGTCTTCCTACAACACTTAAGTGGATAATAATATTTCTTGGCTTTAAACACCTTGCGCGAAGAAACTGATATCTTGGGCTTTTAACGAGGCAATTTATTTTTCCAATGCATGAGTTGCAGTGGTAATTACCTGGTAAAACGTGTTAAACTTAAAGTGATCAGGAGGTTTTCCTGCCTTTGTCACATAATCACTGCTTCAACATCTCATTAGTGGTGGTGATCAAAGCAATAAAGGAAGATATGAACGGTGTGGAATCGGTAATTCGAGAAATAAAACATTTTTTTTTTTTAAAAATAGTCTAAGATTTAAATTTTTTTTGACAAAAACCCGGGTGACAAAAATGTTACAGTTCACTCTTTACAACTCTTGCTTTCTTCATTAAATCTCTATTTTTTTTTTGTACGAAGCGAATTACAACTATTCCGTCAATAATCTATGAGATGTATTACATCTTGCCAATTAATGTTGACAACCCGGTGTCTACAATAAATTAAATTACGGCTTAGCAAACCCAAGTTTTCTTTTACAATGCGTTCCTTGTTAAATGCGATTAGACCAGTCAATGCAGTCACAAATTTTATCGCGAGAAACTAATTAACTACTCGGTCCACGGATGCATTTTTACTTTGTAGTAATCTAAACGAGCGTCCGAGGAAGGGGAAGACACTCTGAAGATGGTTTTCTGTTGTCGCAGAGGGCGCTTTAAAAGAAAAAAAAAATCGGCGTGAATTGTTTCAGTAATGCTTAAGTGCAAGGGATGAGAACTGACACTTCAGAGTGAAGGAAGTACAAAAATTTGAAATTCGGGATTTATACGCCTGTCTGTAAGCAGCTTATTCGGTTACCTGTTAGCAATTCATTGCAATACAGTTGAACCTCCATGTGCGACCACCTCTCGTAAGCGACCATCTCCCATAAGCGACCACCTAACCAAAACACCAAATTTTTCCCAGTCAAAGCCCTAGAGTTGGAACCCCTTCGTAAAACGATCACCTCTCACAAGCGACCTCGACCACTTTTTGAGGTGACAGCATTATAATTTTTCATTGTTTTTAACCTGTTGTAAGCGACCACTTGACACATGGTCTGATTTCCATGTTCGCTGTATGTACTACGCTCAGAGTTTACGAGAAACTGTTAGTGACAACCTAGCACTGGTCGTATTGTAACTACGAAACGTATGCAGTAAATTCTCTTCTAATAAGTGGATGTGTCACGGATCTTTTCCGGGAAGAGACTCCGTCTGGTTCGACTCTCGAAAGCGACTACCCCCCGTAAGCGACCGCTAAATTTTGGCATTTTGGGCGGTCGCTTACGGGAGGTTGGATTGCATTTGTATTTTGGCATTTCGTCGAGTTTGAAAGAAAGCGCTATGAAAATGCGCTATCAAATTCTAAATGGGAAATCTATCTGTGGACCCTTATTGCCTGTTCTATCATGTCATTCAGTGTTAGCAGAAATTACCATAAAAATAACTCGAGAAAGAGCTATTGCTAGTAGCAACTACACTGAAAAGGGTGTTAAGTAAAACTAATCCCGTACCCTGATCTCAGTTGGTTCGGGAATGTCGAAATGTGAGATCTCCCCTCCGCCTGACCGTGGGAGATCTGGGTACGAGATTAAAGTAAAACGTAAGTGAAATTGAATCTTAATCCCTTGTAATGTTAGTTTTATTCCGGCCGTTGATCAGTTTTCATCAGTTCGGACAAGCGGACCATCAGATTGTGTGCAAGAACTGACTTTACTGACTGAAGGTGAGTAACGCCGCGAAACGTTCTGTCGATTAACGGTCAGTAACTAATAAGAAGAACAAGAAATTTAATCTGGATCTACTCTTCCGAAGAGCAGGGTGCAGCAGTCTGGCGAATGAACGGTCTTTCAAAACTTTCGGCAAACATCTGTTCGGAAGGCCTCCTAAGAAAACCTAGCGTTTTTTCTTCGTTTTTTTTGTCACCTAAAACTTAAGTAACACGAAAAAGTAAATCCTTTCTGGTTTCAAGCGGGCTAAAATGTCGTAAAGAGGGCTAAAAACGGACCAGCTGGCACTTTCGGAAAGCCAACAACAACAACAACAACAACTCGTAAAGCCATCCGCAGCCTCGAACCGATCCCAAACCGGCGATCCCCGAAATGTCCCCGACTTTTTCACGCTTACACCGAACTGATCATAAAGTAAATTTTGGATTGGGATGGCGTGGTTCACTGAAGAATTGAAAACAGATCTGCCAGATCATGAAGAACGCCATGAAGGTTTACAGAATGGTAGGCATTTTTGACACTGTTTGACAAATTAATATCCATTTTCGTGTTCATATTTCCTTGTGCCTTCTTAAGACATCTTGTGTGTAAAAAGAAAAGAGAACCGAGAAGGTGGAGCGTTTTTGCAAATTAAACCTATTTTGTACAATTAGTACAAAATTAATCAACCTTCAGTTTAGAGCGGTTACGAACTCAAAGAATACGCAACCCACTCCAAACGAGGCGGATAAAGTTGATCTAAGAAACGCCAATGAAACTATCAGGACAGGATTTCAAGGTCCCAACAGAGTCAATAATTTGACCATTTTACTCTATCGCTACGCTAACCACAACGCCGTGAAATCGATTTCCAAGCCAGTGTAAACTGAAATTAAGGAATGATGTCGTTTGAAGGGCACCGTACCTTTAAATCAAGAAAACTTTTAAATTTCACTGTGTGCACTAATTTGCAAACTATTAGGCGATACAAGAAGTAGTTGGCGGGCCCTGAAGCTTCTGAATATACTGAACTGGCTTTGAATTACGTTTTTCGATAAAATCTGCTACGTATAGAATCTATGACATTCGATGTCTTCCTTCTCTTAGCGTTTTCTGTTACATTGTCAATTTAGGACACTATTAACATTTGCTTAAAAACTCCTCTCAATTTTATATCTTTTCTTGAAAACTCCTTAAAAATATACCAGATTTGCCGTATCAATGTTTTTGTTTTATGTTTGATCATTACGGGAAATTGTCAGGCGCTTGAAATGTTTAATTAACGTTCATTGTTCTTGTAATGTTTATTTCAAGTTAACGAGAAACCTGTTTTACGATCTTCTGTTAGCGTTCAAAAGGAATGATCAGTTCTTGGCATCTTTTCTTTGGTGCATGCTACTAGCTGCAGTTCAAGATGTTATTTAAAAAATTATACTAATTAAAAATAAAAAAAAAAACGGTAGTTCTTTTATATACTTTGAAAAAATAAAAATAAAAATAAAAAAGGAGTGAATATTGCTAATGTTCGTACCGTGAATTTATAAATACGTGCAAATTTCGTCAAGTTCTTTATTTTTGGCCAATCTTCTATCCCCTGTTTAGCTCCCATTCCAAAATTACTTGGGGATCATTTCGGGGTCAACGTAAAAAAAGAAAAACAAAAACAAAAAACAAAAACAAAAAAAACAGGGGAATCATTTCGGTGTCGGAATAATTATTGGGTCAATTTGGGGATCATTTTGGTGGCTGTACAAAATCCCATGAGCACATTAAACTGTGTAAGAGTACACAAATATACTTTTAAATGTTCGAAAACGATCTTGCGAACTGAAGGTGAGTAGCTTGTCCTTTAATTTCTTTTATCCCTTCTAATGTTAACTCGGTTTATTCCGGCTGTTGATCAGTTATCAGGACTATCGAATGTTTTTTTTCCCAGCTTAAAATTTCGTAATATAACACTGGAAGACTAATTCCTTTCATTTTCGAAGGACAAATATGTCATCAATTAAAGGAGAAGGTCATTCCAAAAAGGCACTTTTTTCCCTTTCGTCAATAGAAAGGTAAGGTAAACATTAGGTACTCACCGAAGTTTCAGCTTCCAAAGAGCTTTCCTAAAGGTTAATTTTGGTGTCTCTCACATGAAACAGCAAAATATTATTTTATTTTGTTTGGTTGAGAAACTGAAATCAGTCATGACGTCCAAGTGCTTTCAACGAAAAGTAACCGAGCATGAAAGTGTCCTTTTGATGGAAGGAAGGAGCAGGAAGAAATTACTCCGCAAGTTCCTTCTTTGGATCCGTTGTTTGCTATTTTTATCGATCTATGTTCGCGTGATTTCCAAGCGGTAGGAAGCTTCACAGCGCAGGTGAACAATTAATTAATGCCTAACATTTGATTTATCGTTGTTAGTTTGCTCCTGAATTAAACTTGTATTCTCTCTTAATTACATGTGTATAATGGGAACTGCGTTCTCGTCGGTTTTTTTTTTTTTTTGTACGCTACGAAAAAATTAAATAATTTATTGGTTTGCTTGCGCCTTCGATGAATGTTTTACTGACTGTTTTACGAGTTTCCTTGATAGTTTTAAAAAAGAGCGGAATTTAAATAGACTCAAAACTTTTATTATTCTTTTTAGTTTTTAAGATGATCAAGGCAAACCGGATTGTGGACAGCCAACGCGCGCTACCAGCACTGTCACTGTCTAGTCAATTTTGCTTATCAAGAAGGCCGTACGCTATAAACCTCAGAGAAAATGGATACACTAACCAAAAAACACACTTCAAATATATCTTTGAGTAGTAAATGAAAAAAGCACTGTGATAATTCATAGCAATAAGTACAGAAATAAACTAAACAACGATCTTTGAAAAATTCACAAAAAAACAAGCCAATGTATGTTTTGCGTAAACTTTGTTTTGATGAAAATGAAATCACACTTTAATTTTACATTCGCTTTTAACGTTCTTTGAAGAGACTTTCAGTGACAATTGCTCACATATCTTAATCTTAGCGGCTATATCCTACTGTTTTAAGTACTTTTGTTTGTTCTCTGTCAAGACTGTCAGAAATAAATGCTAAAATTAGAAATATATGCGAGAAAAACTTGTCAGTAGTTTATGCCAACGATACAATGCTTGGAGACATTTGTTTGACTGACTATTTTAGCTCAGAATCAAATTTTTTAAATGAAGCAAAATGGGATGAGATTAGAAAATAAAACTCCAAGGGAAACAACGAACATGCACCGAAAAATGAGCTCAAAAGGCTGCTCTGAGGTTAAACAAGATGCAGTGTCAACACTACAAGAAAAAAATATCTTGCAAAAACAGCAAAGTTTTGTCAACAAAATCACATGAATATACTCGCCTCTTTGGAGAATAACCAGTCCTTTTATTCGATTGCTGATTTTTTCGTTCGTTTACAACGTTAAGTTTCACTTCAAGAGGAAAAATCCATCGCATCTTAATCTCATTTCATCGCGCCGGATTAGAGTAAAATAATTTCTCTTCAAGATTCGGCCGCTGTTTATGAAGTGCCACCTCTAAAAGCTGCTAAAAGAATCGATTTGATTCTCCCGCCGCGAGCCGCCTTGCTCTTTCTCTCGCTGTTTGACGGCAAAATTGGACGAGATCAGAAACTAAAACTCCAAGGGAAATAATCAACATGGACCGAAAAATTGAGCCACTTGTCTGTGGCTTGCGGCATACTGTTTGTTCTTACCACAATTTGATGTCACGGGTGCATAATTATAGTGCAAATGTATAAAAAGCCTTAACCCATGAGCACCCAAGTGGTGAGAGTGCAGATGAGGTAAAGGGTGAAGGGGTTGTTTCTTTCAATACTTGAGAAATAATGTCATTCGCAATAATGCTATTTAATTTATTGTTTAAGATGGCTTGACATCAATAACTTTAACAACTGTCTCACACTAGCAATATGAACCAGGCCACTCAGATACATTTTCTGACTCAAGCCCCTCCTCAAGCCTGCACTGGCAGGACAACATGATATGAAATGCATTTCAGATAAGAGAATTACTATAGCTATTTATTAATTAAACGTCACTTGCGTCTTTATTAAAGAACTTCGAAGCACAAAACCGACTTATTACTCTAAAGCCCACATGTAAAGGTACTCACGTCGGCAGAAAAGAATTGGAAATGAAGATAACTACATTTACTCACCTGGAAGATTACGAGTCTCTTACAACGAAGACAATTAGAACAGCTTCAATGATACAGGCTTCCAACACTTCACGTCGAGAGATAATTAGGTTCCCGATGTCAATGACAGACGATGTCTCGTCCATTATGTCGCACACGGGATAGGCTATTAAAATTTCAGCTTTCGAACGATCAGAAGCCACAAGAGCCAAAAGTCTGAACGCCACTCGTTTTGAGAGTGTGAAATTTTCGCCATGACACGACGCTTAGCTGTCTCGTATTTTCCGTCAAAACAATAGAAAAAATGACTCCTTTGGAAAACCCCTGCTCATGACGTCGAAGCAATATCTTTACAACATCTTTCATATCCACAGTTCACAATTCCTGATACTGATGGCTCAAGAATCCGAAGAAATCATGCCCAACCCAGACGCCATCATTCGACTTCGCCGAGACAGGCTGCTGGGCGCCAATTTCACCGGATGTGACGTCAAGTTTTGTTGGATGATTCTGATACAAAAAAAGTGCCAGGCGCTATGGAGTGTTCTCCCCCGCCCCTGGTTTACCAAAATCTCTTAGCTATGGGGCTCCGCCGCGCGCGCCGTAGGCGCGCGCGCGAGCTCCGCTAACAATAAGAAATTTGAGAGAGTAACATAAAGTAGGAGGATGAAAGACTGGGAAAATGTTCATATCTCACATCTCCTATTTATACCTAAGGGTTCAAGAGTTTGACCTCTGTCGATGACTGGGTATACCTCACTAACTTTGCGTATACTGTCACGATTAGATTTGATGAGTTCGAGAGGAATAAGTAGCATGTCAGAAGCGCTATGATTGTTAGAAAGAAAATGTTCTGAGACTGTAGCAGGTTTAGAATCAGTTTGTTTGTCAAATGGTCTGCGATGCTCGTTAATTATAAAGCGGTCTTAAAGTCGTTTCGTTTCTCCCATGCATGTATATGTTTGTGGTAGCGGTGGCAATGTAACACGTAATGACACTTTTAGAGTGACAGTCTATAATATACAGCTATTTCAATTAACGTTGTCGGATCAAAATAAAGCTAAAAGACAAGACCGCAATGTTTTGTGGGATTATTTTTTATGACTAATTTCATCAAAATCATCCCTGCACGTGCAGGTCATTGTACTGCTAATTACAACCTATTGTTTTCTCCAGGCATGACTGATTTTGATGAATTTATTCATAAAAATCCCACGTAAACTTTCGGTCTTGTCTTCTAGCTTCATGCTTTGAAATGACAACGTTAGTTGAAATGACTGTATATATTTAGCCAAGCCTAAAAGCGGAGCTCCACAATTCCTTTTTTAATAGCATTTATATAAGTCTGCTTATCGTATGAATGAACTGAATAACCTTACAAATTCCACATCCTTTCTGGAGTTATATATTATATATTTTTAGTGCATATGCAGCAAACTGCTTACCAACAATAATAATTACAATGTTTATAACTTAGAGGGCAAAATTACTGAATGCGGTAACAGAAAGCATTTTTTCTTAATTTCACCCAGGGCAAACTTACTAGTACTCACTCCTGATTGGTAAAGTGGCGAAAAAACTCGCTCGTGATTAGCTAAGCACGCCATTTCTACTTTTATTCTACATTAATTCATTTTGTGTCCAACAACAGCTAATTCTTTTAGGTTCTTTGGAGTTAAAGTACATGGAAATCAAGTGCTGCAGCTTTAAAGGAAATTCCTTATGGTGAATTTTCGTGTCTTACAAGAAACAGCAAAAAATTATTTGTGTCAAAAGCTAAAAACTTAGGATTTGTTTGGTTGGAAAACTGAAATCAATCATGGCGCCGACAAAGCGTTTTCACCTCGCTACTTCTTCTTCCAACAAACGATAATCGAGCATAACAGTGTATTTTGATGGGAGGAAGGAGCAGGTCAAATCATAGTTGGTAGACAAACTATGGTCAAATTCAGCGGAAGAAATTACCCTGGATTTTTCTTTTTTAGGTCAACCGTTTGCTATTTTTGTCCATCTGTGTTCGTGTGATTTTCAAGCGGTAGAAAGCTTCATGGCGTAGGTGAATCAATTAATTGTGCCTAACATTTGGTTTAATCGCTGTTAGTTTGCTCCTGAATGAAACTTGTATTTTCTCTTGATTACATGTGTATAACAATCGACTTTTCTCGTCAGTTTTGTTTGTTTTGTACGCTACGAAACAATTAAATAATTTGTTTGTTTACAGATGAATGATTTTACTCCGAGGCTGACTGTTTTAAGACTGAAGTGCCTCGATGGTTTAACAAAATTCTGCCCTCTACGTTATAAAACTGTAATCTCAATGGGACCTCGTAGAATTATAATTAAGGATTAATTTTCACTTGTATTTTCAAAGTTTTCGAAAATTGTCCTCGTCGCTGCCCATCTTTGGCAAGTTGGGAAAACTTTGAAAATGCGCGTGAAAATTAATCCTTAATTCAACTCGGCTTCTACACTGTATTTACTTACGGCTGGTATTCGCTATAAAACTGTTTATAATGTTATGATGATGTGCTCTGTCGTTTTGTTTCTCCCGCTGCTGTCCCATTCGCATTGGTTTTCCCGTGGTGCTGCGTACGTACGGACGGACATTGACGTCATAACGGAACCCAAAATTTCTGGCATCGATGGGTTACTATATTTTCTTACCCATGGTGCACGTGGCGGCGCGCGGAGCTCCACTATGATTAGTGAAATGTCAAGTTTCACCAGTAGAATGAAATGTGTAGCTATAAAGTCCGTCTGTTATGTAGTTGCATGTTTAACAGTTGTCGATCGCATCGAAAAGAACCAAATGGGTTTTTATTTTACTTTATTCTCACGGTGATGCATTTTCGTTTTCTCTTAAAGATATGATTGTAAAGCGCTATTGATCAGAATATGTAAATACGCGCTATATAAATTGGTAAATTATTATTATTATTATTATTATTATTATTATTATTATTATTATTATTTTGTGTTGGATTACGTAATTTGGCGCTAACTAGTAAATTACTAAGGTCGTTGGCCGTCGGAAGGCAACAATAGGTGTGGCTTTGAAAACTTTGGCGCAGCGGGGAGATGAAGACATGATGTTGAAGTGTTTGTTTTGAAGATCAGAGGCCCGTTTCTTGAATGCATGTCCCGATAATTGGGGGCCCGGAAAGCTGTGGTTGTTTCAATTTAAGATCGAAGTTTCAGTAGTTTTGTAGATATTATGATAAAACTATTAGTTAACAAAACAAAATGGACTGGTTTGTTAGCTAGGACCCGCGCTTTTATTCTTTAGATTTTGATTTGAATATTTGATTTCGGCCCCGAAAAGTTACCGGGACGTTTGAGAAACGGCCCCCGGGCCGGGAAACTATAATTTTGGACATATGTGTCAATTGTTTGCGAAAATGACGTATTATTCAGTGACACAGGCATACGTGTCGGAAAATGAAATCTGAGTGCTCCTGTCCGAATCAGACCTTCTCAGTTTGCGACAAAAAATTGTGCCTGTAAAATTTGTAAATTTTTAAATACTCTGAATCAAGCTAAAACCATTGATCAGAGAAAAGCAACCTGGAGAACACGAAAGGTTGAAAAAAACTCGAGCTAAGTGCTTTTAGTCACCTTTGCTGTGGGGAATCTTTAGCTGACAGTGTTTTTAAGTTAGTTTTTGGCAACCTTTTAGAGATCTTTCAGACAGGCAACCTTATGGCGGTTTAAGTTAAATAAGAGGTGACCAATCAAATGACCCATCAAATTTAAGATCCATGCGAGGCTGTCAACTTTAACTTTCGTGAAAGTGACTCTACTTAACTTACCACAGGATTTAATTGAACAGTTCATTTAAGAGCCATCAAAAAGTTGTCAAAATGATGCCTTTTAGTTCAGAGTAAATTTTAATTTTACAAAAACCCAAGTGCTTTTAGTCATCTTTACAAGGTTCAGCTGACAGTGTTTTTTAAGTTAGTTCTCGACAAATTTTTAAATATCTTTCCGGCAACCATATGGTGGTTTAAGTGAATTTAAAGGGAGGGGTTCATGGTTCTGCGCATGTCCATGAATCAAAATACTTTTTCGCCTTTGCTAGCCATGACCCAAGCCTGTTTAATTTAATTCGTTGTTTATGAACCATTCGGAAAGGAATTGGTAGCTCGGTAATTTCTTTGAAATGATTGCGTTATTTCGCATGCAAATAACTGTAAACACATCAACCGTGAATAAATCCTACGGGTCAACGCTAGTAGCGGCGTTCGAAAACATTTTAAAACACGCTACATTTACAACGGACTCCCCTTTGTCAAGGCAAGGAGAAATTTTAGACTAACTACTAGTTCACTGCTTGCGATGGCCGTTACGAAAACAGTGTTCCTTCTCCTTTTCGTCTTCTGTCCAGTGACTGTGTTGACAAAACAGCCTGTTGGGCCTGAAGGTAAAATATTTAAATTGAATATTTAGGAACGCATAAGCTGTATCGTATATCCTATCATATAGTTCATTTTTCAAAGACTACATAATCCAAGCCAATAATTTAGGTGCCACACTGAACGTTGAGGCAGAAAAAATATCACCAGAATTCCTTAGTGGCGAATTTATTTTCCCTTAGCGAAATATAACGATTACATCATCGTTATTATATCTCATTTTTTGTTCGATATGTAAACCAATGATGAAATTCCATACAAATCTTCATATTTAGCCACTACCATGGATTATAATCAGTGACCCCCCCTTTTTAACTCGTGCATGCGCACATGCGCAATGAACGAGTTATCGTAATGTGGGGAAATGTTGCTCAGGTCTTTCTATTGGTCACTCGTTGGGCTGTAAACTTTATATTAATTTAACTGGAATTTAATCAGTCAAAAATTATTCATTAGTCCACGTATAGTGTATTCACCATCAGCCGCCATTACGGTAGCCTCCTACGCAGTCGTGTTTGGGGGACTCGGAGGTAATACCACTCTGAAAACACCGGCAAGATTTCGGTCACGTGCTAGGCAACCAAAATCGTTCACATATATTAAGTGTCAGTAGAAACAAGAGTCCGCCATGTTTTTCAAAATGATAGTTAGGGATTGCCGTCCAAGTGTCATGAGAATTATTTAAGAGTCTGCCTGAGAGAGTTTCATTAGGAAAAACACCCCCGGCTGTGCTCGAAACCCAGTGGCGAGATCATGAATTTTGCAAGACTTGCAGCTGTTAGTTCTGAATTCGTTTAAATGTGATGGGATTATCTCTTTTCATGAGAGTCGTTGCATGGCAGGTTTAATGAAACTCTTCCACGTTTCTTTTAGCCTGTTTTGGAGTTGGGATGGGGGGTTAGTGTTTAATTTTCATGTTTTCTTTTCTTTTCAAGTATTAGCCTTAAGAAGTCAATGCTTCAGTCTGGCCCTAATTACATTTGACCAACACATCAGGCTAATGAGGCAGAAATTTTGGGCTTGTTTTCTTGTGAAACCAGCAGCTAGGAAGACCAAGTTTCCGTTTTTCCGTAAATCATATGTGCTTCTTTGTTCGTTATGACAGCGGGATTGAATGATCCAGGATGACCGTAGCTGTACATAATTATCCGTTTCAAATATTTATGCGTAAAGGCGATAAGTAGCTTTCATAAATGAATGCCTTTGTGCAAAAACTCCCTCGAACTTATTCAGTGATGAAACTCTATCTTCGTGAAACACCGATCCAAGAACAAAAGAAAATAGAAACAACGGCTGAAATTCCATTATTTCATGGTTGAAACCTAGTCGTCCGTTCGGCAGCAAAACTAATGACAAACTGTCTGAAATTGTCGGGCTTGTCGGAAAAACCTTCTATAACATTCTTAATACGAATATGTAAGGTAAGTTGTTTCTGTAAGTGATGGATGTGGTTAAGTAAAATAACATAAAATATTTTTTAACCATCCAAAACGTTGGGGGGGGGGGGGGGAGGGGGGTTGGGGGCGTAAATTTATATTCGTGCCTTACGACGGGCTTTAACTATTTTGCTTCGACTTAAAAGATCAGCATTTTGAAGAAGAGATCGAGAGGTTGTTAAGCAGAGTTAGGTTTGACTGTAATCATTGAGATGTTTCTGACCGTTTGCTCTAAAAATTGTTTGCAGCTTCCTCCGAGGAAAAGAAGGTTGTCGATGTGATTAACAAACAAAAAGATGAGATTAAGAAACAAGAAGTAGACGTTAAGAATCTACTTGATAAAATAGTGGCAGAGATTGAACGCGTGTGCTACGCAAAGCCTGGTAGGTATTGAGTTCCGTCATTTCCCCCAAAACAGCATTCAAACAGAAGCAAACACGCTGTGTAGTTTGCTACGTTTGCTTTGTCTTTCGCCAACATGTTCGGAAGCTCAAGTTGCCACTACCTCATCTCTGGTATTCAATGGTAACATTTTCCGTTTTGCAGTCGAGTCCCTTGAACATCCTGTATAATATATCTTCTGTGACTATATTTGCCGTAAATTCCTTGAATTTCAAGTGAAGGTCTTCACTCTCTGTAGGTCATAAAGGTTAACGCCTCGCTTCGGCTAATTTTCGAACTTTTACAGACCATTCCAGGGGAAGGGTGGAGAGTGGAAGGCATTTTGGTTCAGTTTCAGTTATGCAACATTTCCCTGCCGTAATATAAACGTCTGCGATTCATAACATACACTTTCACTGGTGAGGCCCGGTTACGAAATACTTTATTTTATTATATAGACAGGAGGGGTTTATTGGAAAATACAGTACTCGTAGAATAACGTCATTTCCAGCTTTTTCACGGTTGTATGTGCAAACAGTGAAAAATGGTGAGCGATGGATTTGTCTATATAATAATAATAATAATAATAATAATAATAATAATAATAATAATAATAATAATAATAATAATAATAATAATAATAATAATAATTGGTGGCTTGAAAATGTGAATTTTATTTTCTTGTATCAAAAAAATATATTTTACTCAATTACTGCGCTTGTTCGTATATTCCAAAATAAAATTCACATCTTCGCGCCGCCGTGTAATATCCTATATATTTTATGACAGCTTATTCCCTATAACTGAAATTTTCCAGCCATTTATGCCTAAAATTACCAGGGTTTTTTTAGCAAAAAAATATAACGGTTTATCCCAGGATATCCATAATTCTGTTCGTAAACTACCAGAAGGCGTTCCACGATACAAACATAATGATTAAGTTCTCATATTTGCTCGTTCAGGTTGTCTGGCTGGTTGGGTTAGGCATGGGCAATCTTGCTATTTTATCGATGATACTCCAACCAAACACTGGAGCGATGCTCGAGCAGCTTGCCGACGTCGGGGTGCAGACCTGCCCATAATCAAATCAGCTGAGGAAAACCAATTCATCGCCGACCTGGTACTAAAGCAGAAGACTGTTACGTGGGGTGGCGCGTGGATTGGAATCCGGCGAGATGATGCAGCCCGCAAGCTCTATTGGATTGACGGGACCTTAGTCGAGGCGCAGTTTACTGCGTGGGCAGCCGGAAACCCGAGCGACACCAGTGGTATTGAGGATTGCGGTCATATATTTGGAAAACGTGACCCAGGCTATGAAGACCAGGAGGGAAAGTGGAATGACGTATCCTGCAATTTGGTGGCAAGCTTTTTTGTAACCAGATACCCAGTCATTCTTTGCCAGAAGTCCATTTAAGGTGACCAGCTCCTTCTTAGAGGGAAGCTGTGGGTCTAGCTGGTATACGAGGTTTAATTTTGTTAATCCATTATCAACTTTGCTCAATTTGTTAATCCATGATCAACTTATATTGTACGTTTGTATTGTTTTTTCTGACTCATGCCTCAAGTGTATCAAGGCTTGACCAGCCTAATTGTTATGCACATTTTTATTTGGAGGGAAAGCATTTGTCCGGTCTCTGTGAAACTTGGCAAACAGTTTATTATCGGTGTCCTTATTAATTTTCCAAAATTTGCTGTATCAGATTCTAGTCACGTGACCTGAAAACGACTTATAAAGGTTAAAATTTTTACTCAAAAATGGGGAACAAAAAGTTACATTATATCAATCTTGTTTGTTGCTTACTCGTTGAGCCCTTGTAAGGGCCTTATCATCCCGCCTTTTAATGATGTCCACATCTTAAGAGTAACGGTTAATTAAGGAAAATGAGTCACGTGACATGATAAATGTCCAAATGCAGTGAAATACAGAAAAGTGATGCGAACATCGTGTCGAGAAGTTTGGTTTTATTTGTCTTGTTCTTTAACAATGAGTTTCTGTAGTAATTTTTGGGGAGTTCATAATTGGAGACGTTTCTTCCTTTATCACTTCTTTCTCTCTACCACTCCTGTTCGGCACGTGAATGCAGGCCCTAAACAGGGTGGAGTGATGGGCGAAGGGGGTGATAACATGCGCGTGTGTATATTTGCTCTCTTTGCTGCTCTTGCGCCCTTACTGGTATGCAGTTTGCTTTATTGGAAATTACTGTTAGATTTCAAATTAGGCGTCTATTTTAAGGGTCAAACTTTGGTACAATCATTCAACAGCAAAACACACTTGGTGTATCGTGGGAGACGCGGAGGAGTCGGCGAGAAAAAGCGAAAACGAGCGGCAAGCAATGCGTTATAACGTACTTTGAAACGTAAAATAGGGCCGTTTCATCAGTTGAGTGTTTACTTATTAAGTCTATTAAGTGCACCTTGTTATTACTTATTCAAGAAGTTCCGTTATAGGTCATGTTTATGTTAAGCAGGGGACTACAGATTCACAGGCCAACATCTCCCTTAAAGCCTGGCTAAACTAGGAAACATTGTTGCGGAAACGTTGTTTCTTTTTATGTTTTCGGCGTGGCTAAATTAGCAGGAAGCAAACGTAGCAAAATAGGAAGCTTTAGCAACAACGGCGGTAACAGCAACAGAAGTGTCAAAAAAAAAAAACAACGTTAGGCTTAATGACCAAAACAACAGCTCTGCATGTGCACTGCACTTTTTTGTACATTTCTTTGCCGTCACTGCTCGACTAGGTCGTGAAGTTTGCTGATGGGACGTTTCATGGAGGACGTCAATACACGATGACGAATTTTCTTTCTTTTTCTAAACTTGGGTGCGGTCTCCGAAATTTCAACTGCAGGAAAATTCATCTACATTTGACATTGATAGAGTTAGAATAATCGCGACGACGTTAGAAAAAACGCGAACTCATTTTACTAGCTACGTTTTCGCTGCCGTCGCCGTCGTCGTTTCTAAAGCTCCCTAAAATGTTTGCTGCCACGGTGGCTAAACGAAGAAACATTGTTCTGGAAACAAAGGGTCACGCATGCGCATAATAATAAGCCGACTTTAATGCTAGAAAACATTTTTAATGAGCAGCACTGAGAACTAGTCAACATTGCTTTCATGGTGGCTAAACTGAGAAACATATTTTTCGGAAGCAAAATCGTGTCGTGGGATGCAAAAATGTATTTCCAAGCAGCAAAATTTTTTCCACAACATATGCTTCCTTCGCAGCTAAAGCGGCAAACATTTGCCTCCTCAACAATGTTTTCTAGTTTAGCCAGAGCGTTATTTAAACATTTTTTTTTGCAAATGTATTAATCCACTAGTTTAATGACCTAACCCTAACGCTAACCCTTACTCTCCACATAGTCACCCAACTCTCCATATAACCACTCTTACTGGGTAATTTTTAATGACATGCCCATGTTGACGTCAACAATCCAAGATGGCGAACGACTAGTGATCCAAAAATGTTGAAATACAAACGGTGTGTTGGAAGATTTTATCACACGGTTTTATGGTGATTCTGTAAATAATGGTAAGGGTCAAAGGAGGAGACATCAGGTATCCCACGAGTCTCCGCGAAAAATTATCGACTAGAAGATGTCAAATATCGATGCGAAGGTGAGCACGCAGTCCGAAATCGACTGAATTTCAAGTGGCTATTTTTCCTAATTCAGGACCTAAGAATGTAAGTTAAATCATTTTGTGCATTGTTTTGACAATTAAGTTCAAGCTTGTATTACAATATCGCAGTTAATTTGCCTAAGAATAAAGAAAAACATACAATTGTTTGGAGTGGTATGCATGATCGACTCGCTTTGTTCGTTCGCGGCTTTCAAATGCTTGATACAAATTTGACCCTAGCGAGTTCAATCCAGGGTACATTAGAGTTAAATCTTGCCTGTTGTTGCTCGAATAGTATCTCCTTTGAATTTTATTCAATTTCCCCTTAAGTCCCCATGTTTTGAAGGAATTTTTGTTCGTTGAAGTTTGCCTAAATTGACGCCAAAAATGTCAACAACTGCGCGATGCTTTTATCAGTAGTAACTGCTTTTGAACGATCACTCGTTTTCCCGGTCGAAATGAACAGTAATTTATTAAAGCACGATTCTGCTCGGTTCTATTCGTGTAAGGACATCAAGTAGTGACATAAATGCTTCCTTTTTAGTCGATATTCAAGCAAACGGTAAATGCATGAAAGAAGTCGAAGAAAAGTCGAGTGGCAAGCGGCCGTTCAGTGTTTTTGATCGCACGAACAAGCAAAGACGCCGCTCTCGTAAGTCTTCTGGAAAACTAACGTTTCCCACGACCGTTAGCAACCGAACACAGGCTAAGTTTGACGAGTTGACGTAACTCTGACTGTCTAAATCTAAGAAACTCACGTAAATCAATGGCGACGGAGAGAGCAGATCAGCGTCACTCCGAGAAGCTCCATCGCAAATGCGAGAAAGCGTGTCAACACGAGTTGATAATATAGTTGGAAGCGAGGCATTGTGGGATACCCGATTTTTCCTCCTTTGTAAGGGTCCTTAATTAACCATTCATTCTCTTACAAAAGTCGCTTTATTCTCTGTTGTGTGACCTCTTTTTTGGTGATCTTCCTTGGTTGAAACTTTTAAACATCTCGGCGTTTCAAAATGGTGGATCTTATAATTCGTTCACCATCTTGGATTGTTAATGTCACTCTTAAAGCAATAAATAGAAAATTGCCAGGGTCCAGTAAGAACTGTGAATCTATATCGGGTGGCGTAATAGGGAAGACGTTCGACTATAAATCTGTCGTGAAAAAGTGAAACATACAAGGAAATAGAATTCGTTTAGTCAGAAAACAATTAAAAACGAAATGTCTTTCTGGTTGGTCATTTTAACGAAACGTAGTTTTCAAATCATGACTTCTGATTGGTCGAAATCGACCATGTGTGCCGAACCTTACCCTCCGATTGGCCAAGTGACATACCGACATGTTTTACCACTAGCCAAATAACCGACTGCATACTTTACTGAGAATCTATTTTAAGATTGGAATGATAGATTAACAGCAAAATTAGTTATGAACAGTACGTGACCTTAGTGGGTCCTTGGAGCTCTGTTCAGCCGATAAGAATAATTTCATTTACCATACAGGGATCTTTTTAGAGTCATTTTAACTACCGACGAAAACACGCTTGAAAACTGAACTTAAAAAACTTAAAATTAACCAAACAACAAACAAACAAACAAACAATTTACCCATAAGAAAGGCCTCACTTTTTTTGTAGCAAACCTTGGTCTAAAAGCTTTTGAATCCGGGTAGCTGAAGTGTACTTATCAGTTAACGAATTTTATTTGAAAAAGTCTTGTGTGACTGGACGAGCTAAATTCACCGAGTTTGGAGTTTGTGAAGATCTCTAGATGTGCAAATTCCACAAGCTAACAGTTGCTTTTCGCAAATTTGTTTTCGTTTACTAGCGCCTCCAGATTCACTTGTTTCTTTTATTCATTTCCCAGCACCTCCAGATTTTCCTATTAGTTTTCAGTGTTTATTTTTTATTGCACACCGTGTACAGAAATGAATCGTAAACCAGCACAAAACTTGGTCGCAAAATCGTCTATTGCTTTGAACATACAAACAAAATACTTGTTTTGAAAGCTAATTTTGAACGATATGTCCCATAGAAATGATGTCCTGATCTTGATCAACTCCGCGCTTTAGCCATGTTACTCCCGTGTTATTTTCTTTACATTGGCTACCAGTCAAATTAAGAATTGATTTTAAGATTTTAATAATTACTTTTAAAGCCATACATGACCAAGTACCTGATTACATTTGTAATCTCGTTAATGTTAGGAACTTTTCCACGTATGGTCTTCGCTCAAGTTCTGAACTTTTATTAGTACCACCATCCACGAAAACGAAGAAGACACTCGGTGACAGGGCTTTTACTGCTGCTGCACCATCACTGTGGAATAAACTGCCGAGCGCAATAAGGGACGAGGATAATCTCACACGTTTTAAGTCCAAATTGAAGACATTTTTATTTAGAGTTGCTTACAATACGATGTAAGGACTGTAAGAATTGTAAATAACTATTTTTAAAAATTATTTTTTTTATTTTTATTTTTTTATTTTTTACATATACAATTTGTTAGGCGCATTTGATCATATACACATGCTAATTTGCGCCATACAGATATTAATTATTATTAAATGTGTCCTTACAAACCCTAGGTGTTAAGGTGGTGCTAAGGTGGTGAGGGTCGGTGAAGGGATATTTTCTTTCTCCCGCACCATTTTTCTGTTGCGTGTGTACACATAAATGCAAATTTGTCCTAGCCTTTTCGCCCTTGATTGTAGGTGGTCTCTCTCACTTATGTATGCAATACATGTAAAAAGAAATCATGAAAGGGATGAAACATTTTTAACCGTGTATGCAATTATTTATTTTACCTTCGTTTTACACGTCCTTTACTCTCAATCATGAGATTATTTTCATCTCTTGTGCTAATCTGGTTCGAATTATAAAATTTAGAGTTTCCGTATTGTGTTCTGAAGATCACTGTCGCTGTGAACTTGACATATGTTGCCAGTTTTAGTACTCACTGCACCAAGATGTTCCCCATGGCCTTGATGGACCTCTCACCATTATCTGGTGAATAGGCAGCCACGTTTCCACACGTGTTGGAGTCATCAGGGTGTCCTCCAGTACCAAACCCGATTCTGGAGTCGCAGCTCAAACAATTATTTTCCTGGTTACCCAGGATACCGATCCTTACTTTGGAAAAGACCTGCCCACCCCAAGTACACCTTGCGTTAAACCCTTCCCTGTTACAGTTGCGCTGCAAGGAGGCTGCAGGCCCAAGGAGGTTCTTCCAGGTGTCACGACCCAGTGGGATAGCACGGTATTGCCCGTCAGCGATTAGTGAGTATAGGGAGCTTACGTGAGTGTCAATGACAACAAAGTTGCTCTGATTGTGGACCATCATCCCAAGACAGATCTTGGAGAAGGACGTGCCCCAGTAAGTTGGCAACTTCGTCTGCGTTTGGTCAAACCCAGTCTGCCCTCCTGCACGATTGTAGGTATTTTTGTTGCTCCAAAGAATAGAATCGTAATGGAAGGTGCGCTGAAAACAGAAAAAAAAAACATTTTTCGGAATCAAAAAACCATAACATCAGCAAAGCAAAACGAAAACGGAAGAGTAACGAAGTAAAAACTAGAATGAATTTTACCTTTGTGCCATCAATCTTCATGACCGGCGTCCATCCTCCATCTCCACATCCAAAGTTTCCCATGTGACAGTAAACAGGAATCGTTTCTGAACCAAAAATCAGCGTGTACACTTGACTTTTTGTTGACCTGTTGTAGGAATGGAACAATTTAACTCTATTACTCTTTTTCTTCGTCACGATAAGACGATTACAATTAGCCGGAAAAAGCACAGTTTCGTAACGTTACAACAAAGGTGCATAATAACTTCAACCTCTCGTCATAACAGCTGATAAAAATTTTGCACATTGTGTTATTTCTAAACATTATATTACATCGTTCAATTAGTAGTAGTAGTAGTAGTAGTAGTAGTAGTAGTAGTAGTCATTGTTTTATTCTTAAGCAACCGAACTGTTTTGTAACTACTGTGTTGCATTGTGTAAATGTAATGTTCATCAACCGTAATTTCGCATTTTGGGGATTCGGAATTACTTCCTTCCTTCTGCAACTCCATAAATATATCTTTTAGGTAATTAAGTAAGAGGCGTTTTGAGGTGTTAAAATCCCTATTAAAATATCCTTCAATGTATGGTTGTCAGGGATAAATAATATCATTCCAAGTTTTTTCCTAAATGAACTTGAGTAGGGACACTCATAAAAGAAATAAAGCATTGTTTCTGGTTGTCGTTTGCAGAAAGAACAAAGATGCGCTGCAGCGAATTCGAAGCCCATCTTGAAAAATTGAATTGAAAGAAAGAAATTGGCTCAAAGGTAACAGAATGAGGAAGGAAAATGCTTATTATAATGCTTAATTATAAGTTGAAATCATTCTTGAATGTTAACGCACAATTCGGAAAGGAAGCCTTTTTCAGGATTAGTAATCTTGTGGTATGTTCTTGGTTATATGGAACACACCATTTTGACAATTAAGGCTGGATAAGAGCTAATGCAATCACTGCATGATTTAACTAGGAACTGAGTGGTACTCTGGGTGTCAATTGGGGGAGGGGGCGAGACGATTCTGTACGTCTCACACACACCCTCTTTCCCTTCGAGGCAGAAAAATACCTTCAGTCACAATATTTGTGACTCTTCCAGTTTTGGCGAAAAGAATACCAAATTTTGCTGTACCTTTTAAAGGTCATTGAAGTGGAAACACCTCGCCGCTTGAAATGTTTGGAAAAATATTTTGCCCTTTAGTCTTGACGTTTAATTATGCAGCCGATAGAATCCATGGATACAGAACTGAGTCGATTCTTTGGTGGACACAAAACAGAGGTTGCAAAAGTTTCACATGGCAAATTCATCAGTAGCGAATAAAATTATTAAAAGTTTTGCTAAACATACTACTTAAACCACCTAAAACCACCTAATGTAATAACTGAACCCACCGTAAATGCAATACAATTTAACACAAAATGTAATAACCTGACCAGCCGTAAATATTATACAAGTTAACCCTAAATGTAATAACCCTGTATTTATATCACCCAAAGATGACTGGCGCTTTATTCCCGAAGATTACCGAACATCAATCAAAGTCTTAGTGAGTACTTCCGATCGCTGAGGTATTATAATTACAGGATTTACCGAAGATCACCGAGGTATACGTACTGCGAAGTTTAACTAATAACGAAGCTAAAACGATAATTTGCGAGGATAATGTGAACGCTTTCGAAGCTAAACCGAAGCTTTCCGAAGATTTACAAACAAAATACGAAGTTCAAGTTTAAAAATAATCATTGCAGAAAATTGCCCAAAGATGTTTTAAAAAGGGCAATCTGGATATGTCCCAAAGATTTAGGTGATAGAGTAGTACGACACACATGCAGTGGAAATATAAAGAGTGACTTTTACTGAAAATGACACTCGTTCATCGTGAATTACCATTATTTCTTTATTAACTTTCAATGCTGTTTTAAGCAAACGTCTTTGGTTAATAATCGTAATCATTAACTTACTCATTAGTAAAATAAGCAAGGAACTTCACGGTTTAGTGCTACCATATCACTTCACCGATGGTGTGATTTTATCCACAGCTTGATCTCAGTGACATGCAATAAAATAATGTTCTTATTCTACATACTGACTACAAGACTTAATATTACTTGATGTTCTTACGACAAAAAATTCGAATACTCTTCTCCTATAATACTCGAAATTCTTTGGATTATTCTCTGAAATCTTCGGAAGACTTTTGGTAAGCATAAAGTCTTCCATAAAGCTTTGGTATTCTTTGTTGTACGTTCATTGTTATTACATTTGTGGTTAGTATTACATTTACGGTTGGTATGACATTAAGCGTTGATACACAGGACAATGGAACTGAAATTTTATTTTCCGAGAAATGTTTATTTTTCTGCACCCAATAAAGTTTGATAAAGAAATCATGAACATTAGTGTCATTACTGGTAGAGCTTAGAAACTTACTTGTATTTCTCGTACTGTTCCTTACAAGAAGAGGCGGCTGGGGCTGGAAAGAAAATTGTCTGGATTGACTTTTAATTAAATGCATATATATATATATGAGAACGATCAAATGTAAAACATAGATGAACCAAGCTTCTGGTTAGACCCATACTGAAGAACTAAAAGTGACAAGACGCTTCTCTGTCGAAAAGAAGACTCCCTTACTCTCCCCGCCAAAAACAAAAGGAGGAGGGAACAATAGCCATATATTTGAGATTTAATCATCGAAAAGAATTTCGTGTCGTTATGATCTACGTCTGTTGTAGATAATGTCCCCTCATGAAAACCATAAGAATTATTTCTTGAGCAAGTTCTTAAATCCTTTGTATGCCGTTACACATCATTCAAATCAGTTTCCATTTTGGCTCTGGTTGTCCAAGGCAGGCTCAGCTTAAACTAACCAGGGATACATGTTATTCAGTCTTGTAATTACTTGACTGTATTGTCCTCCAGTGAGCATAAAGACCAGAATATTATTATGGTCCTACATCAGTTTGGCTTTGGTTGTCGCCAAACCGTTTATCAGAGAAATACTTTTAATGAGAAGAAAAACACCTACTGCTCGATCTTCCCAACAAGACCAAGAAGACAACAGGAGACAGGGAGTTCTTTGCAGCTGCGCCGACCCTGTGGAACGCCCTTCCAGACGAGTTGAGAGCTTTGGGCAGTCTCAAAACCTTTATGGCACGGTTGAAAACTCATTATTTTAAATTAACCTTTAGCTTATGACCTGTAGTATTTGAACACAGATCTTTCGCATGTGTATATATGTGATATTTTTATTTAGTATCCATTTATTAACTATTTGAAAAGCTGTAACATTGTAGTATTATAAGCATTGTAATGTAAAGCGCATTACATCATATACCCATGTATTTTGCGTTATATAAATAATAAAGTTATGTTATGTTATGCTAGAAAAAGAAATCCTAGTTAACTTTTTCCTGGAGTCGGGCGTCAAGAAACTCGAATCTGGTTGAAAATTAATATCTGTGCTGTCTCATTGTCTACTTGGCTCTTCTGAGCACTGTATACTTCCAAATTGTGAAATAATTTTTTGTGGAAAATAATGGAACTTAACACCTACCATGCTCTGCGTAGCACTCGCGTTCAATCTCTGCCACTATTTTATCAAGTAGATCCTTAACATTTACGTCTTGATTCTTAAGGTCGTCCTTTTGTTTGTTGATCGCATCGACAACCTTCTTTTCCTCACGGGTACCTGCAAACAATATTTAGAGCAAACGGTAAGAACCATCCCAAACTAGTGCTACAGGGAGTCAATTTATGGTGATAACTCGTAGAAGCGGCTCATAGCCACATTTAATACTAGTATTGTCGCAACAACGACAGCTCCATTTCTTGAGGCATATCCTCAGGAAACCGGAGAATGAATTGGTCAAACCAAACATGGCAAAAGTAAGCCCGGTCGCCCAAAGCTGATGTTTCATCAGTACAATGCCAGCGTAGTCAGCCAGGCATACCCACCAACGCCAGAAGAGATTCGAAGCATGGTACAAGAACCGGAAGGCATGGAGAAAACTCGTGACCGACTGCAGTGCAGTTGGCTGATGATGAACGTCTTCAGCGTTTTCGTTTCAATTTTTAGAGCAACATATAAGAAACATGCCAATGATTACCTCTCTCAACGACCACTGTAACATACTTCCTCAATTAAAATGCCCATCTTTCTTGTCAAACCAAAATAGTTGAAACCTCTAGTAAGCCATTGCGATCAACTTTTCCGCTTATAATCTCCCAAAGAGGTGCCTATTTGAAAACCCCTATTATTAAACAGTTTTAATATCAAATTTTAGACAACCTATTGTCCGTGGCAGCAAATTTGGAGAAGACTCAATCTCCTCTTCTCTCATGCATAATCTATAACTTGTTTTCATTGATCAGATACTTATGAATATTTCGGTGTTCATGTCACCGAAATAGGTGCTTAGTTGAAAGAGGTTCATTTGAGTCACTACAGTGTGTCAAGTTGAAAATTGTTTTCTGCCCAAACAGGCACTTTATTCAACCACAGGACACCCAGGCTCACGAACAGCTGCAGACCAGTTAGTGCCAGGTTTAACCGCGGTAAAACGCAAAAAAAACCAAACAAACAAACAAACAAAAAACGAGAGAGAGAGAGAGAGAGAGAGAGAGAGAGAGAGAGAGAGAGAGAGAGAGAGAGAGAGAGAGAGAGAGAGAGAGAGAAAAAGAAATAAAAAGAAACGTTTGATGGCGGTTAAGTGGCAGGTGGTGGGGTCTCCACGATCACAAAGCACGCTGGGACGTGAACCAGCGACCTTCGTTTCGTTCAAGTCCAGCGGCAGAACCATTTCGCAATGCCGCCTACCTTCTTAGGCTTGGTGCAAGGCAAAACAAACTGTTTCACTTTGTGGATCCAAACAGTAAATAGTACATATTTTTCTTAAAAAATAACCAATATAGTCATCATCGTTAAAATATTCAATTTGAATAATTTACCTTCAGGGCTAATAGGTTGTTTTGTCTTCACAGTCACTGAGAACAGAATGAGAAGGAGAAGGAACACTGTTCTCTTAACGGCCATCTTTGAATCTGTCGCTGAAAACAAATCGTAAGTGGCGAGCTAGTTAGTTTAAAATCTAAAATTTAAAATTAAGTTTGTTGTAATTGTTGTGTGTTTTATAATGTTTTCGACTGCTACAGTTTATGTAAGAGCTTCCTCTTTTCTTAGCAGCCTATAAAGTATTATAATTATAATTAGCAGCTGCTATGAGTCATTCCCGTTTCCACATCCCGTGGTGCTTTGGTCGTTTGCCCTAAGCTCAAACACAATTAACTGCGGTTTGTTTTTGAAAACTAATGGAAATCCTTCTAGCTTCCTTCCAGGAGTCCAATTAAATCTAAAGACTGTGCTAATCAGAGTCGTTAGCACGAACGTTAAAACTTATAGCCTCTCACGAATCTCGCATTTGATTGGTCAGTTATAACAGCGGATATCTTAAATTGAACTTTACCATTATAGTTATAGTTGAAACAAAAATGTAAAAAGAGTGTCTGCATGGTGTTAATTGATGGCTGAGAATTGTTCAAAATTCTAACTGTCATCCGCCAGAAATGGCGGTTTTTAAACTTATAGCTGAGAAACGTTAAGAAAACTGTTAGCTGAGATGTATAAACTTTGCCTGAGTAAAGTGTGAACTTTATTTGCAAATACATGTAACTTTCCAACAACCGTGCAGCTTACGATTGGGGACTGAAGTTGCTAATAAAGAAGACCCGCAGCTCCTCGCAAGTTGTTTCTAGCAGTCGTTAGTTCGTCAGAAGATGATAAGCAGTGTTTGCAAAGTCTCAAAAGAGATTGGAGGCATGAGAAAGTTCTTCGGAAATATTCGGATGATGCTCGACACTGTTCAGCTAATGAGAGGGACGCCGTTGATATCTTACAAAAGTTAACTGAGATCTGCCATAATTAATTGATAGCTGAGAAATGGCTCAACTTTTAACTTATAGCTGAAAATACAGGACAACCATGACGACCGTCAAAAAACGTTGTAAAAAAACTAACTATAAACTCTCTGTCAAGTTGGAACGATACCACCCCTCAGCCCAGTAAAGACCGGGTTTCATTTAGTCCGCATATCGGGTCTACAGTTTGCTTCTTTGTGACCGACTGTTCTCGCTTGATTTGAATAATTTAAAATAGGCAAAATTTAGAGGCACAATATTTTTATCCCAAAAAATTAAAACTAAAAGTTGCCCGGCAGCATTTCTTTCCCGACTGTTTATTTTACAGTGAAAAACAAAGCAGACTTCTACAGTGTTCTAAAGACAATTTTGGTTGAAAAAAGAAAAACGGATACAGATACAAAAATAGTTTTAATAAAATCTGATCTGTCAGAGGGAAACCGATTTTGACGTTATAACGAAACAAAAATTATAATAAATTCAAACACTTTTCTGGGCGGCGTTGCTAACAATATAAAAGAACCTACATTTGTATAATTTTTTATCACATTAAGTATATGTTTCACCACATACCTCACAGTTGATCGAAGGTTGTGATCTGGTATTTTAGCTTTAAGTTCAAGGTGTGCAGCTGCTCGATTGCTTCCCTTAGTATTACAAGGCACTAATGTTGCCTTGTTAGATTCACCTGGCTAGTAAGATATTACAATGTCAATTACACATGACATCTCCAACCCGGGAGAGGGGATACCCCTCGAAGTTTCTGGTGAGGGTTTGTGACTCGGTTATCCAAACCTTGACCCTCTTTCAGACCAAAATATGTAATTTTCCGATACCTTTTTCAGAACAGGCCTTCTAAAATCTATACCCATTTTCTGACGAGGTTTCTAGAACTGATCAATATCCATTTACAGACTTTCAGACTAAAATGCTTCAAATCTATGCCCTATACCAGTCGAAAACGGCTAAAAATCCTAATCTTTTGGCGCTGCACATACCCACTTAGCTTATATATGGGGGTACCCCCACTAAGATTTTCAATTGGGCGCAGTGTTTGTTTTTGTATTTGTTTCGAACGAACTCAAATTGTCAAAGAACGATGTCTGACAAAATGAAAAATAGTGTTTTTGGACTTTGTTTAGAGTGCCTCGGAAGACATCTCATGGTTGTACGATAACCTTATGTTTGCTGTTCTGGGATTTCACCGTCCACAAAAACCCTCTCACAGAAACAGGACCCACTCAGGTACGGGGAGGGATTGTGGGATCGTCTGGGTAGACAGATGGAAATGAATAAGTGCTTTTCTCGGCAGTCAGTTGTATACTGAGGAAATACTCTTTAACTAAGGTTAAAAACTATGCTACTCCGAGAAAGTTCCGAAAAATGCAGTTATTCGTCGGCGCGACGTCTATGCCTCTGCTTAAACGATCCCATAATGCCACACTCGTACCAGTTTCCCCTTAGTTTCTGGAGTTCCAGTCTACGATTTTACATCAGCGTAACTTTAAAAGAAATTCTTTCGCCCCTATACGTTAGAGGGTGGTCTACTAAGCAACATGTTAACATTCTTCCCAATCCGTAAGTGAAACTTGCTCAAATTTAGCTTCAATAGTTTGTAGCTTTTACCAGAGGATTTCCAATTCCAGTAAAATCGCAATTTTAAAGAGGAAAATAGTTTTTCTTTTGTAAAAAAAACGTTTATCTACATAAAAACTGTACTCACGTATCTTTATAAAAATAAAACTGAGGAACCTATTTTACAAACAAATATGCGTCCAACAATTCTTGCAAGTCTTGCACAGGGCTTTCATGTGAAGAAAAATACTCTTTGTCTAACTCAAACAATACATTCATTATTTTCATGGTGTTTTTTTTGGACGGGACTTAAAGTCAAGTATAGACGCTTTGCTAAAGTCAATCACACGATAAATTTTGTGAATTCTGTGAGAGAGGAGACAGATGTTCATGCCAGTGACTTTGTCAATACAAAGTGTGGTAAATTCTTATCGTTTTCCACACTGGCAAAGCAATGTCCCATGTATGGTGAAAGTTTCAAAGTTTATTGCTCCATTGATCCTGGGACAAGTCAAAGAGGTAGTCTAACTAACTTCTACTCTGACTATCCTTCCTTTCCGCACAGTTCAGTTCCAGTTTATTATGACATTTCCCAACATGAAGAGCTTCTTATCTATGATGACTTGTATTTGACACTTGCAGACTCTGTGTCCTTAGAAAAGGACACAAAAGAGCAAGCAAACTCTTCAATTTGGATAGAGCATCGAAAATACAGAGTGACTGCCTCTCGGATCTATGATGTTTACAGCTGGAAAAGGGGTATGGGAAAGCATGCAGAAAATTTTGTTGCTGAGCCCTCAACCCCATCTGCATTTTTGCAGCGAAGATTTGATCATGGACACATGTACGAACCAATTGCTTGGAAAAAATACCATGAGTACTTTGCCTCTGTTGAAGAGAATGTTAAAGTTCTGTCTTGTGGCCTTGTAGTTAATGTTAACAACCCTTGGTTAGGGCTTTCTCCTGATTCAAAGATAATGTTCTCTGACATGGTGGGGATTGGAGAGTCAAAATGCCCTTATGAACAAAAGAAACAGTGACCTTATGGATGTTGCACAAGCCAACAGAAACTTTTACCTTGAGGCTGTGGGAAATAGCCTACATTTAAAGCATAAACACCCCTACAAACTTTCAGCTTCAATGTCAATTGGCATTAACTGGAGCTGCTTTCAATGATTTCATTGTTTATACACACCGAAGTCTTTTTATTGAACGATTCACTTTCAATGAACAGTTCTGGGATGATGTGTCAGGAAAGTGGGTAACAATTACTTTTCTTACATACTTCCTAAATTGGCTTGAAATTGAGCGAATGGAAAAAAAACAAATGACATTTAACCGCCCCCCCCCCCCCCCCAAGGAATTTTATTTCATGTTTTCTACCATAAATAATGAATAATAGTGTGCTCAAAAAGTCAAGTTTGCCTGTCTTGAAGAAGGAAAACATGAGGTTTGACCTGAACACCACCAAGTGTCTGATAAAAAAAAGACGAATCCTGTTACCCCCGTTAAGCTTAGTTTGATAAGCGTAGTTTGATGAATGCCAGTCACTTTGTCCATGATAAGTCAAGATATTCATGGGATGGATTTTATGTTCAAACTGGGGTACTCTAATTAGGGTACTCTCTATTATAGCTTTTGGACCTCTGCTTTCAACAAAACAGCAGTTGCCAAAAACATTGGTTAATGTACCCTGGTTGCTGATATTCATTCAGCTAAATGCTTCTTTATCACATTTGCATTGTTTATGCTTGTTTAAGACAATGACATTGCAGGGAGATGAGTATCCCACTGTTTAAAATAAAATCCCCATCACTTTCGCAGAACTTAGTGTCATGACTATCAAGCTAATCAATTATGGATCCTGTTCCAAATAACAACAGTTTTCCCTGTTATGCACCTGTAAATGTTAACCCACTGGAGGTATAGGTGGGGGGTTTTAGAGCAATGACTTACTCATGATGGGGACATTTCACTGGGTCAGTGGAGTTCTAAGAAATTTTCAAAGAAGTTTTGTGATTCTTTTGAGCATCCACAAACACCCTCCAGGGGTGTCAGGACATTTGAACAAAAACTCCCAGTTAGCCCCCCCCCCCCCCAACCCCAAACTGCAGCAGCTTAAGCCTGATAGGTGTATTTTATCATTTTATTGAATCTTCATAGCTCGTATATTTCACGCAGATATAATAGGAAAGTGGAACAATGTCAAAAGAACAGCAACTGTCCATATTAGACTAACTGATCCATGCAGTGACAGGGGAATTGTTTCATCAATTAGTCTAAATTTCTTGACCTTGTTGATAAACCGTTCCACATGAATCCTGTTTGATGCTATTTTCTGGTTAATAACAGTTTCAGTTGCTTCAAATTGGGGCGTTGATCCGAGAAAAATTGGCAAATTAAGTTTAACTCCAATCTTATCAGTAAGATCTCTGATATTAAATCCTTTGTCTGCCATGATTTCGTCACCATTATCAAACATTTTGGGGTCAAGAAGGCCACTTCTTTCTACTATTTCTCGGTCAGATAAGCTCCCATAATAAAGTTGACACAAATGAGACACTGGCCTGAAATAGGTCTCTCTCCCCTTGTAATCAGAGTACATGTTACCATTCAACTCAAGAGATGTTGCCGCTTCACAGTACAGCTCAGTGCAGTCTATAATTACACGTGTCTTAGGGTAGCTGTCTCTGAAACTCTGTGGCATTGTTTTGTTAATTTGCTCTTTTGTTGACCAAATTGGAATCGCGCGTTAGTCGGAGGTACATGAAGCTTATCCAACTACAAAAAGGCGGCTCACTGTGCTCTTGTCACAGCTAAAACAACCAACCCAGATGCTCAGTGGTGAAACCCCTTCTCAGTCCCATCAAAGTGAGGAGAAATTGGAGTTCACCACTGAGACTACGTTTCCACCCTCGGCCTGTTTCTGGGTGAGCATTGGGTGCTGATACCAACTTAACATTTTCTCCATTATTACCGTGGTTTAACATGGTGAAAACCGCTTGAAAAACTTCGTACTCTGGAAAGCCAGTGTAGTGTTGACATTGCTTGTCAGATTTGATAAGGTCCACAGAGACAATAGGAGAGTCATGTCTTTTACCTCTTAAGTACTTTATTTCGTCATTTAGACTACGATTAGCGACAACGAGAGCATTAAAAGCGCTTTGAGTAGCTTTAGTTGTTAATACACGCAATGACTCTACACGGACAACGTTCTCCACCACATGCACGGACTCAGGGTTTAAGTTTCGTCTCACCTTTTTTGACGATACTTTGTTTCGCTTTGCGGGTAATTTTCTTTTCTTTTCACTTTCGCTAGGCGACTGGTTCCATTTCAGTGGCACGGCACCCTTCCGTAGGTTAACTCTGCTATCTCCCGGCACTCGCAGAAGATCGTGCTCTGCAAAGTGAGCACTAAAAACTCTTGTCGCATTTCGCCCCATGTAACGGAATCCACAGAGGTATTGGATTCCGGATTCCATCCCTCTGGATTCCGGATCCCAACCCTCTGGATTCACTGGATTCCGGATTCCAAGCCTCTGGATTCCGGATTCCAATAATTTGGAATCCAGATTACGGCGTCCTTGGTTCTACTCGTATTTTCAGCTCTAGTGTAATAATTTAAACAAAACACATACCTTTATCCCATATTGTAGTGGAACAATAAGTCATGATTCCGTTGGGGAAAAAACACCGATACCCTCTCATAGAACAAAACATTTCGAAACCGTCATTCTGGCAATTCCTATATACCATTTATATGATCAAAAAATATCGAACAACGTCACATGTAGTATTTACAGGCAAAGGCTATACCGTTTACATGATCAACAAATACCGAACAACAAATATTGACGGCTAACGTTCAAAGTTAGTTACATATATTACGTAACTTTCTGCATAAATCAGTGGCATCAATGGAAAGTTCAAATGATGCACAAGCTATAAATCTAAACGTTCGTTCCCTTAGTTTATTAGGAAAATGATTTCCCTTAGAAATTAATGCACGTCACAAAAATGAGAAAGCTTTTGTCATTTGATTTTTAAGAAGTGCGTTAACTAAATTTAAAAAATTCTACTCATCGTCCACTTGAGCGTTACAGTAAAGATCATGATGAGCGGCGCTTTTTGAAAGGGTTTTCCTTATGAGTCTTTCATTAAGCATGGTTGCGAATGGTTGCTTATTATATTAAAGCCTGGTTCGTTTCACTAGCGAAATATGCACAAGTATATGCATAGCATCGCTATGTCATTGTCAAAGCGAGCATATAAGCATAAGTATAAAAGCTTATAAAAATCCAAAATTTTCCTTTTCGTTATGCTTCCTATTATGATTATGTTCCTCTTATGCTAGGGAAAACCACATATGCAAAGCATAACCAGAAAGGACTACTACTCGATACATCTAATTATATAACAGTCCTTCTTGGTCTCTTTCGCGTAAGCTGTCACATGCATTTATTAAAAGGTGGCTGTTCAAAGCATCATGCTTATGTGTGTATTTCGGGCCTGTTTTCACTGACTTAAAATCGTATTTTTTGATTGATTGTTTATTTACCCATATTTGAAATCATTTACAATGTGAAATGTGACAAAATAAGACTGAACTATTTGGGAGGGAAACTGAAGAAACCCTTGCGGGCTTTTACAAGGCAGTTCCCCTATTACAATACATAACTTTAAAATTAATTAATAGGTATCGGTACATTACTTGTTAATGGTATCGTACGATATACGTTAACTATATGTAGCCAAGGCTTAATCTAATCATTATTTCAGTATTACCAGTAGCGAGTACAATAAAGTAAAATTGTCCAAAAGCGTTAAGCACCAGAAATCAAAAACTTTTTCATATTCTTGTTGAAAATGAAAACACTATTTGATTGCTTAATAGGTGCAGGAATATTATTCCAAGTATTAATTACTTTGTTGCGAGTTGAATAAACACTATAATTTGTCCTATTAAAAGTTTTTTGTAGCTTTCTTGAACTTCTTGTGTGATAATTGTGAAGTTCTGCCTTAATAATACAAAAATTATTAAAATAAGGTGGAAGAGCATTGTTGACCAGGTTGTAACTGAATGAAGAAATCAAGAGATCATTTATTTGGTGTATGTTTAGAATTTCCAACTTATTGAAAAGTGGAAGAGATGGTGTATTATAAGGAGAGAAAGTGATGATTCTTAAAATTTTCTTTTGCAGCTTAAATAAGTTTTCTAACCATGTAGGAAAGTTATTAGCCCAAACTATTTAACAATTAGATTATGAGCTCGAGATTTCTATCGCGTGATAGTTGATGAGGGCGAAGCCCGAATCAACTATCACGCATAGAAATCGACAGCGAATAATCTAATTGTTTTAGTATAAATCTACTAGTCGCTCAAAACTAAACAAGTAAATTATCTATTTCCTCATCGCAGACACTTCGAAAACGCGAAGAAGCGGGCGCCATTTTGTTGAAAATCGCTACTCACTATCTATCACAGAATAGATAGCGAGTAGCGTAGCCAATCAGAGGACGGAATTCGTAATAGAACACTAGTAGATTTATACTAAATTTCCATAGTGTAGGTAAGGGTATACTAAGCTATAATGTAATAATTTTAGTGTTGATTGGTTCAGAAAAAAGCGAATTCTTCGTAGAATTCTGCAAATTCTTATCATTTTTAAAGTAACATAATCAATGTGATCTTTCCATGTCAAGTGTTCATCAACCATGATTCCCAAAAACTTCGTTTGTTTAACTCTTTCTAAAGTCTTTTTATTTAATTTAATATGAAGCTCCTTTTTGAGCTTTTTACTACGAGATTTAAAGACAATAAAATTTGATTTCTTAACATTTAGAGTAAGTTGATTGCTTATTAACCATTTTTGAACCTTAATTAATTCTCTATTAATATTTGATTCTATCTCTGATATGTCTTTCCCAGAAATAAAAAGATTCGTATCATTAGCAAAGAAAATAGTAGATAGGTCATTGGTACAATTAGCTAGGTCATTGATGTATATTAGAAAAAGTAAAGGACCAAGAACCGATCCCTGTGGTACCCCACATGTGATTGGCATAACTGCAGACCTTACTTGGTTATATTTCACAATTTGTCTTCTGTTTCTGTGAGATAATTCTTTAACCAATTATGACAATTGCCACGTATGCCATAGA